>NC_056745.1:1315527154-1315872154 GCF_019279795.1 Protopterus annectens | reverse complement strand
ACCCCATGGCACAGAGGAATGAAGCCCTGAATGCAGCTCGGATGACCCATGTTTGATTAATTACATGGGCACTGGAAGGCATGGGCTTAAGAGAATGGGGGAGGGAGTGTCTCTGGCTCACCACTTGGGTGACTACTAGAGGAATAATTGGGTATTGCACCCATAGAGCACCAGCTTACGAAGCTCACAGTACCATGTGAAGTAAAGCACTTAGCAACCCAGAAAGTATGATGTTTTATTGTGTGTGTGTGTGGGGGGGCAATGTGGGGGTGGTATTGTAGAGATTAAGAGTAGCAATAAAAGGGGGAAAAAGCTCCAAGAGTAAGCCACTCCAACGAGCATGCCAAGTGGCCTGTTCTCTACAATCTGAATCTCACTGTTGGGGGAAAAAAGGGCTGACTGGGCTTTCAGGGTAGGAATGAAAGAGCTGTAGGGATCCTTGCTAGTCAAAGAATGCCTGGCTTTTACCCCCACAAGACAAATAGGATGACTGATTACTGCTAGTGGAGTCACCTGACAAGTTCTTGAAGGAAAAGTAGGGGGATATTTTCCTTAGAAATTTGTCTCCCTAGCTCTCACTTCATATGGCCCGTTACATTTAACCTTTTGAACTTGGAAGTACTTACTTAGCAAAACATTAGTAGCTATGTAATTTCTCTCTCTCTGCATTTGGACCCATAAACCTACTATCTGCAAATGCAGGATAAATGTGAAGGAAATAGAAAGCTTGTTTGTCACAGAAGAATGAGAAGCTGACACTGGAAAATCATGAAATGTGATATATCGAGATAATGAAGGGAATAAATGAGGGAAGAATATAATTATTTATAAAGGCAGCTAGAAAGTGCTCATTATGTCTCTAAAATAAACCTATGAATGTAAATGTGAGCATTATTGAAAAATAAGAGCACAGACTGTGAAAGTGAAGAACAATTAGGAGGACTATGGTTATAACTGAATAGGAGGAAGATCTTGAAAACAGGTTATTATTATTTTATCTTTTGGGACCTAAGAGTCCTTTGTGAAAAAAATACTACACAGCCAGAAACAAAATGGTTTCACTATAGTTGCCCCAATCAAGTTAATTTGGATTAGATTAAATTAAAAAATAGTGATAAATATTATAATACTGCAGAGATACTATTTTTATGCAGAATATTGGCACAAAATAAAACGTTTTATTTTTATTTTTTCTAATTTCCAGACCATACTGGCTCTTTAAAGTATTCTTAAACTTCTTATTGACAGCTGCTTCCAAAAATCAGTGCATGTTTTGGCATGTTGTATACTGTCAACACACAGATGTGGATGTTTCCTCAACAGTATGCCTAATGCTGCTTATCTGGTCTGATATCAATGTAAAACTCTGAAATAAGTATAGACCTTTTTGCAGTTTTGTAGGTATTCAAGCATTTTCTTCTTGATCTGTAAAGTTGTAAAACTATTACATGCATAGATACATACATACATACATACATACATACTAATATTTCAAGCAGGGGCAATAATGCCCTTCTAGCCTGCCAATACACCAAACAGTTGTTCCTATAATAAGTGTCCAGACTGTCCTTAAAAATAACTAAACTAGTGCTTCCTTTAATATAATTTGTTGTCTATTCTATGTATCAGTTACTCTCAGAAAACCAGTTAGTACACTTCTCATTCCTACAGAATTTTCTACATAGGCTGCCTGATGATTCTCTGCTACATTTTTGATAATCCTAAACATTCCCAGAGGTAGCTGTCTCGAAATTCCATATATAATCGAATAAGGTCTCCTCTTAAATATCCGCAGGACACACTGTACAAGTTCAGATATTTTAGTCTTTCATACTAACTTATGTTTTCACATCCATGAATGCCATTTGTATGCTTCCACTGTACTCATTCCAGTTTACTCATGCTTGTTTTCGTATAAGGTTTCCATAGTGTCACTCCATACTCAAGTTTGGATCTAATATAATCAATGATGACTTCAATATTTTTGATTTCCTAGACTTTAAAAATCTTTTTATACAGCCTATAGTTCTATACCTATCATTAACCAATTGGTTAATATGATGTGAAAAACTCAAAGCTAGATCTATCCATATACCCATATCCTTAAATAAATATACAGTTTCAATCAATGTGTGCTGTATTAAGTGCTCATCTTTCAATGTATGTCTCCCCACATCTTGTATGCTTAGTGTTTGATGTATTTATCAGCATATTATTCTCTTGTGCCCAAATGGTCACTTTAGTCAAGTTCTTTTTTTGCAGACATGCCTTATCTGTAACGCATGTAATCAGTTTACCCATTCTCAAATCATCTGCGTACAGACTGTAGAACACCTCAGATGAAAAAGATCTGAAAGATACAAGCTTAACAAGTGTGGGTTTAGGAGAGAGCCCTCTGGGACACCCTAACTGTTAGAAATTAACTAAGGAAGAAAAAACTCAGTGCAAGAACAACAAACTACTTCCTCTCACTCAGTTAATGACTCCTCCAAAAATAATAGATCAGTTAAGCAGTAATACAAATGGTAAATGGTGAAAACTTTATTAAAACTTAGCACTTTCATCCAACAAAGTGTCAGGACTTCATCATACCATGAATGTAACCTCAAATTTCCCCTGTCCAGTTGTTGTATGATACTTGCCATATCCTATTTGTAAGCCATGCAGCTATCCATCTTATCAAGAGTACATCAATACCTAGTTGATCTAGTTTATTAAACAGTGCTTTGCCTATGAGCCTATCTGATGCTGAAGTTCAGTCTATATAAATTACATCATGGAACAATGTTTTATCAAAGTTATTATTATATTGTTACAGAAAAAGAGTTATGTACTTACCATAACTTGACATCTGCATTATCCTGTGTCACTATTCATTACTCTTGGGTTGTAGGATCCGACACTGGATCTGAACCGGCAACTTTGCAGACAGCTTCTAAGCTCGAGCCCCTCCCACTCCCATGATCCCTTGCTGCCCTCTAACCCCTCAGATTGAGTGTGGCCAAAAGCTAGAAAGCAGCTAAGGAAGACCTTGACCACCAGATAGGACATCTCCATTTCCTCCAGGTCCCGCAGGACAGGGGAAGGAGGGAGGTATAGTGAAGAATAGTGACATAGGATAACACAGATGCCAAGTTATGGTAAGTACACAACTCTTAATCTGATGTTATCCATGTCACTATTCCTCACTCTTGGGTCAGAGTCCCCAGCTGCCCTAAATCTTGGGTGGCCTCATGGAAGGACATGTCGAACAACTGTGGAGTCAAAGGAAGCTCTGTTCTTGGAGACAATGTCAAGCTTATAATGATTAAAAAAAGTCTGAGGAGTAGACCAGGTGGCTGCCACACAAATCTCATCTATGGAATGACTGGCCATTGATCTAGTGGAATGTGCTCTGATTGGACCTGGTAAGGATAAGCCTTTAGACAAATAGGCAAAGGAAATACACTTCAAAATCCAATGAGAAATAGTAACCTTAAAGACCACCTGACCCCATCTGTTAAGAGAAAAAGCCACCAACAGTTAGATCTGCAGAAACTCTTTGTTCTATCCAAGTAGAATTGTAACTATCTATGAACATCAAGCGTATGCAGCAGATATTCCCCTTTATTAGAAAAGTTAGGGAAGAAAACAGGCAATTGAACTGACTGATGCAAATTCACTTCCATGGCTATCTTAGGCATGAAGGAAGGACTGATTCGAAGAGCCACTCTTTCTTTATGAAACACCATGTAAGGTGGTTTGATAGAAAGAGCCTGCAACTCTAGAACTCTTCTTGCCGAAGTTATGGCTACCAGAAAGGCAGTCTTACATGATAAAAATTTCATATTTCATGTTGCAGCAGGCTCAAAGAGACTCTGTGCATGAGTTTGCAGCAGAAAAGAAAGGTCCTAATGTGAGGAAGGATCCTTGACAGGAGGCCAGAGCAGAAAGACATTCTTCAAAATACCTTACAGAGGCAAGAGGAAAAAATGCCAATTGCACTTTGATAGTAGAGAAGCTAGCTCCTTCTTGAAAAGTGAAGATAAGAACATTAAGATGTCTAGGATGGGAGCTGAGAAGGGGTCCAGATTTGCTGCTTGGCCCAAATAGAAACATGTTCCACTTACTCGCGTATACCTTTCTGGTGAATGTCTTCTGAGAGGCCATAATAATGTTCCTGATGGGAGAAGCAAGCCTGGACTGCTTCAGGATTATAGGAAGTGGACAAACCATGGCATCAGATGAAGAGTCTGAAGGTTGGCGGTCAGAGCCAGGAGGGATGGGAAAACAAATCTGGAAGGGGATCTAGTATCCAAGGAGGTATCTCAAATGATACAATAGGAGGGGAAACCACAGCTGCTGAGGCCAAAAGGGGGTGATGAAGATCTTGGTGGCCTTGAGGTATTGAGCTTTCTGAAGCACTCTTCAAATGAGAAGTATAGGAGGATAGGCATAAAGGAGGCCTGGAGGCCAATCGTGAACAAGAGCATCCTTGGGGGACTTCCCAAGAGGTGGAATCAGGGTGAAATACTGGCTGCATTTGTGGCTATGAGGGGAAGTGAACAGATCACAGCTTGACTAACCCCAGCAAAGGAAAATCTCTTTTGCCACTGAAGAATTCAGGGACCACTCATATGAACTCAGGATTGCCCTGTTGAGTCTGACTGCCAACACACTGGACTCACCGGGAATGTGCGTTGTAAGGAGAAAGCGCCCCAAGGGCATCACCCATTCCAACATCATGGCCTTGCGACAAAGCAGATAAGAGCATGTGCCCCCTTGTTGATGTACCACACAACAGCCGTGTTGTCTGTGTGAACTGCAATGGTACCCACAGCAAGGCAGTCCTGAAAAGCTTGCAACATGAGAAGGACTGCTCTCATCTCCAGTACATTTATATACAGTTTGGTCAATGCAGAGGAACACGTGCCTTGGACTGTCATTCCCTGGTAATGTCCCCACACCCCAACAGAGAAGCATCCAAGGCCATGGCGGCACTGGGGGGAGGAAGAGAGAATGGTATGCCTACTAGGAGGTTTCAAGACTGACCCCACCAAAGGAGATGACGCCTGTACACTGGAGTGAAATGGATTGAGGCTGTCATCGGATGAGAGAGGAAAGACCACTGGACAGTTAGAGTCCACTGCAGAACTCTTACGTAGCATCTGGCTAACAGCACCAGATAGATTGCTGCCTCCATGGATCCTAATGCCCTGAGAATAAGATTGACCTGAGGATGAGTCAGATCTAGAAGACAATGGACATGAGTTCTGATTAGATGTACATAGTGGAGGGGGAGCACTGCAATCTCTGACACAGGGTGCAGCTGAATCCCAATGAACTCCAAATTTTGGAATGGAATCAGATTTGATCTGGGGAGATTCACTGTAATCCCTAACTGGTCGAACAGTCAAAGCACATACTGAGTGACTGCAGCCAGTCAATCCTTGGTGTGAGCTGTGAGAAAAAGCCAATCATTGATGTAAGGAAACACTTGGAATCCCTGCAGTCTTAGGTGAGCTGCGACTGCTCCATGCACTTGGTGAACACCCAGGGGGCTGTAGCGAGACCAAAGGGCAGGGTCCTGAACTGATTTTGATTGTCCCCTACAAGTAAGCAGCAATGTCTTCTTGAGTGCCTGTCGATTTTTATATGATAGCAAGTATCCTGGAAATCCAGAGAGCACATCCAATTATCCTTGTGCAAAAGAAGCATGATGGACTGGACAGTGACCATCTGGAACCAACAGAGAGATTTTGCACACTGAGGTCCAGAATTGGATGCAGGTCCCTCATCTTCTTTGGCACCAAAAATAAGCAAGAGCAAGTTCCAGATTCTCGTTACCCTGGGGGGACCTTCTGGATGGCTCTCCCTTGAAGAAGTTTGAACACTTCTTTCTGAGATAACTCCCTCTGATGGGGTGGTGCATCAGGAAAGTATGTCCTTAATGGAGGGGGAGACTCTCTAGAAATAATGTTTAGCACCCAGTGATCTTTTGTAATACTTCCCCAGGCTAAAGGGTGCAGTGATAAATGACCCCCGACTGCCTCCAGAGCAAGACAGTTGGGCAGTGCTTCAGGAGCACTGGGGGGGGGCTTCTCAGAGAAAGGTTCCCTGGAGCCTTCATTTTGTGGACCCTTCTGCCTCTGGGGGCAGTATCTGCCATTGAACCCTCTCCCCCGACCTCTAGAAGAGGGCTCATCCTGAGCATCCTGAAGACTGAGACTTGCAAAACCACATTTTCCTGGTCCCTCATTGCATCTTGGAGAAAGAGCACTGAGGGGTAGAAAACTTGATTTCCACAGCTGACAAGGCCTTGCCTTCCTGCTCACTGTGTGTGAGTGTTTCTTTAACCAAAGGTCCAAAGTAGGTAAAACCATTGAAGGGGACATTGGTGGAGGATGCCTTAGAGGACTCCGCAAATCCTCAAAGGTGCAGCCAGGCATAATGCTGAATAGCGATGCATGTACTGGCCACTAGAGAGACACCTTCTGCAGTATTAGTAATCAGCCTCATTGAGGAATTAGCCAGGAAAGTGAGTGTAGACAGCTTGGGGGACACCTTACTTAGCTCCCCAGCAGGCAGTAACTCAGAGAGGGATGTGGTAAGTTCCTTAACCAAGTCCCTCTGGAGTCAGGTGAAATGTGCCAAGTAGTTAAGCACCCACAGACCAAAGGTAGCTGAGGCAAAGATCCACTTTCCATGTCTGCCAATTGCCTGGGACTCTCAGTTAGGGTGATGAAAAAACATACTTTGCTCTGCCTGCTCTTTCTTGGTGGTGGCAGCTACCACAATAGCATCAGATGGCACACCATTAGACCAAACTGTTTGTTGGAAGGAGGGCTGAGAAATTTATTTGGCATGCTTGGATACAGGCTCCACAATATCTGGCTCCTTCTATGCCCTGCTGGCGATAAGTTCTAGGAGTTCATCAGCGGGGGGAGGGGACCCAGGAGGTAGATGGTCCCATCCCGAAAGCCTTCAAAGATGTCTCCAAAGGATGGAGTCAGGGAACAACATCCACCTTTAAGGTTGAGAATTTCTGGGGGACCCATCCCCTTCATCAAGGTCCATATCCTCAGTGAGAGACTCCAAAGGGGAGTCTAGGTGCCTCCTCTTGCATGATCTCTTTTGAAGCACCTCCTCTGGGGGCTAGGGGGAGGATTCAGAAGAGAAGGGAACCCCAAGGGGGGTGACTCCCACGTGAAAGCTAATTTGAGAGGGATGACCAGGAATAGGATGAGAAGAGTCTGCTCTAGGGGGAATGGGATGGTCCCTGGAAAGCCAGGAAGGAAACTCTAGTGTAGGAAAAAGTCTTCTCTACAATTGTGGGATCCAACACTGATCCCAAATCCAACCACCTAGGATCCAAAGGCAAATAAGCATCTGAACGATTGGATCCCACGAGACTCCAATCTGAGGAAGCCAGATCTGTGGCTGGCCCAGATCTGGCTGGAGCCAGAGGCATCAATCTGGAGGCCTTGGATCTGGGAGTAGATTCCTGCGATGTCTGATCTGAGGGTCTCAGAGTGGAAGCCCTGGATCAGGAGGGGGCATTATGGGACCTAGGATCTGAGGAAATCAGATCCAATGCAGCCGAGGCTCGGGTCAAATCCGATGAGCTGGGATCTGACAACCTTGGCCTTTTTTGAAGAAGGTGACCCAGGGAGAGAGGGGGCCTTACTCTTAAGATCGGAGAGTCCAGGCTTGGTCAGGGACTGGGCCAATGGACCCATTTGGACCATACCTTTTAGCAAAAGTTTGATCTGGTGCTCGACCAGGGTGTTAGGTTTGAATGCAGCAAAAATGTCACATTAAACCTCCAGGTGGTCGGCATCCAGACAATAAAGGCACCCCTCATGCAAATCAGACATAAGCAACTTCCAACCACATGAGGAGCACCTTTTAAACCCCACAGGCTTGTCTAACATGCTGGGACCACAAGAAAACACCGACATCTAAGGGGCACACTAAATTGTTAACTGGGAGGAAAGGTCAATAAACCAGAAAGAACCCAGAAAAACTATCAGCAACACTACATAAAAAGAGAAATTAAGAGAAAAAAAAAATCTGAGAAATTATGCTACTTATCCCCACTGGAGACTCGAACCAGAGAATCTGTGTCTGATGCTGAGCATGGCAAATGAGATCTGAGAGGTTTGAGGGCAGCAAGGGATCATGGGAGTGGGAGGAGCTCGAGCCTAGAAGCTGTCTGCAAAGTCGCCGGTTTGGATCCGATGTCAGATCCTATGACCCAAGAGTGAGGAACAGTGACATGGATAGCATCAGATCATCATGTTACAGGTGGCAATAGAGCTATTTTCAACATATGCATGCTGATAAGGTTTCAAGTCCCAGCCTTTCCAGTTCTAACAATAAGTTATCCAATATAACTTTCACCATTATTTTTCCCAAAATGAAGGTAAACTAATGTATCTGTATGACTCTGGGTTTATCCTACTTCCCTTCCCTTAAAGACAAGTTTAAAAAGTACATGTCTCCAATAGAGAGGGATTTCTCCATATTTCTATGACCTAGTAAATAACAGATATAATAGTACCATAAGTTCATTACAAAATGTTCTCAGATCATTGTTAATAATTTGATCTCCTCACTGTGCTTTGTTTGGATCCAATTTGAGTAGTTCTTTTCCAATATAGTTTAATGTAATTTGATTTTGGTTAGTGTGGTTACCTGGATATCACTAGGACAATTTATCACTCCATTTGTGGAGCCAAACTATAAGATTTTGTAAGTATTTGTTGTGGTGTAAGAAAGAATTTTAGAATCTACACACAGATTATCAATTTGTAAGTCTTTACTCCTACCATATCTTATGTGTCTATAAAATGGTTTCCAATTATGTTCAATATCTTCATATAACTTTTCTTGAAATTTTTCTTTACCTTGTCTCACACTATGTTTAATTTGACTGTCCAGCTTATTTATTTCAATTTTAAAAGTTGTACTTTTTCCTCTTTTCCATTTCTTATATTTTTTGTCTCTCACCTTAATCAAATACCTTGTTTTCATGGAAATATATCCTCCTGAAGTTGTATGCCTAGATCTTGATGTTAAACATTTTTTTTTGCATTCAAACAATTTCTCTTTCAAAACTTTCCGCATTCCTTCTGCAGTTTTTCCACTGAACGCATCACTCCAATTAGTTTTACATTGTGACTGTTTTGCTTGCATATAATCTGTTATTAATCTTCTTTGCATTGGTTTAGATTTCAGTTTGGCAGAATTATCTAGCAATGACTTAACCTTAATAACCTCATGATCACTGTACTTCAACTGTGGCAAAACCTGACATGAAGTAACAGTAATTTCTTTGGGAACACGTCTATTATGTTCTGTTCCATTCCCTGCTAGGCTTTTTTGCAGTCTGAAGCAATTATTTTCCTGAACATATGTTGCAAATTATTTCCTTACTAATGTTATTGAATACATATTATTTGTGTCTATTTCTGGTAAATTTAAGTCCTCAGTCATTATTATTCTTCCCTCTTGTGTTTCGTGCAAGAAATGTATGAAATCTTCTGCATCATTAACGCTTGACTTTGGCTGTCTATTCACTCTAACAATTGTTATATGTTGCAGGGTTGTCTTTATTGTCACAGTTACACAAATTATGGTATGGGTGTTATCATTAAATATGTAATAATCATAGGTCACATAACAATCTGTAATCCCTATCATAACTCCTCCACCTGAGTTTTGTTAGAATGTCTGTTACAGTAAAAAAGTGCATACCTTGACAGAACTAGTTTCTAGTCACTGTTCTTTAACCATGTTTCACAAACAATAATACCATCAGTCTTAAGGGAATGTCACAAATTTTCTAATAAAAAACTTTATTATTAATGCTTCT
Source organism: Protopterus annectens (assembly GCF_019279795.1). NCBI lineage: Eukaryota > Metazoa > Chordata > Ceratodontiformes > Protopteridae > Protopterus > Protopterus annectens. The sequence continues at coordinate 1,315,862,298 of NC_056745.1, read as the reverse complement.
AGCATTAACAACCATCAGAGATACATCAAATGTTGACATCTGTGGACTGTTACATTTTTAACTTGGCAAAAATACTATCATGGGTTTGTCAAATATTGCATAATATCTGCATCAAAAAAGTCTTCCCTAATCTTGACAAGTGCACTCCATCCTGTTTAAACACATGTGCCCCAAATTAGACTCAGATGTGTTCCATATTTCCATTTTTTAAAATTGGGACTTTTTTTCATGTAGGTATTTACCAAAAAATATTTTCGTTCACAGTGACCTGACTGTCCTTTCTATGTGTCATTTGTGATAAATATGTCCTAACATCTGTACAAGTTATGCCATCTAACAGAGTTGCAAGTTTCCTACTAACAGTCAGAGAGTCCTTGTGGATGTCATCATTTGTATCAACATGAATAAAAACAGATTCATACTTCCTTACATTAAGGCATTCTTAGGCAGTTTTAACATCCTCTGTTTTTGCTCCTGGCAAGAAAAACACTATTTGATGTTCATTATCATCTATTCAAATGTAAGTATCAGTTCCTGTAATAATTGAATGCCCAATTACAAGAATACCTTTTCTGACCAGATCTGAAGAATATTCAACTTCTTATTCAATAATACCTGCTCTATCAGTGTTAGAAAGGAATGATCTTCATTACTATTAGTTTTATTAATCTCACTGTTTTCACTGCTTATTACTTTTGTAAGCATATAATTCTCAACTATCTGGTTTTGTACACCTACATCTCAAGCCATGTTGTGAACTTCTGTCTTTCCACTTTTTTCATATAGTAACGTTCTCCAATCATTCCACATTCAATTTTGATTTCTTCCTTTTAACCTGCCCCTTGCCCCATTTTTTCTACCCTCTCTTTTTTAAAATATATTCCTTCTTCTACAGACTAAAGGTTTTCTGGTAGAAAAAATGCTATGATTCCATGTAATCTGTGTGTTAGATAAGAAAACAGTGCCACTGATAGCATGTATTCGCTTTGCTTTATAAACAACAATCAGTTTCTTTTTCTTCCTTGTTATTTGTTGTGATCTTTTTCCTTTCTTTCTTTCTTTTTAATTTTTATTTTTCTTCTATATGCTCTGAATCATCAGATTGCTAAGGTGATGACACACCATATTTATGTTCTGGATTAAGTTAATGGGCCCACAGCTTGAAAGCCAGACTGGGTTGTGGTGCAGATAAGCCTAAATGGAAGAGAGTTGGCTGAGGGAGAGTACAGGCATTCAAACTACCTTCTGTGCTATTGAAATCATTAAGTATGGGATAAAAGTGGCAAAAGACTATCAAGATACAAAGAAAGCATGTTAGCATCTTGACTCACGGTATAAACAAAATGCAATAAATATTAAGTTAAAAGAAAGGGGGTCATTAGTGCTGGACTTGACAGTGTATAGATCACTAACTGCATCCACATAGCATAATGTGAGTCTGAATATGGAATAGGTTAATGGTATAAAAAGGAGAAAAGGGTTGTATTTATAAATTATCTGTATCACTTCAAAGAAACTATAAGATTCCATAACACAGAATTAAAACAGGTGCGACCTGACTGAAATCTTAAATATGAAAAGTTCATTTCCACTGGTGCCAGACTAGATTAAAATGAATAAAATAACAGATGTAGTTTTAACTAATAATGAAAGGGTAAGTCATGTCCATGCTTTACAATCATTTGAAACAGTAATCATGACAATGTGAAATTTAAGAAGGGGATAAGGGTTAAAAATAAGTAAGGACATTGCCATAAGATTGCTGGGATGCTGATTAGAGTGAATCAGGATACTAGATGCACATTGAGGAGATAAGGAAATTATACAAATGTCAGGGATGGCATGGTATATTTAGGAATGTTAAAAAGGTGCTAAGAAAAAGATAAATCAAAATGAAAAAAAAAGGAAAAGGTCAGTATGGCTGGATACTGGTATAGAACTAAAATGTACATCTATATCAAAAGCATAAATAAAGCACAAGGGAGGAAGTGAAGCACAAGATGAAGCATAAAGAATTCTGCAAACAGGCTACAAAAGTAGTAAAGTCTCACAGCCAGTGCGGATAATTACATCTATGAGTTATTAATATGCTGCTCCCTGCAGTCCATGATTTGATTCCCTCTTATCCAGCTGTATTACTGAGCAAGGTAACTTAACCAGACAGTGATCTGGGTCAACTGGGCTAGACTCCTCAACAGGTTCCTGGGCTAAGTAAATGACATGTGGTGGTTAAACGCTGTCGGTATGATTTGTCAGGTTTGCAGTGTTGCAGCCAGTGAGGCCTGCTAAAGCTACATGGGCTGAGAACACCTTCAATGCATTCCGCACAAACTGTGCAATATTATTACATAACTGTATACGTCACAACCTTCACATAATTAATATTCCCATCATGAAAGGTGGACTGTATATGTGCCTATATGTATATCTATATGTACACCAATGGATGTTTATATTTATGTGTGTGTATATATATATATATATATATATATATATATATATATATATATATGTAGAGAGAGAGAGAGACAGGGTAATAGTTACTGTGACAGATGCCTGGTGACAAAGCCATGAACCACCACATAGGTGGTAGTCTACTTAACACCGAAAGTGTGATAAGAGACCATGGGACACAGGTGGACAGTAGTCTCCCCTTTGATAATCACAGTGCCACACTAGTCATGTAATCTGTCTATGTGGCACACCTCATCACAAAAAGTGTGTCATCCAGGGAAATATAGGTCAGTTTTCCCCTCTACTCATCACACATAAAACCCATTATAGAGTACAATGCCCCATGTGGTATGTACCTCACAAGACATCTACAGCAAATGGAAAGGCCACAGACATACCTCACAAAGAGTAATACCAGCCTCAAACAGATGCCCTATGCAGACCGTCTCACAAAACCACAGCTAGACTGTGTTGCATATCGCCTACCCAGAGGTGACCTCTGCCTAACATACAAAGCTATGTCAAACCCAGAGCTGTTGGACATTCTCCACATAAACAGATCACAACCACTATGAGCTACACGCTCTAGGGACCTAAACCTTGTCACCTCAATAAACAAAACATGCTGGAGGGATGGATTCCTATCTCAGAGACATCCCATACTCTGGAACAAACCACCTGTTAATAGCAAACCAAGCTCCTCATTAGCAGTTGTCATGAATAATCCTGATGATTGGATGGGAGATAGGAAATACACACCGGGAATCATATCTGTGGCTCTGCTGGATAGGGGAATGTGAAATTAAATTACATAAGTGTCAAAGGCCAGGGTAGCGTATGGCTAGGCTTCTATAGGCCATAGGGCCAATAGCCTATTACCTACCTATGAACCGATACACACCCACATGTACTTGTTGCAATAATTGCTATGTGAGGTTGACTGAGTGTGATGGTGAATGTGTTGGTGAATGTGTCGAGGTTCTGTAAATGTGTGATAGCTTAGTGGGAAACTGTTTCTGTTCCTAGCTCTGATCCCAGCAAAAGATGTGTATGCTATTGCTTGGCAGAAAAAGAAGTATGGCATACGGTCTGACGTAGTCCCTTGGTGTGGACTGGGGTGTGCCATTGTAGTCTAAAGCAGTACATGTATGCTTATTGATTGGTACTGCTGGTGAATCCAAATCCCGTATGAACTGTAGTACTACCTGAGGCTGTAGGCCTAAACAGCACAGTATGGTGTATGTCCACATTGCTTGGAAACACTGTTATGTGTGTTCCCTGTAGTCCTCACAGATTACATACCTCAGGCATAATGTTTTGTAAGTACTGACACACAGTACTGTATGGTACACAGGTAAAGCTCATCTGGGTTGCCATACCTTTGTGTCTTGTATGTATGTCTGATGCATGTGTGGGTATGCCTGCAACATGCCCTCGGGCATATGTATGCTACAGGATATAAGTGCATATCTAGCAACATGTATAGTCTAGTACAGCAGTATGCCACCTATACTAATGAATATGCACATATGTAAGGCAGGGGGTTGCCACCAACAACTAGTGTGGTATATTGGTAATATTGTAACTGGACTTTACAATCATTGCAATGGATGACATATTTCTTTATGCATGAGCTTGATATATACCTCCCGTGGCTAGGTGGTGCATTGTGGCACATACAGTGTGACATGTACTGTTGTATAGTCTTTTATACTGGTTTCTCTTTGTTGCTGTACAGAACATGGTTTGATATATACAGCGTGCCAGGCACTGTCAGGCAGTTGTGGTATGAGCACTGATATGTGGTATTGAAAGTGTGTATCCTCTGACAGCCAAAATGTTGCTATATATGGCAGTTCAGTGATATCTGTACTTTAGAATGTTAAGTGTGCCACATGACTTGCTCACACATATTGTTTCATTGTCTTCCAGGGTCAGGGCTCACCATCGCAATCTGACATATAGCCCAGCCAAGGATGAGCAGATCACAACCAGCCTGGTTCAGTACTACACCCTGCTGTTCTCAAGAACCAGCCAGGACCAGCATGAGCGGACTGCACTGTGGCAAGATGTTGTCCATCGGGTAAATGACATAGGCATGCATAACTGGATATATGAGCAAGCACGCTATCACTGCAGTGATTTACTTAGACATGTCTGGCAGCGTGCGTCTATGTCCATAGACAACAGCTTGCCACAGCTGGTGGGGGAGCCATCCATCCCCCCTCACCAGAGTGGAGGAGCTTCTCTTCAGCCCGGTGGCTTCTGGCCAACAACAACAACAGCAAACATGTATCATCATGGAGGCCGGAGCCACGCAGTGAGTTCACACGGAGCGTGCAGGTAACATGGCATATCTGTAGACTATTGTTACCTCTATTGGTAGATCATGCATATGTGAGATGTGTACTGTGTAGTTAGAAGATGTGGAGCCTGGTGTTGTGCAATACTGATAATTTGGAACATAATCTGTACGCCTGTGACTGTCAACCGTTGTACTACTTTAAGACTGCAAACCCACAGTAGCAATGCCACAGTTGTTGCCACTGACAAACTGTCCCATATCCTTGTAGGTCCCTCTAGTGTGACAGCAAGGCAGCAGACCCATGCTGGTGAGTGTGTTCTACATTTAATATTGCATGATATATGTGCATGTCATAGGTGAGGTGTGGGACATGTACACATAACACACCTATGCATAATGCATGCTGTGCATGTTTGCTGTGAGACTATGCACATCCCAGTAACATGTGTAGATGACTCAAACACATGCAATACACAGAGCATCCCACACAATTGTGGCAAAACTGTAGTGGACATTGGATAGGCAGAGTCGATACACATGCACACAACATACACAACATTGTCATACGCAGTACACATTAATATGCTACACATGGCGTATTCAGACACCCACTGTAAGGTCACACTCCAGTATCCCAAATGTCATCCACACAGCACACATAATATACCTGAGGGGTAGGGGCCTATCATGGGGCTGTGCAACACTCTGCAACACATAACACATTCATGTTAGGCAATGCTCCCTATTGGGCACCTTACAAACCCATGTAACAACTGGTTGTGAAATGGTGAATGTATCCATGGTACTGCAGTTCAGGTACAGCATGCTAGGTGCCGGTCTGGCACACATTAGTAGCCTTGAGTGGCAACATGATGCTGCATGATGATGGCTCATGGTACTACACCCCATCCAGTTACAGTAACCCCAGTACTACACATAGCATTCATTGCTATGCACCTCACTGTTGTGTGTGCAAACATATACACCTATACACAATATGCACAGCAATCACCATTTGTACAAAGTGACACATATATGTCTTGTAATGCTATGTAGTCAACAGGTCACATGACACACATTGGGTATGTGAGATGTTTAGTGTTGCAGTTGTGTTGTAGCATGCCATGTCATGGCTAGCACTGGCATGTACACAATATGTCCTACACTCACCATAACCACTGTACAATGGCTATGTTGAGCAATGGTATTCCATCAGGAATACATGGACCACTCATCCTGTGTGTATACATAGCATGCATGTGCTAAATCTGTGTCCACAATTATCTGCTAAAGACACAGACACTCTAATCAGAAATGGATATCTATGTGACACACAGATACACATCCAGCCATGGTATGTATACCTGTGAGTGATGGTGCACAGGACATTGCAGAGCTTTCAATACTTGCACAGCAATGTTGTGTCCATGTACACATTGCATTCCAGGGTGAGGCCAATCACTGAACAACAACACACATGCATCAGAGCCATGTATACTGTTATTAGCAAGGGCTGTCTACACCTGCACTGCATGCTTTTGAGCAACACACGTCCTGCATGTTGACACGTGTGATATGACTGTTTGGCTTGTGATACTGTACCCCACCATCAACCGCTATTGAGTATGTTCTGGATTGCTGTTGGTGTGTGTGTATGTGTGTGTGTGTGTGTGTGTGTGTGTGTGTGTGTGTGTGTGTGTGTGTGTGTGTGTGTGTGTGTCTGTTTAAGTGAGGAGTGTATTTGTGTGCATGTGTTCATGTGTTAATGTGTTCATGTGTGCATGTGTTATTGTCTGCATGTGTTCATGTGTGCATGTGTGCATGTGTTCATGTGTTCATATGTTCATGTGTGCATGTGTTCATGTGTGCATGTGTTCCAACATCATGTACAGGTCGTAAAGTGTGTTTCCTGTCTGTCTCTCACAGATGCTGAGGTTGGGCTGGTTCACTGCAGCATGGAACCTGATGTCACTGAGCAAAATAGTTAAGATGAGGATAGGTGTGTTGAGGCACAGGCATGTTTGCCAGGGTCTGTAGTTGGGCCACCAAGTTTCCACCCCATCCATGTACATAGTCATACTGTCAATACATCCATCACCAATGCCCTTAGCTGAGGGACAGTGTACAGTCAGCATTGACCAGGACAGTGTAGTATCTATGGCACATGCATCCTGACACAGCAGCCATACCCAGATGTCTGGAAGGGTACCACATAGGCAGATGTCCAGGGGTTCTTGTCGGAGCACTGCTGCTCATCATGCCCCTGGCAGACGTGCCACAGGTCTTACAACCTCACGCATGTTCCAGGCTGTCATGGAGGCACAGGCACATATGGAATGGTACACCAGACAGGGACTAAGGGCACAGAGGGCACATAACACCGCTGTAATTGACAGTATCCCTGACCTAGCAGGTGCCATCCATAATTACACTGAGGTCACTAATAGACATTGAGGTGAGACATTAGATGTCCTCTGCAATGTTATGTCCATGTGTCAGGACAGTGCGGGGTGGTTGAGATGTCGACGTGGACGTATGCCAGAAACATCAGCAGCTGGCAGTCACCACAGATGTCCCTCAAGCCACAGCCACTCTCGTAGTGCCAGTACCAGCCCCAGCAATGTTAGGGGTGGGCTGTCCATAGACCGTCCTAGAAGACCACGTGCACGTGGCTCTGGACAGTCCCAGCAGGGACCTGGGTCCAGTGTACATCTGTCCACCTCTGAGGATAGTACCCACTCTGGCTTAGTACCTGATACTGTCACCCAGGCACAGGTACCGTGTCCGTGGCCAGAGACGGTGATCTGTAAAGCCTGGCAGGTACAGTCTCTGGCTGTCCCACAAATCCCCGTATATGGCAGCCACATGGTGAAACTGTATGCATACAGACACACACACACATAAAACAGACACCTAGGGCTACCACATACCTGCACACATTACATCAACATTGGCCCATAGCAGTACTCTTGGCCCTCACACATACACACACACACACATACCTGTCGATTGCATGGCTCAATGTAGGCCTCTGGCAAACCAACAACACACCCTGTGCATATGATGAAACATGTGCCATCTCTTGTCATCTGTAACATTGATGCAGGAATAGGCTACCATGGTGCTGATGCACAGGGTGACTTTACAGCAGTATAGCAATGTTAGCATGTTGTCAGCAGTAGAGTGTAATGATATCCTTGAAGGTGTAGCTGAGCAGGCATGATGCATTAAAGCTATGATTGTCAATGTAGTATTGTTTACACCAGTGTTAGTTCCAATAGTGTATTGTCCACCCACGTGCCACTTGGCTGATGTGTGTAGTATTGGCAGCATGTGTTAGAGAGTGGACAGTACGTGTGGGATGTGTGTAGCACAGATTTGCAGGTGTACATTTGTGAACAAGGTGGAGGTGCACTGTCTGCATGTACGTGCATAGTGGACACATGGGCAGGGTGACATGCCCTGTGTTACACAGTAACACTCCATAGTTTCTATTGGTGGCCAGTATGCATTGTACTACACACATTTTGGAACTTGAGTACACATGTGTGTATGACATGGTTTGACACTGTGCTGTGGGTGATACTGTTACTATCTGTCATTGTTTTGCAGTCTGGTAGTATACATAACCTCAACAGCCTGACCATAAACAATCGTTATATGATGTCTTGACAACTGACAAACAGATGTAGGACAGACAGTAACATTTGGATCCTGCAGGTACTATAATATGCCAGTAACCAGTGGTATTCACCTGCATCCATTCCTGAGACCACTCCTCTTTGCCATATAGCTCTCTTAGGTACAAGCAATCACAGTAGGGATATGTCCGTCCACGTCTGGAAATGCACACTGTGGCCTATAATGCATTCTCCAGATGAGACACACATCCTCCACAAGGGTATCATACAGACAGATACCTGTTGTCCAACCCAGGCTGTAAAGCTATAAGCCAACCAGAGCATAGTCATCCACCTTTACGAAACATAGCATCCCCACAGTACCACATAGGTAGTAGCCACCAACATGTTGCACAGGTACCGATGTGTACATGCAGCCATGTGTTACGTCATCTCTACTTTGGTAATCACATTTTCAAAGGTATTTAGAAATCCCTCGCTGGATCACATAAGCAATAAGGGGTCTGCATGCATATCCACAGAGGTTGTTGTACACCTATAATGAATAGCCATCATTGACAGACTTTGCTGCATTTGAACAAGTCTGTAATATACCTCAGCCATAAACCCTCACTCACACAATTCAATAGAAACTGTAATTGTGTGTGTGACAAGGATGACCTAGGCCAGGGATCTCTGCAGTGGCTGGCCTTGTCACAAGCATACAGATGTGACCTAAGGTCTGGAAAGCGGCAGTACACTCTGGCAAAGATGACAGATGTGTTCATGGAGAAAGCAGGGTTCCCACCTATAAAATAATTGAGGTCACATGTATGTATATGTATTTGCCACACAGCTACCTGACATGTGCAATGCACATACTGTTGTCATACTGATATGTCATATAGTAGTAAAAGCAAAACCCACAACACATTGACAAACAGTGTCACACACACACACTCATCAAGTGCAGGATTCAAACCCCTACCTAACTACTTCATGATACTAGAGGAGTACGCATTAACATGATGTGCTATACATATTACTGGGAGGCCTCTTTTCCACAGGTATATTTGTAGGATGGTGACATCATCAGATCTGAGAAAGATAAGTATACCACTTTTAAGGTGTTCTACTACTCTCCAAAATGGTTGCTCCTCTCCAAGGAGATCACACACAGTTGTCAAGTGCAGGATTCAAACCCCTATCTAACTACTTCAGGAGTACGCATGAACATGACGTGCTATACACATTACTGGGAGTTGTCTTTCCACAGGTATATATGTAGGATGGTGACATCATCAGCCTTGACAAAGATTAGTATACCAATTTTAAGGTGTTTTACTACTCTCCAAAATGGTTGTGCCTCTTCAAGGAGATTATACACAAACACACACAGTTCTCAAGTGCAGGATTCAAACCCCTATCTAACTACTTTATGATACTACAGGAGTACACATTAACATGACATGCTATACAAATTACTGGGAATTCTCTCTTCCACAGGTATATTTGTAGGATGGTGACATCATCAGACTTGACAAAGATTAGTATACCACTTTTAAGGTGTTTTACTACTCTCCAAAAAGGTTGCTCCTCTCCAAGGAGATCACACACAAACACACACTTGTCAAGTGCAGGATTCAAACCCCTACTTAACGCATTTACACGATGTACTATACACATTACTGTGAGTTCTTTTTTCCACAGGTATATTTGTAGGATGGTGACATCATCAGACTAGACAAAGTGGGTTACATTAGGTGGGCTACATAGAAGGAATGTCTAAACACTTTGGCCATGTGATCATCAAAGGAGAGTTTACTATCTACCTGTGTCCCCAGGGCCATAATGACTTTCTCCGTACTTACTAGATTACAAGCTATGTGGTAATTTGTGTGCACTTTGTTTTATCCAAAGGGGATGACTATGCATTCTTTGGCATTCTGCTTGAGGACACTGTTTTGACACCAGGCATCTGTCTCTGTAAGACCCTTCTGGAGGATGTCTGTGTCAGCCGTAGAGTCGATTATGGATCACAGTTAGCAGTCATCTGCAAACCTGTTCAGCCATACTCCTTCTGTGCTTGCCTGCATCTCTGAGCAGTATCTACTGAACAGGTGGGGTCCCAGGACCAAGACCTGTGTGATGCCATTTGTGACTGGTTTAGAGTCGGACATGGCACCCGCAACCCTGAACATGTGTGTTTGATCTGTGAGCCACTTGGCCACCCATCCTGTGACATAGCTGTTAATGTTCAAGCTGGTAAGCTTGTCCATGATGACAGAGTGGGGAATGGTGTAGGAAGTCCTTAGAGAGGTCCAGGTGGGCTGTGTGGACTACTTTCACCTCCATCTATGTCCTTGGTAACTATTTCAAATAGGTCAACTAGGTTTAGGAGGCAGGATCTGCCTTTAACAAAGCCAAGTTGGGTAGAGTCCAGTGTCTGGAGGTTCCCAATGTCTCTGTTTATGGGTTCCATGATAATTTGCTCCATAGCTTTGCAGACCAGGCTGAGTAGACCTATAGGGCAATGGTTTCCAGGTTCTGTTGTGGCACCCCCTTTGTGGAGATGGATGACTGTTGGTGTATGCCATTCTTTGGGTACATAGCCTGTGATACGATTGAGTCTGGACAGTGAATGTAGGTGAGGGTGTAGTTCCTTTTGGGGCTGGTGTAAGACGCAGCCTGGGACACCATCCAGTCCCATTGATGCTGTGTTCTTAGCTTTGGAGAGAGCTGTCTTTACCTGCATGTCCATGAAGTCTGGGGCTCTGCATTCTTCTGGGATGGACACAGGCCCTTTTGGGGGTGATGGGGGGAGTTTGCACTGAACCTGTCCCCCAGGATGTGGGCAATGTCAGTTGGTTCGGTGTATTTCTTGCCATTTTTCAGTAGCTGACAGCATATTTGGAAGCTGCCACCAACATGTTTAGTATAGCTAACGAAGGCTTTGTGGTTGTTATTCTTACATTCCTTGTCAATTTGTCTTTAGAAACTGGCCTTGGATTATTTTATGAGCAATCATTGTTTCTTCCTAATAATGATCAGTGATGCCTTTCCTTTTGTGAAGTTTGCTCTATTATGTGTTCATTTCCTCCTGCTGTTGTCTATGTTATTTATGGGTGATGACCACCAGTTTGGTTTCATATTTTTGGAGGAGTGCATCTTGGTTTTATTTGGGATGTCTCGATCAGTGCATCCCTGTAGATGCTCATAGAATGCACTTGTAAATGATTCGGCAGATTGTATAGCATTAGCCTATAGCAAGAGGGCTTTGGAACTTTCCACTTTGGTCTTGGAAAGTGTGCAGTTTGCTTTTGAAAATGTCTTCACAGTGGTTTCATTGACTGGGGGGGGGTGGATGTCCAGTGTGATTACCTGATGATCTGATATTACCAGCGAGGGGTTTATCTCTGTTGTGGTACACTGGTACCCCATGTTGGTGATGATCAGGTCCAGTATGTTGTCACCTCTAGTGGGTGTGGTGACCAGCTGTTCCAGGATGTTAGAGTTTCTAAACTCTAGAAAACATTGGGCAAAGGACATTCTACACGAGTAATTCTCCCACTCAGTGTTTGGCTAGTTGTTATCTCCTCATATAATGGTGTTTGATAGGACCTTTGTATTTTCCACTGTTTTCAGGAATAGTGAGTGAGGTTCCTGAGACAAGGTAGGTGATCTGTAGCAGGCTACAATCTGATAAGCATCTTTGCCCAAGTTTAGTTGCACTTGCATGGTCTCCAAGGCCTCATGCTGTGCCACTAACCTGAAGGTGTGGGTACCCATAAGGTAAATGGATACACCCCTTCCTTTGGTATTTCACTTGTGTACAGCATGTATTTCAGGCCGCTAATGCTCTTTGTGAGGTATTGCTGCAGGCTTTCCAGTTGTGGTAGTTGTCTTGTGAGGTACCTAGCAAAAGGGGCGTTGTACTCTATTATGGTTCTAGTGAGTGATGGGTAGAGGGGAACAATGTCCTCTTCTATTCTGCATGAGACACCTTTTGTGATGAGGTGTGACACATAGGAGGATTTCCTGACTACTGTGGGGATGTGATTATCACAGTTGTGTCCACTGTCCACCTGTGACCCGAGGTCTCTTGTCACACTTTCAGTGTTAAGTATACTACCACCTATGTTGTAGTTCATGGCTACAGAGTTTTTAACAAAGGGGATGACAATGCACTTTTTGGCATTGAGCTTGAGCCAATGGCTTTGACAACAGCCATCTGTCTCAGTGAGGCCCTTTTGTAGGATGTCCACATCTTTAGTTTTTACAAGTATGGCTCCTAGTTTGCAGTCATCTGGAAACTTCAGTAGCCACAGACCTTCCATATAAAAGTTTACTTCAGGGAAGTAGATACTAAACAAGACAAGACCCAGGACTGGAGCCTGTGGTACTGCACTCGTCATTGGTCCAAAGTCATACATGGAGTCTGCTACTTTCACAGTGTGTGTTCTGTCAGTAAGCCTGTTGGCAACCCATCTTGTGACATAGCAATTTATACCTCGTTTAGTGGGTTTATCTGTATTTACAGAGTGTGGGGTGGTGTTGTAAGCCGTGGCAGGATCTACATAGGCTGTGCGAACCACCTTACCCTTGTCTACGGTTCTGGTGACTGCTTCAATGTCATCTATCAGGTTTAGGAGACATGATCTGCATTTTACAAACTCAACATGGTTGTGGTCCAGGGTTTGGGGGTTACCAATGTATTTTTTATAAGTTGTATGATGATACATTCCATGGCCTTGAAGAGCAGGCTCATCAGGCTAATGGGGTGCTAGTTCCTGGGGTCCATGGTGTCTCCATGCTTGTGTAGTGGGATAACTGTCACCGTGCACCATTCAGCTGGCACAAAGCCTGAGGTGTGGCTATGACTGAACATGGTACATCGGTGTGGTGCCTGTTCATTCTGTGGTTTGTGTAGAACACAGCCTGGGAAGTTATCTGGTCCCATGGCTGCTGTGATACTGGCTTTGGAGATTGTTTTTTACCTGTGCAGCCATGATGACAGCAATTTTGCAGTCTTCCATTATAGTGATGTGCTCTTTCATGGGTGAGAGGGGGGTAAAGTTTACTGATCCTATCTGCTAGGATGTTGGCAATATCAGTTGGGTCTGTATATTTAGTGCCATTGAGCTGTAACTCAAAACAGATCTGAGTGTTGCCATGACATGGACCTGTCTGTTGTGCAGAGATCTCCTAAGTAGACAGTATGCAACAGAGTACAGATTGGGCTTGACAGTGCCTAGTCAGATTCATTGCAATTGTGTTGTGGTAGTCTCTGACGGGTCTGATGACTGATGAGTAGAGGGAACCTCTTTTGACCTACATGCACAGACCTTGGCAGGTTGTGTGAACACAAAGCATGATTTTATGGCCACTTTGTGAATGTGTTTCTGGAAGTAGAGATGACTAACCACATTTGTCCATAGATCCCTTATTATCATCTCCATATTTAGCCTAAGTGTGTGAGCATGCCCAGTATGACCTTTCATTATGTTGTTGCCTGACATTTGCTTCATTTATTTAAGTGTGTGAGCATGCCAAGTATGACTTTACAGTGTGATGCTGACTGAAATCCACTACATTTGTTGAAGTGTGTGAACACGCCCGCTATAGACATTTATACTATATGTGTGTGGAAAATCAAGTTGTATTTTTACAGCAGGGCTCACCTTTATGTCATAAATCAACATGGATCATGCTGTGCCTGCAGGGCTTCCAAGAGACACTTTGCATAGACTTATCAACATTTCTACATACAGGGGGGACAGCTATTCTTTGTCCATTTCTACCCGGGGGCACACCTGATTGTTACTGTGGGTGTACATAGGATGAGGGTTTCACCTGACACTTATACACATTTGCTAGGCCTGCACTGATATGTAAGGTAATCCATTTCAGTCTGTACTGTTGCCTATCATACTGGCTTTAGGCATACTACTGTACTACAGATCTTGGCGTCCACTGTCATGTATATTAGATTGCGACTTCATAGCCTACCCAACCCACATCACACCGCCTGGCCTGCTGTTCTCTGTCTGCATAGGCCTGTGGGGGAGGTTACCCATATGCCTCTTTAGGGGTATGCTACAGCATTTCTTTGTGTTTGCATTAGTGTACAATTGTCCTGCTGTGTCGGTGCCAGTGAAATGCTGTCGTGGCTTAGTGGTTCACAGTATCCTGGGTTCGAGCCCTGTCACTGCTTTTTATTTTCATGCTGGGCTGAGCAGACTGCTTAAGGAACAGTAAAGCAGATATGAGCATGTTTACCTGACTTTGCTCAACTTTGCCTGACTTTGCCCAACCTTGCCCAACATTGCTCAACGTTGCCCGACGTTGCGCTAGTTGGCACAGGAAATTTTGTTTACATATACTAATTAGTGGTAAAAGCTGCCTAGCACTGCTTTATATTGCTTAAAACATGGCAATCATGCATCAGGTGGTGCTGCAGGGCTGCCTATGTGGGATGCACATAGTACACTCCCTATACATGTGTGTAAACAGGTAGTGTCAAGTTAGGCATCCCTTTTATTGTATGTGCGAGTCAGAGAGAGGTATCATTTCCAGGGTTCCTACTGAGCCAGTGTATGTGCTATGTGTTGCCTCTTTGCCAAGGCCAAGGCATACTGGGCATGCCTCCTTCTGCCTACTGGGGCAGGCTCAGGTTGTTCCTCCTCCGAGTCATGCTGTGCCTGTGCAGGCCTTGGCAATGGTGGGGGGCTGTTTGGCCCTGCCCCATGCTGTTCCTGCTGCAGCTGTTTTCACAGGATCATATTGTGTAGCATGGCACATACCATGACAATTTGGGTACATGTAGTTGGTGAGTACTGCAAGGCTCCACCAGATGTGTCCAGGCACCGGAACCATGACTTGAGCATCCCAAACACATGCTCGATTACATTTCGTGTTTGTCCGTGTGCCTCATTATGGAGTTCTTGTTCAGGTGTGTGTGCATTTATGATAAGTGACATCAGCCACGGCTCCAGTGCGTATCCAGCATCCCCCACTAGGTGACCGTCAGGGATGTCCCCATTGGCAAATGTCTGGTACAGCTGCATCAGATGCCAGATATGGGAATCATGGTAGCTTCCAGGGCAGCCAGCACACACATTCAGTATTATGCCCTGGGCATCGCACACAACCTGGCAGTTGATGGAGTGGAAGCTCTTGCAGTTGATGCAGGCCCTACCCCGCTCACCAGCTGGTGCCTTGATGTGTATGTGCGTGCAGTCAATTGCACCCACTACCTCAGGGTATTCCGCTATTTGCTGGAAGAGACACATATTGCTGGCCAATACCTCACGGGAATTGGGGAAATATACATGATCACTGACATGTGCTGACATGGCATTCAGGAACTGGTGCAGTATCCTGGATGCTGATACCTGTGAAATCCCCATCATATCACCAGTTGATCTCTGGAAGGTACCTGTTGCTAGTATTCTTAGGCCAACACATACCTTGGTTTCCACTGGGATGGGTTCCCCTCTGTTGGTTCTGTGTGTGAGGCATGCCCTGCACAGCTCAACAATTTGCTGCAGGAGGTCTCTGTCCACTCTATAGTGCTCCACTATCTCCAGCTCATGTAGCCCCTGGTAGGTTACCCTGGGTCTGTACACTCTTGTCTGTCTTCTCACTGTGGGTTGCTCAGCAGCATTTGCAATGGCACCACCCTCAGCATCTTGCACATGTTGCCTTATAATAGCAATGGCAGCCCCTAACATTTTTTTGTCTCAGTTAAGCTTTTTAAGTTTTCACTTCTCTTTGTATACTGCAGTGTTGCAGTGTTTCTGAGAAAAACATGGGGGAATGTTGTTTGCAGAGTTTTAAGTGCTGGGCTGGGCTAGTGTACAGCCTGTGTAATTGGCTGATTCTGATTGATTTCACCTGGCAGCTCTGCTAATTCTCCTTTCACCTGGCAGCTCTGCTAATTCTCCTTGGTTAACTTCCTACTACTTCTTTTCCTTCCTTTTCCCTTTCTGTTTCCACAGGGGGCAGCAACACGCAAACATGCGCACATGAGTGCACAAGCACGCACACAGGCTTAGGCAGGTGCACATCTGTGCACACAGGCTTAGACAGCCTTACACAGGCTTACACAGATGTGCACAGAGGCTTAGACGGGTTTACAGGCGTGCACACGTGCGCACACAGTGTAAGAATCTTTGCAAGAAACTTTAGTGATATCCACGGTGTACACCTTCAGTTTCTGGGTTTCAGTTAAGACAACTGCAGACACGCCTCTTCCAGTCCTGAGTAACTCACAGCAAACACATGTCACTCTGCTCCAATAAGCTTACAGTCTTTGATACATACCCCCTCATGATGTCACCTGTTTTCTACTCTATTACTCCCCTAATCCTACACTTACACTCTAGGGACATGGTTCACATGGCAGGGAAAATTGGGATTCACTATCCTTATCCTCATTTGCATAGGATTGGCTACTAATGCCTGGTTACATCTCTCAAACTGAGCTTCCCCCCTTAGCAACCACAACTCAGTAGCCATGTTGTCTTCAGCCTGCCATTCACCTGCATAGCAGAAGAATATTTTTAATAAAATGCCTATTTTGGCTTTTTTATTTTTATTTTCTGGTTTTTAGAGCACCGCACGTTTGCGCAGCGCTGCACTACGCTTAAACATCGGAGATCGGGGAAAAAAATATTTTTTATTATTTTGCAACAGATAAAAATGCCAATGGCCTTATATTTGGCCATTGGCATGCTTCCTCAACTGGATGTATCCTTTATTTGGAGCTGTCATAGCTCCGTTTTGTTATTTGCAAAATGGTACTCCGTTAAAAATGGAGTACATTTCTGCAAGTAACTCTACTATTACTCGGACAGGTTTCTGTTTCCCGGATCGCAAATTTACCTCATTTGCATAGCTTTCAGCAGCAAATAAGGTAATTTGCATAACATAACACTGTCCTTGCAAGAGTAGTTTTAGGAGCTCTCATGCACACCCCTGCCGGCTGTTCCTGGATCGCTCGGCAGACATATTGGCTGTCTGGAGTCTTACTCTACTCTTAGACTCCGTGCAAGTCTTCATGAATCTGGCCCTGCATAATACTAAGAGCTAGAAGTTGATATTAGATCTATTGTTGGAAATGCATATAGGCAGATGGAGAAGCAGTGGGTATACGTTTATAAACTGGAGAGGTTAGGA
This sequence comes from Protopterus annectens, assembly GCF_019279795.1. Lineage (NCBI taxonomy): Eukaryota > Metazoa > Chordata > Ceratodontiformes > Protopteridae > Protopterus > Protopterus annectens. The sequence continues at coordinate 1,315,844,739 of NC_056745.1, read as the reverse complement.
GATTAAGCAGCCAAGGTTGTTTCTATAATGAAAGTAATGGTGCAGTCATGGGATATGGCCTGTGTTCAGATGTTCACTTAGGTTGCTTAGTCAGGTATTGTTTGAATTGACATCTGAACTGTTTTTCAATATCAGGTGGCAACAATTACCACAGTTTAGAGGCAAGAACAGTGAAGCTATGGTCCATGAAATAAAGTTTACTGGACTGAGTTATGCGAGTAGGGCCATTAGTAGACTGGCTTAGTCTCATAGTTAGGGATGATGGTGTGTCTTGATATAGCAGTTTGAACAGAAGATGGAAGCAGTATGAAGAGAAGAGAGCTGAGGAGGAGGCTGGCACTGCCTTGAATGGAAAGCCAGTTTGCCTTTTCCAAGTGATGTTCACATCAAAGTTAGTTGGTGATGAAAAGACAGATTTTATTTGAAAGAGACTATAAGATGGCAATGTTTCTTTGCCAGGCAGATATTGATGCACCATATTCTCATTGTCCACGTAGGAGATGTTTACTCAAGCTGCTCTAGCAGGATGGGAAAGGAAATGAGACATATTTATAAGTACAAGTAACTTGGCTACAAGTTATTTTGTCAAAAAAGCTTGTATTAACTTGTTGAAATGTTGATTCTTTGAACATTAACATTTTATAGGAGATGTGAGGTTTGTTTGCATGCAGGAAGGTGGTTTTGGTTACTAAGCCAAAACTTTTGGATGTAATGAAAGTTTCAGCATAAGGGGTAGGAGCGTGCATTTATATATGCATTTGTGGGTTAGCGATAGAAGAAAGACTAAGTAAAGGTATAGATTTAATGCTGTGTGCATGTGGTTATTCAGAGTATGTGAGTGTGTGTGCATGGGTGTGTGTGTGTGTGTGTGTGTGTGTGTGTGTGTGTGTGTGTGTGTGTGTGTGTGCATGCGCATATAAGTTTATGCCTGAGAAGGAAGTGTCATGTATAATGGTTCTGTTATGGAAAGGGTTTCTCATAAGGTCATTTGTAAGGTTGTTGTAAGAGCCTGCAGCAAGGATAGGGTTAGCACACTTGAATAAGGTGGTACACAGAGAGGTGATGCCTTCCTGTTCATCCTTACTCATGTATGATAATCTTAACTCTGCTTCTGACCCCAAAACTATACGTTATCTTAGAAAAAGAAATCTCTAACTGTATCATTATTCATATAAAGCATGTCTGAAGGTACTGTTATGATTTATTCATTCATTCATTTATTTGTTTCTTATACAGGCACACACACACACACACACACACATATATATATATATATATATATATATATATATATATATATATATATATATATATACATATGTGTGTGTGTGTGTGTGTGTGTGTGTGTGTGTGTGCATGCATGTGCGCACACGCATGAGCATCTGTTTTTTATAGTCACCCCTTTTATGGAATTGTCTAACAACATACAGGGACAAAGATCAAAGTGTTGTCTGTGAATAGAACCTGAGACTTAGAGTCCAACACAAATAGTTTGATATTATTTTCATAGAAAGTAGTTTAACTACAAAACAGGCATTTTCACAGTCTGGTGTCAGGGAAATGTCAAGATAATAACAGCATTGCGCAAGTATGGGGAAAAGATCAGACTATGTAAACGATAAAAACATTTAATTCTGCCTCAGATTCTAAATATGAAGGGGATATCTTACTGTGTCAAGAACCAAAAGATTTTCATCAAATGTTTAAATATAAAAGCAAATAAAACAGAAAAAAATAAACAAATCCCAACTCTAGTAATTTTTTTTCTATAAAAGAAGCCAAGGAAATTTTAAAATGGTTGAGCTATACCTTTTCACTGTAACCTTCCTGTGCATTACCTTAACTCCATAAAAATGTTAATGATAAAGAATATGACTTTTAAAAATGGACAAAATATTCCATAAAAATCAATTTTAGTTGTTTTGAACAGTTTTGCATTATACGCAATACTCAAATTTGTAAACAGCAGCTTACAACTACACATATTTTCAAGCAGTCACCCAGCACCTGACATTTTCCACATCAATTTTACAGACATTTACAGCAGTGAGCAGAGGTTACCATATAATTGTGGATGAAAAAGAAGGGTCAGATCAACTTGCTTAACATTGATTTTTACAGTATTCTGCACTGGCAAGTGTAACCCCTTAAAAGTCTTGTGTGACATGGGACTATAAAATACTGAATGACTGCAGAGGTACAGATACAGTACAATTGAAAATATTGACTAAGACACTGTGAATATCTCTGAATATCAAAAAAATCCAACTACGCTGCTGCACACCTCTCATTAAGACAGTACAGGCTCTGTCACAGTGAGTACAAGCCATCAGAGTAGACAAATGTGCAGGATTTAATAGTTTGCTCTTGATAATTTACTATGGCTCATGAATTAGTAAAGGTTATGCAGTGTTTTACATCAAGTCTTGAAAAAATGTTCCCAATGAGATGCACATAATATATGGCTAGTGCATTAGGACTCTAATGGGAAAGAAAAGCTTTGACTTAAATTGCCTTTTTTATTTGCACAGGTTACAGCTGAAGCATTTCACAATATAACAAAACCAATATCCCTAACATTTACTCAGAGCTTAAAATTATTCTGCCTTTTGAAACCAATAAAAATTCATCTCACTATTCCTTCTTACTGTCAGTGGTGTTAAGCACAGATAAAAACATATTTTACGTCTAAGTAACATTTGCTCTCTTTGACTGAAATGTCATACTGTTTTCATAGTTGTTTATGATGTCATTAAACTTCTCATCTTTAGGTAAAAGACTGCCTGTTTTTGAAAAAAAAATCATTTTAAGGTACTCGTACAATATAGCAAAGTGCAAGAACCAACCAGCAGATGACAGCTATGTGAGAATGTCTTCATTGCATTCTTTCTCCCATCGATGGGCACACATTATGCAATAAAAATCCTCCTTAAATTGCATGAGCAGTGAAGCAAATGATCAGTTATGTCTCTACAGAATGTTTTCACCAGCAGCCCATGCACATGCCATATTAATCAGGTTAAGCTTCTATTCCTGGGCATACTGTAGCAAGCTCAACAGGCTGAATAACTGATCACAGGGTTGTGCCAAACACAACTGAGAATGCCAGATTGGACATGGTTTTACTCTAGAATAACAACAAAATGCTCAGTGACACTGTCAACAGCCCAGGTGTGGGAATCAAACCTGAGGCAAATGAGGAGGGGTGGGACCCTGTGAATGCTGTACTGCTTTCAAGTATTTGAAAATCTAAATTACAAATAAATCATAGAGCATACTAATTGCTTCAGATGTACAACACAGGTTCATATTAGGATGTAGCACCATTAAAGTTATTTATAAAATGACTAGCACAATGTATGTGGTGTTCTCACTGTAGGCACTCCTATACATAAGCTGTCAGCCTTCAAATCTATCTTTCACTCATTCCTGCTTTGGAAGCTACTAAAATGAAGTTTGGTGCTGACACAGACAAACAGCTGGTGCCAGAGCCATGGACTAAAACTAAATGCCAAGAAATGCATGTTATACAATGACAAGTCATTTACATTCATAAATATGCATTCTGATTGGTCAGCCCAACCAGCGTGCCCACTGTAAATCAAGTACATAGCAATAGAAAAAGGTCTGGTCGCCCAGACTTTCTTCTATTAATATATGCTATGGAGTTTTCCAGTTTTCTTGAGTTTAAAAAAAAAAACTTGAAACATGGACAATTCAGAGGAATGAGAGAGATGGGACAGAGAAAATACAAGGATAATCAGGTACATTATGTAAAACTAAAGAAATATACCTGATTGTCCTTGTATTTCTGCCCTGTCTCTTTCGTACCTCTGAACTGCCTGGATTTCAAACTTTATTTTTTTATTAAAAAAAAAAAAAAAAAAAAAAAAAAGCAACAGAGATCTTCTTTTCTCCACTGATTCCTTTCCAAAGCAATGATGCACTGCGTAAGCATGGGAACACAAGTCCCATATGCACATGCAGCACATCAAGAAAGCCCCAGGAATACCAAAAAAAGAGGAGGAACACCATGGCGCCATCATCCAAAGACATTATTTAAGAAAAGTAAGTCGTGTTTTTCTTAAATAATGTTATTGTACAATAGCAATAGCAAACACCTGGGTGTGACATATTGAAAATTTACCAACAGTTGCCCTTGTTTAATCACTCGGGCTTCACCTGCATGATTAAAGCACACCAACCATGGAGAAATCTTCAATATTCCACAATCAGTCATTGGTTATTGCTATAATGGCATCCTTTGGGAAGTCATCCACTCCTAGTAACTATCATATTGACTACACATCCCTAAGATATGACCCAGTAGTCAGGGACTTGGGGACACACACAGACAGTAATCTAGCCTTTGACTATCAAGTGTCTACAGTAGTGAGGAAATCATTCTATGTTGTGCAACTTATAGACAAAGGTATGGCATCTGGTCCAAGGAAGTCATTGTTCCCCTGCATTCGGCATTCATAAGACCTACCACTGAGTACAATGCCTCCTTTGATATGTACCTAATATGATACATCCAACAGTTAGAATGTCCACAGAGGTTCCTTAATAAATTGAACAGGGCAGAAGTAACATGTCATTTATAGACCACCTCAAGGCACTATCCCTGTATTCTGTCTCCTACAGGATGTTGAGGGGAGATCTATGCCTGACATACAAGGCATTGTCAGACCCCACTCTGATGTACCGCCATCTCTGCATATCCACAAAACAAATAGAACCAGATTTACCCATTCAAAAGATGTAAACCTTGCCTGTGATATAAATAGGACCTGCTGAAGAGACAGGTATGTTTCCCAGAGACTACTCCTAACAGGTTCCCCATCCATGTGAAGCAGAGTTCTTCATAACTCAAGTCTAACTTGGACAACTGGAGGGGGAACAGGAAATTCATCTCTGGTTTGGCACCTATGTCTCTATTGGACACAGGCAGCCTGTAAATGGTTCAACTGCCAGACCCCTGCTTGTAAATGCTTTACCTACCAAGCCTCTGCTTATACTTACCAAGGGTACAAGATCTTGTCAGAGATTTGGGATGCATGTCTATTCTTAAAAAGGGCCTTGCGGTTGTTAGCCTAGTAAACATTATGCACCTATGAACTTGTGATGTCATCATTTAACTGTAAAATTCCCTAACAAATAGGACAATCCAAGTGATGGCAGGCGGCTCCTTCCCAAACACAGAAAATTTGGTGATTACTTCTGATGTCACTTGACTTGCTGATATGCAGTACATCTGACCGATTACTGATAGATTTACTACACATCAGCAAGTCAAATGGCATCAGGAATACTCAGTCTAGGGAACTAAATCTCTTCTGAAATATCAGTAGAACAGTTTGGAGCAACAGGTGTATTTTGTAAGGGATACTGCTGCTGTGGAACAGACTCTCCAGCCAGATAAAGTTCATCCCTGTCCATATTCAAATGAAACTTAAATCTATGGATGGGAAACAAAAAAAAATAGGCTCAGGACTGCCCTGTGTACTACTAACTGACAGAGGCAGCTCCAAAATGCTTTACCCCATGCATGAGTCCAGTCTAATTATCTGTGGTATTACCCCAGTTATTCTCATTGGGAAAATACATAATTATTGACTATAGGATGGGTAAGGCAAATCTATAACTGAATGGGATAGGTTCATTTAAGCATAAAAAGGGAAATTGGATGGGTTTAAACAGGCCTGCAAGTGTAGGTATCCTAGTACTTACCGATGGACCTATGTAGAATATAGGACTGTGTGTGACTGTGGGTGCAGAATACTGAGTGAGGTCACTATGCAAGGTCTGATTCTTTGTAATCGCCAGTTTCTGTACTGCCGGTCCTAACTGCAGCCACTCTCAGCTCAATAATGAAAGAGGTGACTAATTTTTTTTTTACATAAAAAACAAAAGGATAGATGGCAGTTACTCCACTTAATACCCCATCATCATTTTTGTTTTGAAAAGACAGTGGGAAGGTTAAGTGGGGTAGTAGCCCCCCTTACAGACACAATTAACCAAAAATCCTGTTAGCATATTTCATAATGTGATGGTGGAAATGGCTTTTAAAATGTGATACTGTGGTAACATTCTGAGACCCAATGTACTGCACTGGTACAGTCCAGTGTTCTTCACTTATGTTGAATATGTCAGTGGTTGAGTTCCTCAAAGTTTCATATTAGGGCATGTTTTATTCTCATTCTTTCTAAATGGATTTGACACAAACCTTACAAGATTAGACATAATTATCTATACAATGGATATCATATTCCTAAACTATGACAAACTATAAGAAAACTGCCATCAACTTACTAGGCAAAATGATGATAGAATACAATACCTTCCAGAACAGGACAAGCCAGAAATAACCTGGACATCTACCCTAAAAAGACTGCTACAATGCTCTTTGTGACCCCCCCCCCAAAAAAAGTGATTAAACAATGCCAACCCTATCAAGTTTAAAGATCAACTAAATAACATCAGCCAAGTAACAGAGCGTAAGTAAATTTGGTCTGCTCATGGATCCTACTCCATCCTTCAAAACCACATTTGGAAGGAAGAGTAGCAAATTACTTTGATAGTAGCAAATTGTTTCAGCAGCTGAAACCTAGCTTTACCTAACATAAAAACAATTGCTAAGAATTCCTAAAACAACTTTAAAATCTACCGTCTCTGGAAGTACGAAAAAGCTTTCTAAAATATATTTACTGTAGCAATGAACACCTTTCAAAACACCAACCTACTATAGACCAGTGAGAACAAATCAGCAAATTTATTTTTATCTCCAATGCCTCAAAATGGCTACCAGTAACTAAAAAGAATATATAATTACTTGCACCCTACTTACTCGTCATAATCAGCCAACATGTATGCCTATTACTAGTCACAAAACATGTAGTAAAAATTTCATATTGTGGTCTTAGAACAAATAAGAGCCATACTCCATCCTTACAAAGACTCCTCTTTGAGACAGCTACTGGAGGAAAAGGGCTTTTTCTAAACTGAGCCCTGCCTGTTAGAAGTGCCTTCTTGTATAAAAAAAGAGGGAACAAAAACACAGCAAACTTTCCAAACAAAGCCTAAGGATAATCTAATTACAGATTATAATAGTAAGCACTTCAAGAATGCTTGGCAGTAAACATATAAGTCAACTGTTTCTAACCTGATATATATATATATGTATATATATATATATATATATATCTATATCTATATCTATATATCTATATATATATATATATATATAAATATATATATATATATATATATATATATATATATATATTGTAAGGCTGGTTATGAAGAGCAAGAAGAGATCCTACATGATATTGAAAAGGTCACAGATGTGAGCACTCGCATCATCACAGGGGTATGCTGTGCCTTCCCCATGTGTGTGTGCATGCTACCACACATGAGTCAGTTAAGTGTAACATCAATGGCTTGGCACTTACAAGTTCACATTCTCAGTGCTCCCTTTTGATGCCATGCAAGCAGGCAATTCACCAGCTAAAGCACATTTCCCTCCCCACAGGATGGGCGAGCTAGTATTGTTCACTTAGCCTTCACTGGACCAATGCCCAAGCCAGTATTCAAACTTAGGTCATACAGATCATAGTCAAGGATTTATCCCTTCATGTCACAGAGCAGGACATGGGACACATAAATGTATACAATGGAGTTCCTTAACACTACAAATATTAATTTTATGGGATATTTAGGACCTCATTATGGACTACTTTTGTTGCCAGGGATTCCACACCTCTGTTAGAGGGGAGCAAGTTTCACTGAAAATAAACAAACTAGGGTCGAAACATTCTATTTCAGAAAACTGTTCATACCTCTCTCATCTAAAGTTTGCCTTAAGCTGTTTTAATTTGTCTATAAAGTAAAAGTATAGGCGCTCATTTCTTCAAAAAGTATGGCTTGGTACAGATAACTAAGACTCTGAGCTGTTAATGGGCAGTTTCCTGTATCCAAGATACAGATATTATTTCCCATGCCATTTGCCTATTGTGTGACCCTAAGCAAGTCACTTAACCAGACAGAGCTCTCAGGTCACCTCTGAAAAGGTACATTTGTGTCTAGTGGCATTTCCCAGTTAACAAATATCTAAAATTCACATAAAAGAACTTGCACAGCTGATTCTACCAGACATAACAGGATACCGTAGCCATAATACATCATACATCAATTTGCCCATTATGTAAAACTGAACCAACATTCCCTGATACACAAAGTGTATTATTTAACAATATTCTAATAACAGAACAACCACTAACCACTGGTAAAAACTTTATTTGCCCATTAAGCGAACTGATCCTTCACTGGTCAGTCATAAATATGTCAAGAATGGCAATGAACATTTATTAAAAGCTTTTTTTGACAACTGTCCATCACAGAACAATTTTTATTGCTTAAAAACTGCACCAAACAGGACAGAGAGTATGAGCATTGCCAACAAACAGCAATTAGGTTAGGACTGCACATCAAACCTGGGAAAAATAAGGCAAAAACTTTATCTGTACATCCACTATTCTACCATACATAGGACATTTGTCAGTGCTTCACAAATCCTAAAGTGATACCCTGATATAGAATTAATGAGGGTAACAATGCCTTCTTGACTTTTGCCTTGCACTCCAGAATACATTATTCCCTGCTTTAAGAGTTAATGTTATGTATTGCTTTTTCTTTGTTTGTTTCATTAATTTCTCACATTGTTAGAACTTCAAGCTGACCACAATGCTTTACTATATCTGGCTTATCAGCATTGTTTCAAAGAATAATTCATAACAACTTGCCTGACTAATGCTAACATTTGGCAGTCTATAATTTTGCATGACTAACCTGTCATGTCATCACGTTAACTGTTGTTATGATATGTTCTTTTTCTCTGTACATGTATTCACAGTACAGATTGAAATGTAATGGCTTCCAAATGCTACCTGAATATTAAAGTTGTGTGTAGGATGAAGCTTCTATGTATAACAATGTTTTATGTATAACTTTTATGCATTTATTTCATGCTTTTCTGGGCTGTAGTCTCCCAGAGTATTTAAAAAAGTAACTAAGCGAACTACAAAGGCGCACTTTGATGGGTACTCAGTAAATGGGAGCTACCAGGAGAGACTTGCCAGCCAAAATGTGGGTTTAAAGGCATTTGAATACAACAGTATCTGTGAATATGGAATAAGTCACATAAGACTCTTTCTGTGGAACATACATATGTTTACCCAATTTTGTTGTGTTTGTGGGCAAGGATGGTCATCTGAGATGTCAAAATCAAGTTATCTGGTGAAATACGGGACAGCCATGCTTAATAACATATGCCCAGGATTTTATTTCTGTCAGTTTCAAAAATTCTAACAATGCAATTACTGCATTAGTTGAAACAGATACAGCATCACTGTGTTTCAAACTGACATGCTTAATTCTTTCCACTTTGTTTAACAACATCAAATGTTCCTTACAGTATAAGAAATACCATTAGGCAAGAAAGCAAAGTGCAATACTGGAGAAAAAAAAAACAGCACCAAGAAGGAAATAACATTAAAAATGTCACATGCATTGACTTAAAAAAGGAATAATATCTTGTTTCAATGAATAGTAAAAACCAAGTTACTAGCACTAAAGTTCCTCAGAAAGAAAAATAAGGAATGTTTTATCAGTGAAATCGTGGAATAAATGTAGAGTTGATATTTTTAACAGAATGACATTTAATGTAGATGCTCAAAGTCACCCATGATTTTATAAACAGCACCATGGCCATCACAAGAGCACAGAACATTTCAAGGCAGAAAGAGTCAAGCCTTCCACATAATTATAACTTGTGTTCAAGTATAGAGTTTAGCTCAACTTGTATCATTCTTACAGGCATCGTTCAGCTAATGCCTCCTAAAAACAATAAGCATTCTGCTTCAAATGCAAAACATTCATATGAATATTTACCTAAAAATGTCCCACAACCTCTTGCTACTTCCAGGGTCACCATTTCAAGGAGAAGATGCAAACATTTGTTTTTGGTTAAAAATCAAGTGTATTACTCTCTTTTCTTCAGTGACTTTAAATAAAACAAAAAATGTTGAAACATTGCCTCAAATTTATCTGATTTGAACACTAGTGGTTCACAGGCAGAAAAAAAAACCCTCCCATTTAACACTGTTTCATAGATACTGCGTGCATGCTCTATTTTCTTTGCCTCCTTAATGTCTCTTCATAGACCTCTATTTCCCTTTCAAAAGCCATCCCTCCCTCAGATGTGATCATAGGTTTATAGGTTCATAAGTCAGTACTAGGCTAGCTGCTCTATTTTAAGCCTAGCCAATTTCCCTTTTTGTTCTCAAAATAACCTATTCTATCGGATACAGATTGACCTTACCCATTTCATAATTGATAATTATACATTACCCCAAATGAAAATAACTGGGATCATACCATGGATAATTTGAGGGAGTCCATGCATGGGATAAAACATTTAGGAGCTGCATCGGTAATATAGGCAGCAATCCTGGGGTAAATTCTCTTTAATCCACATACCTAGGTTGCACTCAAATGTAGACAAGGATGAACTCTGTTTAATGTGGATGGGAGTCTGTTCCATAGCAGCAGTATCCTCTGCTTTGTAGACTCACCTGCTACCCATTCTCCAAATATTATTTTTGAACTACTGCAACCAGAGCTTAAATCAGGATCAAGACATGAGACATGCACACCTTGTTTCTATCAGAGTTTTTTTTTTTTTACTTGATTTCCCTGTGTGTGGATTGGCATAGATAAAGCAAAGATTTCTTAATAACCTCAACGTATCCAAATCTTCATATGATCTATCCAAGTGGTCTTTTGTCTCTGAATACAGTAAGCTGTAGTACACACAACAAGATGCCGTGCATACTTCCCCACTGCTGTTTTTCACTGGTATTTTCTAATAATGAATCACCATCCTGTAATCTACATAATCAAAGAACATAACTTACTAGACAACAAGCTACTGGATACAAACAGCAGCAGCTCAGATGTGCTAGAACATGCTTACGCTTGGGGGACTAGAAGGTGTACCTTTCAACTATAACTCACTATGAACAACATTTCTTACTTTGAATTTTAAAACTATGTTATGTGCTGTTCCACATTGAAAGGATCCAACAACAATCATTGTTAGTATGTTTTAACAAATATCTATGTTACAAAATACTGAATCATTTTACTTTATCAAAATATTTTTTGTGAGCATGAAGAAATAATTTTCCACACTATGAGCTTCCTACTTTAAGTGTTAGTAAATGATTATGTTCCACATTTTGCCCATTTGTTCTGCACTGTGAGAGGTAGTGTTCCACATTTTGCCCATTTGTTCCACACTGTGAGAGGTAGTGTTTCACATTTTGCCCATTAGTTCCACACTGTGGGAGGTAGTGTTCCACATTTTCCCCATTTTTCTGCACTGTGAGGTGCAGTATTCCACATTTTGGAGTTGGACATTTGAGAGCTATGCTATCAGGGCACTTAGCAAGAAAAAGGGCAGAAAATGTCATTTTTTAAAAAGCAGCATGTTGGAATGGGATCTTCTTTGTGATGTAGATGGTACATGATTTCATCAGAATTCTAAAATGAATTTCACAGATACATTTCATACAAAATTGCTACAAATGAAGGTGTCACAGGAAAGGCATCCAATAGCACTAATTGTATTTATACTGCTAGCATACTATGTTACTTAGAACTATCCATTTCTTAACTCATGGAAATGTAATTGAGTAAAGACCATATAAAAGAGGCCAGAGAGGTGCTTCATGTTTGTGTTTCCACATTTCCACAGCAAAGAAAATAAATTGTCTGTGACCCTGCGGTATTAAGTCCCTTAAAGGATGGAGATTTTTTTCTTTCTGGAATACATGTGCAGGAGTGTGTAGCACATTCTTTTAGGGAAAAGGCCTCACCTACATCTTAGGGATGAAGATGGTGAAAGGCAGCAGTAAAAAAGGCTTTTATCTGACACACTAGTAATTGTTCTTCTAGGCATACTCTCATATGTTTTGAATATGGAGGAAAACATAATTTTTCTTTTAAAATAACAAAATACCATGAAATTACTCATGGCCTCTCTAAATTGTGATTATATTTCTCCATCAAACCTCAACTCAATAGCCCATGACCCCACAGCATGGGCACCCACAGGCAGGTGCAAGGGGGTGCATTTGCACCCCCCTGGAAATGGCTGACTGGGAGATTAATTTTCTTATAAATAAAAAAAAAAAAAAAAAAAAAAGAAACTTTTTTTTTTTTTTTACGGTCGTTCTTCTTTAAGAACTCCCTTTGCGTCAAATTGCACAGACGGAGAAAGTTTCTGCAACCAATGGTTTTGCCTTTATCTTCCACTCCTGTGCAAAATTTGAATTCCCGAAGACATTTGGACTGCAGACCAAGGTACAAGTGAGAGATAGGTGTGTGTGTGTAAGTGTTTAAGAGGTGTGTCTGTGTGAAAGAAATAGGTAGGGGTGTGTATGTGTGTATGTAAGAAGTATGTAGGTATGTAAGTTGTCAAGGTTTGCCAGTTCAGTGTCACTTCACGTTTCATTGTGATAAAAACAAAAACGGCCAGCAAATAGCACACTGTAACACCAACCATTTTGTTAAAGGTTAGCGCTTTCGAACAAGGGGCTTGTTCGAAAGTGCTAACAACCCTTAATAAAATACTGGAGTTACAGTGTGCTGTTTGTTGACCATTTTTGTTGTTTTTACCCAGTCTTATATCACGTGTTTGGTCAAGTTTCATTGTGATGCCAGATTGCTATGCTTTACTGCCTTTTTTATGCATTTTGTAATGTTTTAGGGTCTTTTTGTTTCTTTGTCTATTTTTGGATGAGACATTTTTCAGCTACAGTGGGATCTTTTTGTAGATAAAAAGTTCATATTTAAATCTCTGCAGAACAGTATCTTTATGGAGTGTACCAGTTAAATGGGAAAGGTTAAGTGTAAGAAAACATATTGCAATCTTTAAGGTACTCACTGTCTTATGGCTTCTACTTTGTTCAAAAGATGTTTTGCATGAGGGAACATCCATTTTGCTGATTTCTTTAGTGGGGTGAGTGTGAAGAGCTTTGTGGTCTACAGAAAACTGATTTTTAAGTTCCTCTACAAACTTTTTTTGGTTGCTGGCATATGTGTGGAATTAAAAAAAAATGGCCTATAATCCTTTGACAAATAAGAAAAGTTAGATTGCTATTAAATCTGACCACCCTGAATGCTTGGATACATAACTGTAAAACCATGAGTCATTAGTTGAGAATATCTGAACAGACTCTGCAAAGATCAAGGAAAAGAACCTTCGTGAGCCTTTTGATGTCTGAATTGAAGTAAACAGCATTTGAAATTGCTAATACAGTTTGTATGCCACAAAGCTGAGTCCATGTTATGAGTAACAGAGATGACCATCTTAATTCTAAAACTATGGGTATATGAGGGGCATTTTATTATTAGGGGTCATTAGCTGAAAACTTGCAGTATTATCCAATAAATAAATAGTGAGTGTTCCAATGATGCCATCATGAGTATAATAAACAGAAAGCCCTATGCAAGTGAAAATGAATGGGTGGGTGCACTCTGTGAATCCAGACACAATGCAATGAAGCAATGCCTCATAGAGCAGAAACTGAGCCTGTACTCCAGAGAGGTTATGCGCCATTATTCTCCAAAGAAAGATCCATAAAAATACTCAAATGAAAGTTAGACAGAGCAAAGGACCAGAATGTGATTTACTTTAGAATTCTAGAAGAACTGAGTTAAGAGAAAATCATGACAGCACATATTACCCTTTTCAACAGGTTACAAAGGGAAAGTGTGGTACCTAAGGATATGATGAGTGTAAAAGTTTATATTCTTTTACAGAAGTGGGAACAACCAGCGGTCAGCAGGAAACTAAGAAGATTTTTTTTTTTTTTACTTTGGCAGCATGCTGCAGGTAGATTGGACATTCTAAATTGGCCCTAGGTGTGAGTGTCTGCTTGTGTGAGTGCCTTTTGTGGAAGGTTGGGCGCCAGGCTGGCAACTCAACACATTAAAATTCTACTGCCAATAACTCTGCAGACCAATGATCTGCTATGGCGACCCCTAATGGGAGCAGCCGAAAGAAGAAGCAGAAGGTAGGTAAAGGTAGGTACGTGTGTGTGTGTGTGTGTGTGTGTGTGTGTGTGTGTGTGTGTGTGTGTGTGTGTGTGTGTGTGTGTGTGTGCGTGTGTGCGTGTGTGTGTGTGTGTGTGTGTGTGTGTGTGTGTGTGTGTGTGTGTGTGTGTGTGTGTGTGTGTGCGTGTGTGTGTGTGTGTGTGTGTGTGTGTGTGTGTGCGTGTGTGTGTTTAAGGGCAGCCAGTTGTTTTGCAGCTAGTTAGAAAATTGCTGGAAGCTTTACTCTTACTGTTTGTTGATGATGGTGTGAGAATATTGAAATATGTAATTCCTGATACTGATAGCACATACAATGAGCTGGATGTGGGGTGCTCTACTTGGAAAACAGCATGGGAGAGAAGACAGAGCCTTATGGAGCCCCTTTAGTCAGTGTGGCAGTTGCAGAAGTTGCTGCACATATCTGACTACAAAAACTCTTGTCAGTTAAAAATGTCTCTGAACCAGACTGGACATGAAATAAGAGAGAAACAAAACTGTGAGAATGAAGAGGTCAAAGCCTTTTGTTAGGTTGATGGAACACTGACTAGGTAAATTTGTGTTTATTTGTTTTGAGAAAGATGTTAGATGTTATTAGAGAGTATATAAAAGGTGGTCATTCTGGTTTTGAAAGACCAGGATTTTTGGATTTATTCACTTAATGAATGAATAATATGCATATGGTCCTGAAATCAATCAATGCGCTTCCCTTAACAGTTTCTATACTAAGTTTTATCCATAATGCTGGTATAATGTTTTTGGTTAGGCACAGATAGAAAAGGCACTGGCTATGCCTAAAATTGCGATCTTTTGATACATATACAAGGAATGAAGTGCAAGGTAGTGATGCTGGAAACTGATCATCAAGGTTGTTCTTTGTTTTAGGGGTGTGTATGCATGTTTCTAAGAAGTAGGTAGGTAAAAGCAGGTGTCTGTAAATGTAAGAAGTAGGTAGGTCTGTGTATGTGTTTGTAAGAGGGAGGTAGGGCTGTGTGTGTGTCTTTGTAAGAGGGCGGTGTAGGGGTGTGTGTGCGTATGTCTTTGTAAGAGGGAGGTAGGGGGGAGTGTGTGTGGGCAGGGGGGTCATACCTTGCAATTACCCAGATTTTTGCTTCATATTTTTGGTTTGTTTCTCATAAAATTGTGTTTTAATTGCACATCATTGAGGAGTGAAGTCAGAAAATAATGGCAGACATTTGAGTTTTAGACTTCATATCATCAGAAAATGCTTACTAATGCAAACTTTGTAGTTCTATCCACTTTCTAAGGAGGTAGGGGGATGTATGTGTGTCATACTTCACAACTAAACAGATTTCCACAGAATGTCCACATTTTTGCCTTATATTTTTGGTCTGTTCTTTATAAAAATTCAGTTTTTTTTTACAAATCACTGAGTTTCAGACTTAATATCCATCAGAAAATACATTCTAATACAAATCCTGTTACTCTAGCAACTTTCCAAATGTGTCCCTAGCTTTACGTCTTTGTCCCCAGCTTTGTTCAGATTTATTGTGCTTCGACACTGAGAGGTTGTGTGTGTGTGTATGTGTGTGTGTGTGTGTGTGTGTGTGTGTGTGTGTGTGTGTGAGCGTAAAATGCTCAGAGTTGGCAAATGGAATTTATGTTCAAGTGCATTTTCAAGGAATTGTGAGCATCAAGGGAAGAGAAGTTTACTGCTGTTCATGCTAAGTATGCTTAAAATCTGCAACTGTTTTGTTTAGCAAATGGTATCACTATTGTGATATAGAATTTTAAAGCAGTGCTAGTAGCAGGTAGAAAACTTGCACTTTGATGCAGAGAGCTGGAAGTTCAACTCCCACAGCATGTAGATTTGTATTTGAAGGGGGTGGGGTGCTGCAGTCCTGAGTATGTCCTCCTTTGGATGAGATGCCTAGTAACTAAGTACCTGTTTTTTAGCTTGCCACCCATTCCCTATTGCAATATACCAGCTTACCATTTTTTTTAATGTAACATAGGCAATTTATTCTTCAAGGGCAGCAAACACTGAATTTGTAGATGAAACACTGAAATATAAAGTTGTTTTCTAGCAACAACCTTGTCATTAGTTTCAGATCTCTTTAATGTGGAATTATTCAGATGACTTTTACTTCTGCAGAGATTGTGCATATTGATTGATATTGGTGGATTGTAATGACAGAATTTTGAGTAGCCTTTTATGGTTGAAAAGTTCTGAATTGGGCAGTTTGTCATTTTTGGTTCATGTGTTTCATTACTTATTGGAAAAATGTTCAAAACTATAAATTTAAAGCTAACAAGTGGTACTGTATTATGCAAGGGATATAATTTGATTATTATTTATTATAATTAATAGAGTCAGGAAGGTGAATCAAAGAACTTTTGCATGGTCTTAAAAATGTGTGCAAGGGGCCTATGATTTGAAAACAGCCCAACAGTAAACTTAACCCGTCACTGTTCAGATGCATTTTCTTTGAATGCGGGTTTCAATGCTGTTTCAGTGAATGTGGGTTTCAAAGATAGAGAAGTTTTAATGCTAGGTCTGTTTTCATTGTAAGACTATCACTTTGTTTACCAAATGTCTTTCAGTGTTTGTGCTATAAAATTTGCAATAAAAGTTGTAAATTAAATCGAAATATCAAGTAAAGCATACAACAGTATGCACACTGAGTTTTGAACAGTGTTTATGGCAGCTGGGGAGAAATGGCCAAGAAATGGGAGACTGGAATGGCTGCGTGGGTGGGGCATGGGCGGGGCTAAGTGGGAGGGGTCTGGGTTTGCACCCCCTGCAAAAAATCCTGTGGGCTCCCTTGCCCCACAGTATCATAGATGTCAATAGAGCAATGACAACAACTAACTGTGACTGAAGCAGGGCACATGACTTCAAAAGTAATGGCATTTACTGATCCCACTATCCTGTTGTGTTGTAAGGAGCAAGAGAAATTACACAACATGTAATGCGTACTTCTGAGAATATTTTTATTTTACTTTTTGCTAAGCTGGTTATTTATTATAACTATAGCATGCCAAATTATTAATTATACCTATGACCCTCAATTTATATTTTTGTCGCATATTAAATATGTCAAATGCAGAAGTTGGTGTGTCATGTTTTTGCCAGATCCTTTGAAACCTAATTCTGTAGACTGGAAGAGAGATCATGGGTACTTACCAGGCCAAAGCATCATATTCAATATATGTACTACTGTGTACTGAATACAGACTCTCCTGTGTCCTTTGTACTTGGCAACATCAGGTCTTCAGATGGCCTCTGCATGTTACTTGCATTTTTTACTGTGCAGTATTCCATCACATATTTAACAATGAGGCTTTGTTAAAATGTCTTGACTCAGGCTGCCATAAAGTGTATTGTATACCATACAGAAAAGTATGAACGTTTTTTTTTTTTACTTTCTGTAGCTTTATTGAATGCCACAGATGCCTATAACCAGAAATCAGAGACCATCCAATGCTGTTGTTACTCTAAGTAGATTGAAACTGATTTTAGTGATTCCTTATGCTTTATTGCAGGTAAACAGTTGTTCATACTAATTAGCTTTCAAGTACATACAAACAGTCCTTCTCTGGCTGTATCTAATGGTAGTTTGAGCTGTACATTCTCTTTAATGGCCTCCAGATTTTGAAGACACTTTATATAGCTGATCCTGTAGTTTTCTAACACCATTTTTATATGACTGTCTTTATTTTCCTGATATCAAATGCTTAGTTTCAGACATTATAATACATCACAAAAGTTTTCTGAAGTTAAGACTTGCTGAGAGCTGTTTACAATGGGAGCTGTTATTTGAGATAATTTTGAAACTAAGGGTTAAGTTCCCCAAGATTTCTATTTAGAAATGTGGTTTTAAATTTGTATTTCTGAGTGATAGTAACCCACAATCCTACTAGAAATGTGAGGAGTTATGCTGTTAGGTATGCTCAATAATTACATGTCCAGATTTTTGGTTAGATGTAATTACTTTACAAAAGCCTTCATATAGATATTCATTGTTTGCAGGTTGAGATATTTTCCTTAATCCTCTGACTAACTGCTTGACTGAAGACTTTTTTCTGCACTTGTATGTTGTCTCATAAGAAAATGTTTATATTTTGCATCATTTTGAGTCTCAAGTTTTTTAAACTTGTATTTCTGAGTGACGTGATATCCCACAATCCTCCTGGAAAGCTAAGTGGTATGATGTTGGGAAATTAATGCTAATTAGGTATTCAAATTTTTAACCAGGTATTCCTATTTTTCGAGATCCCTTGTCCAAATTTTCTGTGCCATCAGGTTGAGATGTAAGTTTACATGTTGTTAGTAATGTACAAATATTAGGATTTGCATTTAAAAATTCAGATTGCATCATCCTGGCAATTTTTTTACACAAGAACAGTGATCTCAGAGTTGGTATGCATAAGTAGTTGGGGTGCGGGGTTACAGCCTGCTTGCAAAAACACTTTTAACACTTTTTCATTGATTATTTGTAACCCCTACTGTTTTATATGGTCGAGTATTAACAATGTTTTGTGATTGCATCTACAAGGATCAGTTACAGTAAAGCAGCACTTTCATTAGAAAACCATATAAAACTAGCATTACATTGAAGACAAGCTATACTGACTGAAAATGTTGACAGGATACTTTAAATGATTAAACAAAGCAGAAGACAAATCTTAATCTCTAGAAAAGATGACTTAAACTAGCAAAAATCTATAATAATAAATGTTAAGGAAATATGAATTTAAAAGATAAAATAGAAAGTCTAATACACACACACACACACACACACACACACACACACACACACACACACACGTGCGCACACGTATCTTTAACTTTTCACAATGTCAGTGTTTACAGCACGAATGTTGAAACATGGACCATTGACATATGTGCATGGTCTGAAGATTACCCTCAGAACAGGCTAAACCAAGATCAAGTATTTTTGCAGGGAGACAAGCCCCTCTGTGCCCCCACACCCCATGCTAATTTTATATAGCAGCTCAGAGATCACACAGTACTGGACCAAGGGAATATTCCCCTACCTAAGACTTGTTGATCTCTTGCAAATGTTGAACATCTGTTTCTGAAAACCAAAGGGTATCGACCAAATAGATGTTGATGTTGTACTGAAGTTTTTCTCTGCAAGATATCAGTTCATTGGGGATTGAGAATTTGCCCTTTCCATATATATGATTGTATGATGATTAGTTACGTGTCACTTGGTTGACAAAATATCCGCAAAAACATGTTAAACAATAGTGGTAGTGTTATGATACGTTTTTTGTTTTAACTGAACATGCACTTTATGGTTAGGGTTAACATGCATTACTAAGGTGGCTTTGCCCCTGCTCCACCTTAGTAATGCATTCTATTCCTAACTCTGCCTCTGCCCCTAACATAACATGCATGTTAAGAAAAAAAAAATAACACTACTACTACAAATGACAGCTCCGATGCTCACTGCTAAAGCACAGACACAAACACAAACACACACACACACACACACACACACATTAAATCTAACAACTAACCTAATCTTAAACACCCAAAATCATATGCACACTTAATTTATCCCCTTACCTCTCACTCTAACTTTAACCCACACGCACACAATAAACCCCACTTACTTGTTCTGATGAAACACACATCCAACAACACATTCTTTCCATAAACCAGATATTCAACTGAACAACCTTGCACTTCTGGCTGTTGACCAAAGGAACACATGACCAAACACACCAAAACCATCTGTGTATGTACATAAAATATGTGAAAAATGGTCAATTCTTTCCTGATTTTATATATATATATATATATATAATATATATATATATATATATATATATATATATATATATATATATATATATATATATATATATATATATATATATATATATATATATATATATATATATATGTTAAATGGTATAAAAGTCCCTTGTTAGTATATAAGTGAAACAGTGTGACAGTATACGTGGCAGTCAATACATTATATGCCTAAGTGTAGCGAAGGACCGGCAAGAATAAGTGGTCATATGTTCTTTGTACTAATTTTAAAAAAAAGAAGACAAACTAACAGCAATAATTTTTATCATGGGCTTCTTATCTCACAACTGTAAAAGATTTCTCTTTTTAAAACACACAAAAATCTGCAGAATGTGATCAGTACATCTCAAATATATTGCATAACTGTAACATCTTACAAATGATAACAGCCAAAACTGTAGTCAAGTTGCTGAAAGGAAGACAGAAGATGTGTAGGCGTTTAGGCATTATAAAACACCATAGTTTCTTATAAGTAGTCTTCTTTTATTTTTGGAAGCAATAATATGTAGAAAAGATTGGAATTAATATGTAGGTGATGGTAGAAAGATGCCAAAAAATACAGGGACAAATATTTACTAACAGGCAACAACAGTTAAAAAAAGAATCCATACTAGTATGAGTTGAGCTAAACAGCTTGGAGCAAACAAAACTATATGATCGTATTAATGATATTTCTTTATGGTCATCAAAGCCACTGCAGGCCTTACTACTGTTATAAAACAAATATTCCATACAATATATCATACAAACTAGCTGTCGATAATTATAAATATTCTATGCAAAAATTATACAAACTGGCCTGAAGATATATTGTACTAATGTTTTTTGGACAGACTGAGCAGATTTACAAAAATAAAACAAACACCATCAGTAGTATAAGGGGTCATATAATCACTCTGCTGTCACTATGAATGGAATTAACATTTCTAATCCTCATGTATCTGTTCTGAGAGACTTTATTGCTCTTAAAGTTGCTATTAACTGTACAGTTGTATAACAAACATAAATTGCTGAAAATACTGCAAATGGTGTCCTGTTAGTTCAACTACCTCTCAGACTGTTTCTAATGTATCACACTTTTATTACAAGAAGATATCATCTTGATATGGAAAAAGCATAAACTGTTCATGTTAAACTAGATCATTTTGTTTTAAAAATCAGTCACCTCTTCAAGCTTGACCTTGTAAGGAATTTCTGAGTAATTGTCTTACAACATGCACACATTAGCAGAGCTTTTGTATAAGGTTTGTTATATTAAATGACATGCAGATCACCATTGCTTTCATATAGATATATATATATATATATATATATATATATATATATATATATATATATATATGACACAGTAAACAAAGCTCGTGACTTTGGTAAACTCATTTCCTCTCTCTTCCTTGACCTCTTCAAGGCCTTTGATACTGTTTCTCACCATCTACTTATACAAAAGCTCAATAACCTAGGAATATCCCCTCCCTTCACAAGGTGGTTCATTAGTTACCTAACCAATAGGCATCAGGCAGTTTAATGGCTAGACTCCATCTCTTCTTTCCAGGACACCTCTACTGGAGTTCCCCAAGGCACTACCCTTCACCCCCTTTTATGCAACATCTTTACTAACGGCCTATATACCTCCTTCTAACAGAGTACTCTAATACAATATGCAGATGATTCTCCAATCATATGTTCATCTGATTCTTTATCTCATCTCCAGCAAATTACCTAAACTGCTTTTTACATCCATTGAGAACTGGCTTACTAATAATCAAATACTGCTTAACCCCACCAAAACCAAACTTATACTTTTCACCCCAAACATCAGTCTCTAAATACAATTCAATTTACTATTCTCTCACATAAAAATGCAAAAATTGAACGTGCTCCCCACACAAAACTGCTAGGTGTTAGCATAGACGAACAACTTAAGTTCAATCTCCATATTCAAAAAAGTATCAAAAAACTCACCAGAACCTTGAAATATTCTACTGGCACAAACACACTCTAGTGAGGGTGCTTACCCACTCTTATATGGAGCCCCAGTTCTAACCAGCCTAAAATCTAGGCTTGAATCCTGCTGCAATAAAATTGATAAATTTACCACCAATGCAAACTACTCCACTCATCACTGCATACCCCTCTGTGACCTCAATTGGCTAGAACTTCTGCAATACCTTACCTTCATTCAACTTAATATGACTTATATCATCATTCACAGACTCACAGCTTACCTTCCTGTACATATAATCTTCCACTGCTACATACCAAACAGATCTCTCAGGTGAGAAAACAAACAACTCTTATAAGAGCATTGTTCCAAGAATCCAGCTTATACTCCTTCTCTATAGCTAAAATCTGCAACACCTTCCCCTTATCTTTAAGACCTATCCACTCACACACAGCCTTTAAACACTCACACTCAAGGAACACCTCTCAAAATCCTGGATCTACTTCTGATCAACCCCAGGATGATGCCGTTCTCTTCACTCCTTAATGCTTCACTTCCTTCCTCTGTTGATATGACCTATATCCTAATTATCCCCCAACCCCAGGATGATGTCATTCTCTACGCTCCTTAATGCTTCACTTCCTTCCTCTGTTGATATGACCTGTATCCTAATTATCCTCCAACCCCAGGATGATGTTGTTCTCTTCGCTCCTTAATGCTTCACTTCCTTCCTCTGTTGATATGACCTATACCCTAATTATCCCCCTTACTATTTCTTTTCATTCTCTCCATCTCCTCCCCTGTCCCTACTACTACCCCCTTCCCTCCTATTCCAATCCATCACCTCAGGTATTTTTCTTCCTAATATTTACCCCTACAAGTAAAGGCATCACTACACTAGGTGTTTTACTGCGGAAAACACTGGTACTATCCTATAATTGTAATCATTTCTTATACTATTGCTGTGATTACGTTGAATATCTGTGTCGACTGCTAAGTGAACGTTGTTATACTTTTGTGCTTGTCCATTGCTACATATCATCTTATGGAGCTTTTCTCCCCGGGCCTCCACTGAAAATGGGTTCTTTATGGCCCAGTTGGACTTTATATATGTATATGTATATATACATATACATATATATGTATATATATATATATATATATATATATATATATATATATATATATATATATATATCTATATATATATATATATATATATATATATATCTGTTCAGATACCTATCATAAGCTCAAAGTGCCACAAGCATGAACCTTAGAAGATCAAGCCAGGAATATTGAAAACCTGGAAGCTTGACCAACAAACAACAAACACATCATCTACTTTTTTGCAGGGGACAAGTCCCCCTGCACCCCTCATACCCCTGCTAATTTTATATACAAACTGTGAGATTGCTCTACAGTGGGGAAGTAGCAAAACCCCAATACTGTGATTTTGAAATAAAGATATATGTTTATATATATATATATATATATATATATATATATATATATATATATATATATATATATATGGGTCTCCCTCACAATATCAAAATTTCAAAACATCGAATCACTGGTCTGTGAAGGCCAGATGACTGAAGTTTTGAAATATAGAACCTTGTGAATGGAGATCGCCATACAGTGCGGAACGGACCTTTACCATTCTCTTCAATGTAGTGCAATCTCAGAGTTGGTATATTTAAGTAGCAGAGGGTATGGGGGACACAGAACCCCTGCAAAATATGAATAAAGAAGTATCCTTTTACAGATTATGAATGTAGTATTTATTGTTTCAGCTTCTATGTGTGTAGATTGCTGTTTGGTGCAAAGAGCCCAGGTTGATTGGTGGGATTTTATCATATTGGGCTTCTATTTGCTCAATATGCACCAATGAATGTGCAGTTTTGGAAATTTTAACCAATAACGTCATTAGATTGTGTTATGATAGTTCATGCATTTTTTTTTTATTTCTGCAAATGCACTAACTGCATGATGTTTTATTTACCTTGACTTTCGTTGGTCTAATTACTTATAAGTACTTATGTGACTTTTGGTATTTATTTATTAGTAACCATTCAGCTATGGCTAAATGACTAAGTGGATGAAACTTATGTTGATTTGACAAGGAAGCAAATATAGAGATTGGTGCTAATTCTTGATTCAGGACTTTCACTGGTGTGTAGTAAACCAATGAATATATTCGCTTTGCATTTTGATGTAATGAGAAGCATTGTTTTTAATGACAGCTAGTGGTCAATACCTTCATTAAAGTTTTTAGATGCTGTCATAATTGGATGTATTTTAATTTATAGCAGAAGATTGGCCAGTTGCTGTTAATAGCTTTTTAACATTCCTAAACTTGTATTTTTGGTGCGTTTTTTTCAAGAATTGATTGGTTATTTGTATATATAAATAATTTGAGTTTATGTATGATATTAGATGATGATGGAGGGGTTGAAACCCGAAAGCGCTCATCTTGATTTTATCCACTTGTTTTTTTTGTTTTTTTTTTAGTCGCTATTAAAGTTCCTGCTGTTGTATTAGTCTCTCGTTTTTATTTCTTTTTGACTACACGTTACTCTTGAGAGTAACTTTACTGGTCTGACTTGGATTTTGAGCTTTTAAAAATGCTACTATGACACCTGCAGGCTTCTTAGTGTATGCATAAGGAGGACCATCTAATGACTATGCCATGTGTTTACATGGCCATGCTATTTCGATTTAAAAATTTGCAATAAAATGCACAAGGTTCTTTTAAATTTGCATGTGCGTGTGTGTGTGTGTGTGTGTGTGTGTGTGTGTGTGTGTGTGTGTGTGTGTGTGTGTGTGCAGTGAGAGAGAGAGATCTGCATGAAGCAAGACCTCCTACATTTCTTATAAAGAGTGCAAATGTGGTAGTGGCACTGAGAAGTAAATTGAGAAGTATGTGCATTTAGGCAATTACTTAGTTACTTACAATCCAGCTTTTAATTCTGCTCTAGACATATGCATGCTATAATTGCTCTATTTCTGTTTTAGGTTATACTTTATTCAGTGGCAATTATTTGTTGCCTCTCGCTTTTTAAAACCATTGTTGCTCCCATCTACAGAACCAGTGATGGCATCAGCATCCTAACAATATTTCCTTTTAAGAATGTGGTACTGTGATGAATGAACACTGATGTACCACAGCTGACTTTAAATCAGGGAGTAATACCTCTTCTACTGCAGGTTGCATGCTGCTTACTTATCCACTGTAATAAAATATCTGAAGTTCCTCTGTGATCAAATCTAACCGACTCGGTGTGGAGTTGTTGACGCTTACAACAGGAAGTAGCACCTAGTCGTTAAATCTACTGCTGGCAAGTGAATTTTGCACAGGCTCTATTTTTTTTTCTTTTTATTTATTTAAGTGACCTGTTTCTAGGCTCCAGATGGTTTCTGTTTTCTGCTGCCTATGGACAAACTGCTTCAATGTGAGTAATAGGAGCATTACATGTTGATACTCTATATCTTCCATTATTTTAACGTAAGAAATCATAGTGGTCAATACTTTGCAGTGTTTTTGTGCATTGCTTATTCTGCTGTTAATTTGGTGGCTAGCTGGTTTTTTAGTTGACTTTTCATTATATTTATTGCTTTTTCCAGTTCAAACTGCTGGACGGTTTGACAGTTAGCAGGTTCAGTGGTATAACAAATAGAACATTTGCCTTTGGCACAGAAGTCTGTGGGTTCTATTCCCACACCAGTTCAATCAATTACTAACACTGCAGTGCCGTGTAAGGAGGTGCTGACTTTTGGACGATTTGTTAAACTGAAGTCCCTATCTACTTGATTTGGTGGGAGCTCTGGTGGATGTAAACAATCCCATGGGATCTATTAAAAAGAGTAGTTGAAGCGCCCCAGTGAAATGGCATAACAGTATAAATACCACCATGGGTCTCCCCTAAAAAGAGGCTACTAACCTAGTGTGATAAATAAAATAAAAAAATTAACTGTTGAACGGTGTTTTATGAAGATGGAATAATCCTATTAACATTACACTACTACTTTTATGCTTTAGTGACTGAGTATTCATTTAATATTTTATAGTGTTGTTCTTTTGAATTAAAACTTTGTAAATTGTTTACTTTTTGCTGAATCTAATCAAATAGCATATTAATGTCTGTCAAATGTATCTGGGTAGAATGCTTGGCATCCTATCTCCATGTATACTTTATTTCCTGGCCACTGAAGAGCATTAGTTACTCCTACAGTTGTTAGACCAACTTTAGTATCAGGAAGGTTCCTTCCACTCGGCTGGTTCATAGTGTACCACAATTTCAATTGTTTTTGGTATCTAGTCCTGTTATTTTTAAATTCTGCATGCATCTACATTCACTGAGAGTCTTATGGGAGTTCCAAAAAGCCTGTGTTTCAGTCTGAATCTGATTTATTAATAAAAAAGTGACCTGATTAAAAGTATCTCATGTTTGCAGTACTTTGTGAAATGAATGTGAGATAGAAGGGTTGGAATTTAGCTTCCTTGTGGATACACTCAGTCACTTATTAGATCAATGCATGTCACCTGGAAAGCTTCTTTTGTCTTTTTCTTTAATTTTGCTTTTGACTTCTTGCTAGGTTGCTATATTTATAGATTAATATCAGTAGTGAGAACTGGGAATTTGGTTCATTTATAGTCCTTGCCTCATCAGGTATTGTTTCAGTTTTTAGCAGTAGTTTGTTTTATTTATTTATTTGCTTATTCTATTGCCTATATCTTGAATTTGTTGTGTGCAATTTATGGATACCAGCCAGGTAGGCAGACACACTATCTTACACTGCGGACCATCTACTGGACTTTTATCACTTTATTTCTTTGCCTCTTGATTCTCTCAAATGTAGGAGGCTTTGGGTGGTGAAGAGCCATATGAAGGAAAGCTAGAACAGACCTATCTCTTGTTTTACCCTGAAAGGTTTTGTCCTGGGTGGATTAAGGTTACCCAGCACCACCCAGTGTCAAACAGCTTAATGACTGGAGTTCTTTTTGTCTTCTGCCATTACCTCAGGAACTAGGTTTACATCCTTGGTCAATGATCATGATGTTTCTTTCAAATTGTTCTAAGGCTGTAAATCACTTCTGATTTCACTTCGGTTCACCTTTCCTACTTCTCAGTCTCCAGCTATATAGCTAGTCAAATACATAGATCTCATAGCAGTAGAGTCTGCTAATCTCTGCTTGATTTTCAACCAGCCTTTAGATGGTTCAGTGCAGGTGATCCTGACGACCTTGCTTCAGCACATAATTATGCAGCTACCAAATCTGTTGATCAGGACACCCAAGTGAAAGTATAACATAGATCAATGGTACAGCAAGCACTGGTTCATCTGTGAACTTTGCTTATGGGTAGGTTAGGGAAAGGTTGGAACAATAATTTAAGATGCATCTTCACATGGACAAACCTGCTGGGGATGAACATTATGCTTTACACCAGACAGATTTTTTAGAAAAGGGCCAAATGTGTGTCCAAAGAAGTTGCTGCTACAATCAAGCAGCCTGCTGCACATTTTTTATTTTTGAGGTCGTTGGCAGATTATGCAGCTCAGTCTGTTTGACAACAATGAGGTTTTTTTCTCAAATGAATGTCAGAAATCCACATTAGTTATTGCAGAAAAGTTTGCCAAAAATAATGCACTGTTTTCTCTGAGAGGTGCCCAATAAAGATTGCAGACTATCTATGACAGGTGACTTACCCTTTTGTTAAGCAGAATATCCAAAATCTCAGATCCAAATAAAATAACCAATTCTGGCACAATTCTTGATACCTTTAGCGACCACCTCCCAGCCTTCATGCATCGCTCAACTAGTTCCTCCCCACACCAGCATCAGTACATTCAAACTTGTAACCTCAGTAGCTTCAACCCAACTATTTTCTCAAATACTTTCAAACAAATGAACTGGCAAATTTTAAACATCCTTCCTCTTGACAAGGCTATAGAATACATCAACTCTGTCTTCCTTGATACTTTAAACTCACTAGCCCCCACTAAGAAACAAAAGGATAAAAGCTAAAACTGCTCCTTGGCTATCCAAAGAGACAAAACAGATTATGCACCACAGAGACAAACTATGGAAGCTTTACCAAAACAATAAACTGGACAATACCTTGCTCCAATATAAACAGCTCTGCAACATTCAAAATGACTAATCACCAAAGACAAAAAATCCTACTATATCAAACTTCAGTCCAATAACAATAAAAACCCCAAATAATTCAGGAACTCAGTAAACTAACTCCTCAGTCCAGGCTCCAAGAATAATCCCTGTCCTGACCTAAGTAAATCTGATCTCGAACTAGGCTCTGAATTTAACTAGTTTTTCATAGACACTATTACTACTCTGACATTTCCCAATAATAACCCAATTGCTCTACACTCTCCCCCTTCTAACTCACCTCATCTGTTTGAACTCAAACCCATCTCCACCTCTTCTTCTTCTTCTTCTTTCAGCTTTTCCCAGTTAAGGGTCACCACAGCAGATCACCAGTCCTCTCATGATTGGCAGGGGAGTTTTACGGTGTCGAGTTGCCAGCCGGGCGCCCAACCTTCCACAGAAGGCACACACATGCACGCACTCATGCCTAGGGCCAATTTAGTGTGTCCAATCCAACTACAGCATGTCTTTGGGATGTGGGAGGAAACCGGAGCACCCGGAGGAAACCCACGCAACCACAGGGAGGACATGCAGACTCCGCACAGAAGGCACCCCAGCTCAAACCCACCTCCACTAACTTATAAAAAAATTTTTGTCCAAACTTAAACCTTGCTCTAACGCTCCCAACAATATTCCCTCTTCCTTCCTAAAATGTGCTGTTGATGGCATTGCACTCCCAATCAGCACCATTATCAACCGATCCATAAAAGAATCATACATCCCCAAACTCTGGCGGTCAGCTTATATTCTTCATCTTCATAAAGGAGGCAAAAATACCAGCATCTCAAACATTCGCCCCATTGCTTTGCTCTCACCAATCTCCAAAATCCTAGAAAAATGCATCCACCTCCAACTTATGCCTTTCCTGACCCAAAACAATCTTCTCACTCCTACCCAGCATGGCTTCCGTGCAGGCCATAGCACAAAAACTGCTCTACTCTCCTTCCTAGAAACTGTCAATCAAGCCTGAGATTCAGACAACTTAGTTTCTACTGTTTTACTCGATCTGTCTAAAGCCTTTGATACTGTTTCCCACAAGCACCTTCTTTGTCATCCTTCAACCCTTAATCTCTCACATAATGCTTTATCCTGGTTCTCCAGTTATCTATCAGACAGATTACAGGCAGTCAAATGAAAGAACTCCATCTCTTCCTTCCTACCTACCCCAACTGGCGTACCACAGGGATCCATCCTTGGGCCAATGCTTTTTAACATCTTCATCAATGACGTTCACACTGCTATTCCTGATGCTAAAATCATTCAATACGCAGACGATGCAACCTTAGTCTGCTCTGCCTCAGACCTCTCTGAACTGCTGACTAAAACCCAAACTGCCTTCTCAACAACTGAAAACTGGATGCGCCAAAACCACCTCTCTCTCCATGCAAATAAATCAAAAATTCTACTGTTCCCTCCCAGAAAGACCCTTCTCTATGATTAAAAACAACTTTAAAGTCTATAGTCAAACCAACTTTCCTATAGAAGTAGTCCACTCTGCCAAACTACTTGGCATTACTGTAGATGAACACCTCAAGTTTGATATTCATATTCAACAAAATATTAAGAAAACCCACCAAAAGCTAGATATGCTGTATAGGAATAATCACTTTCTCTCCAACTCTACCAGGCGAACTCTGGCCTCGACTTATCTTCTTCCTTCCTTATTATACGGAGCTCCTCTCCTAACCAACCTGTCCTCCTCTATCACCTCTAAACTAGAAAACTGCTACAACAAAATCTCATAAATTTGCCTCTAAATCTAAAAATACCACCCATCACTGCCTAACCCTACAATCCCTGAATTGGCTTGAACTCCCAAACTACCTAAACTATCTCCAACTCACTACTGCACATAGACTCATATTTCACGCAACAGAATGTCCCGTGTTAACTAACTTCCTTCCCCCTTATACACCCAACAGAGCTCTCAGATCTGAAAATCAGAACTTAATTACTAATCCATAAACCTATACATCCCGCTGGCCAACTTCTCCTATCTTTCTCACTAGGCAAAAAATGGAATTCCCTTCCCTCCACACTAAGAACCATACCAAACTCAAAAAACTTCAAAACCCAACTATTCAAACACCTGTCCACTAAATGGAAATGTGCCTGCCCTCACTTAACCTAATCCAAGGGGGTTCTCGCTCTGGTTCCAAGCTCTACAACTCTCATAGTTATCTTCCTATAAGCCTATCTAAGCTCTCAACAATTTTTATAGCTTCTCTCTAAGCTCTCATCTCCTACAGCTACCCTCACACAGCCCAACCTTGTAAATATTGTAAATATCATTCTACTGTTGATGTGTGTATGTAAAGCGTTTTTACATTTTCTTAAAAGGTTTGCATGTAAACTGTTTCTACACCTAACCCATATCTGTTTTCCTCAAATTAAACTGTGTCATCCCTACCTTCAAGCTTAATGAATTTGTTAACTATGCATGATATTGATATACATTTATGAGTAACTATTCTACATAAGATCTTTAATATTAACTACCATTTGTATCTAAATTGTATAATGCATCTTGGAGCTTTTCTCCCCGGGCCTCCACTGAAAATGGGTCAGTTCGGCCCAGTGGACTTCCCCAGTAATCAAATTGCAAATAAATAAATAAATATGAATATGCTTGTTATGATAAACTAACGGACATTGCTTTAGCTATTAATATAACCAGTTTTGACCTGGATCCTGGCCCTATGAGGCTACTTAACATCTGTCTTATTTCACTCTGTCCAGCACAGTTTGGTCTTTTTTGTGAACCAGAATTTATTTATTTATTTATTTATTTTTATCTGTAAATAGAATATTTTCATCTTCTTTAAAAGATCCTCTTTAAACAATCCTACAAAAAACATCTTTGAATGCTGAAGAACTATTGCCCTGTACCTTATATTTCTTTGGTAGGAAAGGTTATTAATAATTTAGTGTACAGACAGCTGTTTCTTATCATATGTCATATGAGTTATTACATCCATGCCTGTCTGATTTAGATCAAAGCACAGTATGGAGGTCGTAGCCATTCTAAGATGTGAAAAATCAAAGAAAGTATTTTATCTTGGGCCTGCTTGATCCCTTGTTTTGACACTGTGAATTGCATTACATGATCTAGACTGAATGCCTGTGGGTACACTGTGGTTTATCTGGTATGGCCTTGGACTGGTTTATGTCATATTTATCCATCCATTCTTAGTAGGTGGTTTCATGGTTAAGGTCCTGTAGCTCCAACCCATTGAAGTGGGGTGTACCCCAAGACAAAATCTCATCACATCTGTTATTCAAAGTACATATGTTATCATAAGTGAAGGTGGAGTGAATGAGGAAGCTAGAGCTGATGAATATGAAGTGCCTGAGATGAGTAGTGGGATCCATACTGCAGTGCAGATGAAAAACTTATGACATCAGAGCAGAAACTGAAGTAGTCCTAGTTGCAGAGAAGGTTAAACAGGACAGATTATGGTGGCTGGTTCAAATGTGCATGAAAGCTGAAGACAATTTGGTGATGAAGATTTGGGAGACAAAGGATGAAGGCAAGATAAAATGAGGACATCCAGCAAGGAGACTGATGTGTTGTGTGAGAGAAGACCTGCTGCAGTTAAGCAAGACTGTCAAAAAAGGTAAGGCAGTGGCACTGACAGAGGTGGCAACAGCAGAAACAGCATCCTGACCCAATGTAGAAAAAGAAGGTAAAGGGAGCTCATGGTGTGCACAGGTATTTTTATGAGATTTATGCCAATGGTACTCAAACTTACCTCTATTTCTCCAGAAAATGTGCTCAGTTTCTGATCCCTGGAAGATTGCTTAGGTTTCATCCATAGTTGACTGATGTATAATTGACTAAAATTCAACCCATCTAAGACTGAAGGAATGCTGAATAATGCATGTCTACAGCTAAGGGGGTCGGACTTCATTGGCTAAATGTACCAATGAAGTCTTAAAAAGTCATGGGTGCTCAGAAGCCAAGCAGATGAAGCACTGTTATGTTTTTATGTGATCATTTGCATATATTACACAGACCATTCTCTACAGGTGGTTTAAAGTATTACATAGTGAAGGTTATAGCTTGTTGGAGACTTTCTTGTAGTTTTCAACTCTATATATGTTTAGTGTTTGATTGTGAGGAAAGTGCAAAAAATAATCAGAACGTACTCCAAATTGTTGCTTCCGGACTGGACACTGCCCCTACATAAGCTACATTGACTTTCTTTGCACATCTCTGAGGTCTATCAAAAAAGTAAAATATCGATCATACAGTTTGCAGCCCCTACACAAGCTAAAGCCACTTTTTGTGCAAACCTCTATGATTTGTGCTGACCATAATACGCATACCGCCCTTAGCTGAATGCAACCTACAACAACCTTCTGTGCATCCCTCTGAGTGGGCCTTGTGTTAGAATAGGTGGGGATTGAGGGAAGAGGCCACCACCATGTCTGCTTCAAAATGCATTTATACAGTTGGAAGTGTGGGGGGCATCAGGTTCCTAGAAACATTAAAGGTCTGTATGCTCTGTTTTGCATTTTATAACTTATTTTTTAAAGATAAATGTATTTTTTTACTGTTACACAGAAGAGTTATGTATGTGCCTGGCATTACTGAGTGTGTCCAAATATAAAAATCGGTGACATTTTTACACACACACACACACACACACACACACACACACACACACACACACACACACACACAC
Organism: Protopterus annectens; assembly: GCF_019279795.1. NCBI lineage: Eukaryota > Metazoa > Chordata > Ceratodontiformes > Protopteridae > Protopterus > Protopterus annectens. Next base: position 1,315,811,968 of record NC_056745.1, on the reverse strand, counting down.
ACACACATACACAACATGCTCATCTTCGTGGAAATTGCAGGATTGCAAGTTCATCTGTGGCATATCTTTAGGGTACTGGACGAAATCACAGCAAATGGATAAACCCATACAGATATAGAGGAATGCATGCAGGCTCCATACAGAATATGCAACAGATAAGAGATCAACCAGAGCAAAGCATTGTGATATATGAATGCTACTCACTGCATCACTGTGCCATAGAGGAGTTGATTTCACACATTTTGCTTATACCAAATCACCAAAAATAGCACTTATTGTTGCAAGGCTGTTGTTTGTGCTGGTAAGTGAAAGGAATTGTGGCCAGCATATTACTCTTAAATACAGAGCAACTATCCCCTCCCCCAACCACACAAGCATAATGGCAATGTTGATGTGATGGAAGTGAAATAAACTATGGCCATCGTATAACTTAAATATATTGCAACCCCTTCACATATTTGCAAGCATAAGCCATAGCCAATATTAGATTTATACTGATTTCAGGTGATATGACACATTGTGTGGCATTAGTACTACCACACCAGATTGGTCACTGTCATTTAAAAATGAACAAACAGCAGGGCTAAGTTTATTTACAGTTGTTTCCATATATTACAGCTGCGTTACTGACTGTGCACCTCAGATGTTTATTGTGGTAAAAAAAATAAGTAATAACAGTCACAGCAGTTCAAGTTTGTTTCACAAAAATACCCAGTAATCACAGTAACATATTCCATTGTACTTCACTCAAATATACCATGCAGCAAACTTCCTAGATGAAGTTGATAGTATGTGTTCTACATTTTGTCCCTTTGTTCTACACTATAAGAAGTAGTAATTCATATTTTGGCGACAGAAGATTGAGTAGAAAACATAAGCCATAACAATACTATTTGTATATGATTTCAGGGAATATGCTACATTGCATGCTACTACTGCCATAGCAGATCAGTGACTGTTGTTTAATAGCGACAAACAGCAGCAAGGGTAAGTCACTTTTATTCACAGTGGCCTCTGTACCCATCAGTTCTAGCAAAATGAATATAATTTCTTTATTTTTCCATCAAAATCATCAGCATTGTTATTGTGTAGGAGGAAATAATTTCAATGAGGAACATTAATTCATACCTTTTGACTTCTTTGCTCAAGAAAAAGCCAAAAATAATTGGGGGCACAGTCCCCATATCAGGAAGATTCTTAAATATTACTCAAATAAGGTTAAAGTTAATAGACAACAAATTTGACATCAATATGTATTTTCTAAACCATAAGAAGTATTAAACTAATATATGGTATCTGATTGCAATCATCAAAGCCAGATGTGTAACTGTTTAAACTCAGCAAGCAATAAGATGGTCTGCTTCTTTCATCCACAGACTTTTGTGTATGCTTCAGATGATGAATTGTGATTAAAAAAGGGATGGCTGTGTAATACATTCCATCTAAGTTCCACACAAACAGTAGCCACACATTAAAGTATTCCCCACTGCTTCATGCAAATCACATTAATCCTGCAAAGCCAGAATAATTTCCCAAACAGCTGCAGTTACTTCCCCCAAAGACAACCACAGTAAATCTCAGATGTCCAACTCAGATTACAAATGGATGGCTGGATAAACAAACAGACAGATAAGGGTCACACAGTGCTGCAAACTAACCTTCCATCTCCAAAATGTGAAACACTACATCTTACAGTGTGGAGCACACAGGCAAAACGTGGAGCACATACAATCAATGCCCCTAATACATTTATGGCGTGCTTAATGGCTGTCCTTCCGGCATACAAACAGCTCTCTTTATGAATTAATATGATTCAACATTATTCATGGATTCATGGATTTGTAGATATTCTATGGCCACTGAGCATACCATTCAACTGAACAGATTTTTGCAGAATGTCCAGATTTTTGGCTCATATTTTTGGCGTGTTTCTCATACAATTGTGGTTTTGTGGCAAATTGTTGGTAAATCATCGAGGGTTGAAGTCAGAAAATAATGACAGACATTTGAGTTTCAGACTTCATATCCGTCAGAAAATTCATCCTAATGCAAAACCTGTTATTCTATCAACTTTCTAAGTTTGTAAGAGCAATATTTAAAAAGTGTCCCTATTTTGGGCATTTGTCTCCCCAATATTTATGACTTTGTCAAGATTTTTGGGTCTAAGAGGTTGAGAGGTATGCCACTGAGTCTCATGACCATTCTCATCCTACCTACCTTTTTGATCTTTCTAATTGTGATAGGTTTCATGAGATACATCCCAAAGCAGGAGTTGTCCTTGATAATTGAGCAGATCAATGTTGAGCATAAGATGAGTGATTACCTCTTTAGACCCTGTTTAAATTCCTTTAAACATTAGTTTGGCTAAACAGAAGGATTTCCTAACAGCTGTTATTACATGATGGTTAAAAGAGAGGGAGCTATCAACTTAAGTACCTATCCACAGTTTTGTTTTTTAGAGGTGTGTTGTCTAGACGGTATGATGAGGGGAGAGGATGTCTACCAAAAGTGATGATACTACACTTTTTAGCATTTAGTTTGAATCCCTGTTTAGTACACAAAGAGTTTACTTGGAAGAGTTCATCCTGCACGGTCTGCTTGTTATATTGTGATGTAACAACAATTCCCAATTAGCAATCATCTGCAAGGTTTCTTAGTCATCTTGGCTCTCTGCTTGGTCATCTGAGAAGTAAATATAAAAAAAAAAAAGATAAAGTCCCAGCATCGAGCCTTGAGGGCACTACTGGTGACTTTCATGCTTTCTGATGAGCACCTGCAACTTGTAAAGTGTGTCTTTCAGCAGGTTTGCTATCCATTTTACCACACATAGGTCATTTTTAAGGCATTTGGCTTTTGTCTGATGCCAGCATGGGGAAGGGCATCAAGCGGCGTAGATAGGTTGAGATGTACTCCGTGGTCAACCTCTACTGACCTTGTAACCCTTTCAAAGAAATTTACCAGATTAAATACACAAGATCTGCCTTTCACAAAACCAGACTGGTGGGGGTCAGGTCTAACCAGACTCATAATACCACAGTTTAAGGGGTCAGTTACAAATAATGCATTCCATGGCTTTGCAGATGATGCTTGGAAAGCTGATAAATCTGTAATTATAATGGTCAGTTGTAAGGCCAAGTTTACAGAGATACAACATTATTGCTGTGTGCCACTCACCAAGGAGAAAACCAGTAGCTAACCTCAAGTTAATCAGTTTGGGGAGTGTGTCTACAAGAGTATGTTTAACACTATTAATTAAGTAATCAGATGTATTGTCAGAATCTGTAAAGGAAGGGTTTTTGGTGTTGGTTAGCATGTTCAGTAAATGATCTTTAGAGATAATTGGGGTAGTAAGGAATGCAGGTATTTTGGGACTTTGAAATGCAGTTTCAGGGATGAAATTGTCATTAAATTTGTTTGCAAGGATATTGGCAATGTTAGTTAGGTCAGAACAGGAGGCCCCATTATGAAAATGTACTGAGCAATGAAAGTTATTTATTTATTTGTTGTTTTTTTATCATAAGTGAAGAAGGATTTATAATTATCTTTGGCTTCAGAGGCCAGCCTAAGTTCATGGGTTCCTTTAGGGACCTGATACTTGTTTTTCATTTTATTTTTGCAAATTGCAATGCTTTTGATGTTATCTTTGAGAAAATAGGTTCTAAATTCATTAAATAATTTAAGGAGTCTCCTTCCTTTGTTGTATAGTTTGCTTGTGGTGGTGAACCAACAGGGAAGTTTGTTTCTGAAGTTGTCATGATACTGGGTGATGTTAGGGACTGCTAGTGTTGCATATTTTTCTGAATGATATCACCTCAGTGTTCTTTCTCTTACACTCAATCACTATCTTTCTTCATAGAGCACAGCCTACAGTCATTACATTTGACCTCATTTCTGCAGGAGCACTGCTACAAGGCCCTACTCCTACAAGTTTTCTGAGAATTTTGTCATTGTGTAATAGACTGTGGTCACGATATCTGTCCTCGATACTGCAGAAACTCTGCCACAAGGCCTTACACCCCTACAAGTTTACTGAGAATTTTGTCATTGTATAATGTAAGCACATTTATCATGAAGAACCCTGCTGTGTATTAAATTTAATCAGTTAAATATATGCCTGCTCTGTGATTGAAGGTCTTTTGTGAAATAGTCCATGCACTCCAAGCCGCTCTTACTAAATTGGCCACTGTCCCCTTTTTCTTCACCAGTAGACTATACAGGAGTTACCAGTTATTTGGCCTCAGGAAATCAAAGAGGACCTGTTTTACCTTGCATCTCTTTGTTAATTGCTTTGTACTGGCTATAAACTGATTGTTCTCAGTTATAATTTGACCTGAAGATGGGAAGCCGACTATGCTCCCATACCCTCAATTTCTACCCACCCCCTCTTACTCTAATATTATACTTCCTACATGCACATTTCTCTTGTAACTCTTATTCCAAAACCCTCCCTAAAAAGACCTTACTACTTCTATACATACACTTCAGGTTTTTGTTCCTACTTCCCGATCTCCATTTAATTTTTAGCCACATTCTCAACTATCTTTCTCCCTCCCATACTGCTTTGCACTATATCCATTCAGAATTACAGCCCTCACTAATAGTACCTGTCTACTGCACATTGTGTCTTTTACTTTTCCCAAATAAACTCTCATTTCATCTACATTATTGTATTCTAGCCTTTCATACCTCTATTTCCCTTACATTCCAGAGAAGATACCAGGACAACCTCTCTTCTTTCATAGAAAATACTTCTGTCCTTATTTATCCTCTACCGGCTTTCAGAATCCACAATCACTGAGTCTCCTACTGTTCTGACATTTCTTGTTTCCTTCTTCATTGCTACCTTCCCACTACCTGACATCTATAAAGTCCAGACTCCTGTACTTAATTATGCTACTGTACAGCTTATCCTCTGTTCTTCTCCACTCACTGTGCCATCTTTCATCTTACCATGACTCAATAATATCCCTCAACATCTCTCCAGCTCTGTCAAATCACCTATCCATACTTCCTCTTTCACTTTCCATACATTGCACCAAATCTGTTTAATACAGCCCCTCACCTTTATTCCAAACATAGACTGATTAACTGCACTTCAACTCAAACAAAACAAAATTAAGTGCAAGAAATCTCTCCCAAAAAACAAGTATGCATAACTTCCCAATATACTAAAATCCTTCTAGGAGGAGATATACACCCTAGTCCTGGCCTCACCTATCACAATGAACACAAAGATAATTTTTGCCCACACACTTCTCAAACCCAACAACAGTCAGTCACCAACCCTGTAATCTGATTTTTGCTGCAATAAATGTTAGACACATAAGAAATACAACTGCTGAATTACATAACTAGATTAGCCAGCATAAGCCTGGCATTCTCAGTGTAATTGAAGCATGGCTTAAACCCATGACTCCAAAGTTGTACCACCTAGCTATAATTTCATCCATAATGACTGTATAAAGAGAAAAGGTGTTGGTATTGCTTTAATATTTCCCAGTACCTACCATATTTCCCCTCACAGCAACCCAACTCCAAAATTCAGTTCAGCAGAGCTTCATATTGCTTTCCTCAAAATAAACAACTATAAACAAATGTGTATTACTGTCCTTTACATCCCCCCTGGCAACAATACAGCTAGCAAGTAAAATAAAAGTTTATCCAGAACCAAAACAGTCAAAGGTAAAAATCTTTCAACTTTGACCATTTTGGTTCCAGAGAAAACTTTTATTTTACTTGATACAAACTGTGTGATTTCATCCGGATTTATCGCCAACTGTACCTGGATTGCTTATTTGACAATATAGCTATACTGAAATATATACTACAATGGATATCCATAAAATATCCACAAGAAAAAATACTACTAGGTGATGTGAATGCCAACTGGTTGGACATAAACTCAAACTCCTTACATCTAGCACAAACTTATATGGGTTCACACAAGTAATTAATAGCCCCACACATTACAGAAATACATCAAATTCCCAATTAGACTGGACCCTAGAATCAGACCCTAGCAAATACTCCACCACAAGTACAATATCAGACTCTCTCAGTGATCACCTCCCAATCTATATGACAAGGCATCTCACACATCCAGTTAAACAGCATATTTATAAAACAACATGCAGCCTTTCCAAGTTTAACCCAGAAATGTTCTTATCTAGCCAAACTGGAGGTAAAGCTCTCTCCATCCAAGACTGAACTTGATATTCAAGAGGAGAAGGTAAACACTTGCACCACACCACACATCACATAGTCTCACTAAATCTACACCACCAAAATCCACACATAGAAACATAAAAACATTCGCGGAGGCTCTCAATAATAATCTGCCCAAGCAACAGAGACCTCCAAAGCAGAAACACAAGCAACTTCCACCCCCCAACACAACCCAAATGAAACATGGCCCACAGACTCAGTGTGCCACTCAACCATAGCCAGTAAGGCAAATCAACATACCCAACACACTAGTCATAGATGACTCTATAGTCAGGCACACTGATGTCCCACTTACCAGGCTAAACAAGGAGAAGTTTACTGTCAGCTGCCTGTCGGGTGCCGGGATCTGCCACATAACCCACGCACTCAGGTCACTCCACAACAAGTACAAATATGACTCTGTCATTGTCCATGTTGGTGTGGATGACCTGAGATGTACCTCCCTGGACTACAAGAAAAGAGACATGGAAGAGCTCTCTGATCTTGTAGCCAAGGCAGGTATGATCCTAGCCCCGAGTAGCATTCTGGCATCACCCAGAATGATACCGCAGTACAAGGAAAAAATGATTGACTTCAACAATTGGCTAAGCTTCTGGTGTCATTCTAAGGGGATCCAGTATCTGTCTGCTTGGGATGACATGGTCAACAGACCACAATGCTTTCCCAGAAATGGCCTGCACCTGTCACCCCCTGGGATTCTGGATACTGGCTAAGGCTCTTGCCGCCCCTATAGTGCCTTTTTTAGGCAAGGTTCAAATGACAAATTCACCACCATAACAGGAACAGGCAAGCAAAAACTGAGTGTAATGCTACTCAATGCTAGAAGTCTAAATCTCAAAATGCACTCACTCAAGGCACTCCTTAAAATGGAGAACATCGATATCTGTGCAGTAACTGAGACCTGGTTCAAGGCTCCAGACAGTACCCCTGCACTAGCAGGCTATAACTCATACCGCACTTTTCGGCCATGTAACCTGGACTGGATCACCAAAGGTAGAGGTGTGTCAATATTCATTAAGAATATCCACACCACCAGGCAAGTTGCTCAGCATAATGCATCCGAGGTTATCCAAGTGCAACTAACTCTGGGCAGAACTGCAATCCAAATTGTAGCTTGCTACAGATCCCCCACCATGCCCCAAGATTCCCACTCCTCTTTTCTTGATGTACTGGAAAACATTAGGGTTCAACCAAACACCCTAATAATCAACTACCCCACCATTAACTGGGAAAACTACTCGTATGCCAACTCCTTCACATAATGCTTTCTGGAATTCATAAACTCCAATGCCCTGGATCAACTTATCCACACCCCACCAGGGGCAACAATATCCTAGACCTAGTCATTACCAACATGAGTGACCGGTGTTCCACACCTGAAGTCAACTCCTTGTTGGTCTGATCTGACCATAAGCTAATCACCTTTGATATCCACATCCCACTCCCACCCCCCATAAAGGAAACCATGGTAAAAAATTTCTCCAAAGCCAACTTCATGCTTCTTAAGACAGAAGTGGTGACCTTCATGACACCCATGCAGATGGAGAATGCAGTTATGACTGCTGAATCCTACACAATTGCACTCTATAAGCACTTACACGAGTGCATGGATAGTGCTATCCCAAACAGAACCAAGACGCTATCCTCCAAAAAAAGGAAGTCAGTCTGGTGGTCTCCTGCCATAAATAAGCTGTACAAAAGAAGGAAGAAATTCTTGCAAAAGAGAGTAAAATCCCATGAGTGGAGTAGCTCCTAGGTCAGAATCAGTAAGAAGCTGAGATCCCTTTTAAGATCCTCCAAAGCTAGCTACGAAAACAAAATCGCCACTGATTCTAAGGTCAGCCTCAAATCATACTATAGCTATGTCAAGAATCCCAATGGCAACACCCAGATCTGCTCTGAGTTACAGCACAAAGGCATGAAAATTACAGAACCAACTGATATTGCCAACATCCTGGCAGATAGGTTCAGTGTTAACTTTACCCCCCCCTTCACCCCCTAAAGGGCCCATATCTATACAGGAAGAATTCAGAGTTTCTGTAATCACAACTATGCAGGTAATAGCTGCACTCTCTAAAGCCAAAAACACAGCATCCATGGGACCGGACAACATCCCAGACTGCATTTTACACGAACTTCTGAACAAACTGGCTCCCCACCTAAGCACCATGTTCAATCATAGCCTCACATCAGGCTTTGTGCCCACTGAATGGCATACAGCAACAGTTATCCCACTCCACAAAGGGGGAGCCACCACTGATCCCGGGAACTATCGCACTATTAGCCTGACGAGCCTGGTCTGCAAGGCCATGGAACGTATCATCATGGAACTCATAAACAAAGAAATTGGTAACCTCTAAACTCTGTATCCCACCCAGTTCGGGTTTGTGAAAGGCAGATCATGCCTCCTGAACCTGATCGACTTCTTTGAGGCAGTCACCAAAGCCGTAGATGAGGGTAACCACCTATCCTGACCTTGCCAAGGCTTTTGACACCATCCCCCATTCTGGAATTATAGCTAAACTCACTAAACTAGGTATAAATCCCTATGTCACAAGATGGGTTGCCAACTGGCTCACTGACAGAGCCCACACTGTAAAAGCTGCACACTCCAAATCTGACCTCAAACCAGTAACAAGTGGAGTACCACAGGGTTCAGTCTTGGGATCTCTCCTGTTTGGTATCTACTTCTCTGAAGTACAGGATAACACAGAAGGACTCTGGCTAACAAAGTTCACAGATGACTGCAACTAGGAACCATATCGAGTCCCCAAATGATGTGGAAATCCTACAGAAGGGCCTTGCTGAGACAGATGCCTGGTGTCAGTGCTATGGCCTCAAGCACAATGCCAAAAAGTGCATTGTCATCCCCTTTTGTAAAAACTCTGTACCCATGAACTACTACACAGACAGCAGTCTACTTAATGCTGAACGTGTGATAAGAGACCTTGGGACCCAGATGGACAGTAGTCTGTCCTTTGATAGTCACATCGCCACAGAAGTCAGGAAGTCCTTCTACATGGCACACCTCATCATAAAAGGGTTCTCATCCAGGAAAAAAGAGGTCATTGTTGCCCTCTACTTGACACTCATTAGACCCATTATAGAGTACAACGCCCCTTTTGGAATGTACCTCACAAGACATCTGCAGCAGCTGGAAAGGCCACAGAAGTACCTCACAAAGAGGATTACTGGCTTCTAACAGATGCCCTATACTGACCGTCTCAAAAAACTCCAGCTTTACTCCATAGCATATCGCCTACTCCGAGGTGATCTCTGCCTAACATATAAGCTATGTCAAACCCAGAGCTGTTGGACATGCTACACTTAAAGAAATCCCAATCCCTCCGAGCTACACGGTCTAGGGACCTAAACCGTGTCACCACAATAAACAGGACATGATGAAGAGATAGATTCCTGTCCCAGAGACTTCCCATACTCTGGAACAGGCTACCCATCTATATGACAAGCAAAGTTCTTCAATAGCACTCTTCAAGAAAAATCTTGATGAGTGGATGGGAAACAGGAAATACACCCCGGGGATCACTTCTGTGTCTCTGCTCAACAGTGGCACAGGAAAATAACTTTCTTGGGTGGCGTAAGCCAGGGAACTTTGTTGGCTAGGCTTACCTAGGCCCTCAGGCTGATAGCCTAGTACCTACCTATGAAACTATGTAAAGAATGGCAGAAATATAAAATACCTCAGTATTCTTAAAAACTTCAGAATGCTTTACAATCTAATAAAAATCAAATAAATGAAGACAAAAAGTATACTATAATTTAGTAACTTTCAGAATAACACTAAACCTAATCCTAAAAAAATTGAAGAAATCTTACACCCTGGCCAAAAATTCAACTCAAACCCCTCTCCTGATAACTCACTATTTGAAACTGCAATACAGTTCAACTCTTATTTTATTGATAGTATAGCATCTAGCATCTTTAACCAAGGATCCCTCAACAGCTAATCCCATCCCTGCCCAACAGATACATATCACCACATCCACTTGCACCTTCAAACCTGTGGCCACATCCCATATAAAACTACTCTTAAACAAACTTAAACCATGCTCTTATTCAGCTGATTACCTTCCAAGTGGGTGCTTAAAAATAGTGGCCATTAGCATTGTCTGTCCTGTCTCAGTCATTATAAATAGATCAGTCCATAAACCCACATTCCATCTCTCTGAAAAAAAGTCACACATTATCCTTCTGCAGAAAAGAAGAAATTCAACGGACATTACCAGCTTTAGACCTACAGCAATCTTATATCCCCTCACCAAAATACTTGACAAATGTAGTCAAAAACAATTTCTAGACTATATCCTGCAGGAAGAACTCCTATCAACTACACAAATGGCTTCCATCCTTCCCATAGTACTAGCACTGGCCTTCTAACCTATACAGACACTGTCAATAAGGCTAGATATAATGGCAAACTAGTCATTTCCTTATTACTAGACTTGTCTAAAGCCTTTGACACAGTTTGTAACAGCAAACCTTCTACTTTAGATGTCTTCACTAGGTCTCTCTCAGCCCACACTTCCATGGTTCAAAAGATACCTCTCCAATAGGTATCAGCCAGTAAAATGGCACTCCATGCTCTCGCCTTACCTCCCAGTCACAACCAGTGTACCACAATGCTCTATCCTTGGTCCCCTCCTCTTTAAAATTTTCATCAGCACCCTCATTACATGTGTACAACAGGCCACCCTAATACAATATGTAGATGATTCCACTCTCATTTCCACATCTGACAACATTGTACACCTCCAAAAAATTACTCAGGAAGCTTTACCAGGCACTGAAACATGGCTTCACAACTCACAGCTCATGCTCAACCCAAAAACAACTAAACTACTATTTTTTTAACAAATCCCTCTCTCATGAAAAAAACAAAATTCAAAGTCCTCTCTCTTGACAATACAGCCATGGAAGCAAATTATTAGGGGTGATAGTGGATAATAATCTTACATTCAACCAGTATATACAAATTTGCATAAGAAAAACTCATAAAAAACTAGGGATACTTTACAGACCCCAACACTTTCACACAGACGCAACTAAGACTATACTTGCCGCTACTTATCTCTACCCCACACTTCTTTATGGTGCTCCTGTGATGATATGGGCAAGTGCCAGCATAACCAGCTGGAGATTTGTAAAGAATGGTATGTCCTTTGAATACCAAACTTATTTATACAAGATGCTTGTGTTACAAATGTATTAGAACTGTATGTCATTTGTATATCAAAATGATTTGTACAGATGTTTCTGCTGAAAATGCATTGGTGAGGTTTGCTTGTGCTGAAATGTATCGACAGTGTACCCTGCTGGAATAAAAGTAAATTTATATGTATTATTGTAATTGAATTAAATGTATATATTTTTATTGAGGATACTGACAAAGCAGAGGTTAACCAGCTAACTTACATTAAGAAAAATAAGGAAAACGTTAATGACCTGTTAAACCATTAAAAGGCATTCCACAGTGCAGAATGGGACTGGAGATGCTGGGTCAAGGAAACCACATTTGTTCATTAGCTCAGTGAAAAGAGGAGGAGGCCGCAGGCACTATCATAACATTTGGAGGTGTATTGTGGCTGTCTGTGCTAAATTCCTGCCTAAGTTTCAAAGAGGAATACTGTGAGAACCTAGAGCCAGGTGACCAGATGAGGTAATTCTGCCAGCCTTCTTGGAAATTATCTTTTAGATATTACAAAGAAATCTCAGAGTATTGAGTATCCTGTTTGGGAAGCCTGACTAGAAAGACTCTCAGTCACAGCATCTTGCCTTGTGGTAGTAATTAACTTAACTAGGGAACAGCAATTTTTTAGATCAGTCAGGAATATAGTAAAACATAGTTTAGAGAGTGTTTTTCTTTATTTGTATGAGTCTGTCCATCGATGTTAATTTCAATATTTTCTGTGATTTCAACTCTGTGGTTTACTGTAAATATATATTCAATATTTTCATGTTCTTTTATTATTTATTATTAAATATATTTCAAACTTTTATTGTGGCTGGTCCTTGTAGAAAGTATCTAACCTTTGAGAGTACTTGTATTTATTTGATGACACTGTGTGGGCCACTCCAAAAGGCCTAGCTATCTTGGTGAACTACTACCATATACATTAATATCAATATTACACCGTATAATTGGACACCCTTTGTTAAGGGCATTGGAGTAGCTGACTGGGGAGTGTCTGGTGGTTGTGATAACTACCTTATAATCTGGATGGAAGGGGGCATAGCCAGTAAAACTTTGCCAGCCTTTCCCAGGTGTGTGTGTGTGTGTGTGTGTGTGTGTGTGTGTGTGTGTGTGTGTGTGTAAAAATCAAATCTCTCAGAGAGTATGTCTGTGTGTATCAGCTACTTTGGGCAGGGACATGATGCACTGCGTTCACAGAGATGGTGCTGGAGGACTTGGCTTGGACACTCAGGTAAGGACCTAACCCTACACCTGTATCAGTGAGGCATCTTATTGGGAAGACAGATTTAGAGACATCCAGACTCTGGGTTGAGTGTGTTCCCTGGGTGCTCTTAAAGGAAACTGTACTTGATGCAAAGAGGTCTGCATCTGGAAATACTGAGTTTATCTATTTGTATTCCAAGTGCATGTCCCTCTCCAATATCATTGGTGAGAATTCAGGCTCCTTGATTATTAACTCAGTATGTGAATGACATGTAGTGGTGGCCATCACATATCGATAGCAGTGGTGGGCATCACAACTCCCATCCTTACTAACCTACAGGCTTCACAAAAATTATAACTTGAATAATGCTATAACAAATTTGCAGCAAATACCACTTTAAGAACCCACCACTATATAGCAGTAAAAAGCCTAAATATGTTAGAAATGCCTCATCAACTAACATATACGCACCTTCTTACCACCTATAAAATTACCCAGCATCCATCTGCCTGCCCAGCACTAAAAAACATTCTACACAACTATGTTCCCAGTCAGTCATTGTGATCCACTGACCAAAAACTCCTATCTGTCTACAAACCTATCAAATCTGCTGGGAATTGTCTGTACACATACAAGGCCTAGAACTCCTTACCTGTATCCATTACATCAATACTCTCCCACCCATCTTTCAAAACTACTCGGAAATACTTCCTAGCTAGAATCTTGGTCTGTTCTTGCTCAAAATCAGGAAAAACTATATCCCTATTTATGAACAAGTGCCTTTTCATTCCTTATACCTCCTTACTGTTCCTTCTTCACTTACTTCCTTACATCCACCAAGTTCTCTTCCCTGAAATTTTCACTAAATATACCACAAATTCCTGTCTGTATTAGACTAACTTACCTTTAATTTCTCTACAAACTGTCTAAAATTTCTGTAAACATTAAATGTTTGTCATATAACTTGTATCGATTCTTAATGTATGTTTTTACAGTTTGTCTAAATTGTTAACTCATTTTCTCCAGTTTAGTTCTTTTGAGTGTGTACCCTTAACTCCCAATGGGTGTGGGTTGAGCCTTTAAAAAGATGAACTTATCACCTTACAGTTCAAATAAATGCTCATTGATAGAGGTCAAATATCATTATAATTGTGTTTGCCACCATGTGTGCTTTAAGATAAAATATTATAATACCTTGTATGTAGCATGGTTTTGGAATTCAAAATAACTACCAAGTGGGCTAAAAGTTCACCAAAAATTCCCAATCCAGCCCAACAAAAAGGTGAAACGATAAAGCTCTGAGAGGACAAACCTGTATCAAAAGTTTAATACATAGACACCATTAACGCTCACAAAAATACGTTTTTGTTTGATATACACTTCATCAGATGCAGGCTTGAATTAAACTCCTTCTATATATACTATTTCTCTTACATATCAACCAATGAAAAGTGAACCAATTAATGAATTAATTGTTACGACCTAAGTTGAAAAATATATGTATACCTGGCATTTAGGAACCAAAACTGGTTATAGGTTATTCATTTTACTGAATAAAAACATAAAACATCCAACAAATAACAACGCATTGATTTAAAACCTATTTAAAATACATTTTCACTGTATGTGACTGTACAAAAATGTTAAATTAATTTAAAATACATTTAAATATTTATCTGGGGAAATGGCACCATCTTGTGGATTGTTTAAACATTGCAATGCACTTGAATATACCTAAAAAATACCAAAGTGTTTGAATGTGAACACAATCTCAAAGTGAATAAAAAAATGCTTTAAAACAATTTTTTTAAAAAAGATTTAAACAGCATATAACTAATAAATTACATCAAGGACCACAATGTATATCGTCTCAGTTGTACCACAATAAAATCTACTTATAATTTGGCTGCTCTAAGAGGGAGCTTACGGAAATGTGGTCATTCAATCCAGGCTTTTTTATTAGCTTCCAAGGTGATCTGCCACCATAGCTCCTTATATTCAATAGTTTCTTCCCATAGCCCCCCCTCGAAGATTTTTATCAACCTTCCTCAATGTGAAAAATAAGTAATGGGCACTATCACACACTAGGCTATGCTTGTTCAAGGCATTAGTGTCTTTTTTATTTGATACATTTTATGTGTGTTCATATATTCTTTTTCTTAACTTTCGTTCCATTTTACTTATGTAAAATGCATCACAGAGCTGACACTTAGCCAAACAGATAAGCCCGCTACTGTCACAACTTGTAAATTCCTTGCTTTCCAAGAGCCTATTTCTACATTGCAAATACATATTCTCATTGTTGTAGACAAAGGCACATTGGGAACAATGCCCACATTTAAACGTTCCTTTCCTCTTTTTATTCCTTGTAACACCATAATCGAAGTTACTTTCCAAAATATTTTTCAAATTCCTAGAGTTTTTGTAGACAGTTTTAATGCTTTCCTTTTTTATTTTATACAAGTCCGTAAGGGCTACAAATCTATCCCATTCACTGTTAATAATACCCCTTACCATGGTGGACCCAGCATTGAATTCCAATATTAAAGCCCTATCAAAATTTTCACCAAACCTGTATTAACAATTTTTGTAACCTTAACATCCCTTTTGCCTAGAATAGGTTGGTATTTCTCCATTCTACCTTTCAAGACCTCATTTTCTACTTCAAGCAACAAATGATCCGGATAATTCCTAGATTTTAACATTTTTCGTAACAATTCCATTTCCTTGTCAAAGTCCTCATTTTTGGATGTCATCCTAGAGCCCCTTATATATTGTCCTTTGACAATATTTTTCTTGTAATGCTTAGGATGAGCACTATCAAAGTGTAGATAGAAACTGGAATCTGTTGGTTTTCTGAAAACCTTGGAATTAAACATATTGTCACACTTGTATATTTCCACATCCAGATATTGCAAAGTGTCCTTACTGGTTTTGTGGGTGAATTCTAAGAAAATAGCACTATAGTTATGGTATTCTATAAAGTAAGCCCCTTCTCTTTCTGGGGCCACCCACAAAATCACTATATCATCCAGAAATCTTTTGTAGAGAATCCAATTCTCCTTGTAGATGGAATCTACTACATACTTCTCCCACCTGGCCAAAACTAGATTCGCATAAGTGGGGGCACAGGCTGCACCCATTGCTACACTCTGTATCTGGTGAAAAAATTTACCTTTAAACCACACAAAATTGGATCTCAGGACCAGGACCAAAAGCTGCATAACAACCACTTTTTCATCCAGGGACAAGTAATTTTCTTCATAAATAATTTCTTCTAGTACATTCAAACCTTCCCTATGAGGTATCGAGGAAAACAAATCCACTATGTCAATGGTAAGAAAAGTTAAGCCTTCATTATATTTCTCCTGACTCAAACACCTTAAAAAGTCCCAGGAGTCCTTTAGAATGTTCTTTTTTTCTAACCATAAGCCCTTTAACTTACTATCCACATACCTGGCTAGAGGCAATGTCTTGGACTCATCCACAGAGACAATGGACCTCAGTGGAGGGTCCTTCCCATTTTTGTGTGTCTTGGAAATCCCAAAAATAGTGGCTATTCTAGGATTTTCTACCTTATGGTAATGGTACGTTCTTTGGTCAATAGAGCCTTCTACTAATAGGTCCTCCAAAATCATATCTATTCTACAATATGCAATGTTTATCTCATTTCTGGATATTACATATTTATTGGGGTCCCTTAAAATGTCATTCATTTTTGCTTCACATATAAAATCATCCATAAGGACCATCCCCCCACCTTTGTCCGGTTTCATAACTCTTACATTTTTATCATTTCTTAGTTCATATAAATATTTTATTTCATCTGGGCCAAGTTGCTTCTATATCTCACTTTGTCATACTTTTTTCTGATTTCTTTTTCCACAATACCTTCCAAATTTTTAATTTGTGGGTGTAATGGCGGGTTATAAATACTTTTTCTTACCTGTCCTTCACGTTCTACCTTGGAGTCCTGCTGAAAAAATATTTTGAAATTAATTTTTCTTGTAAAAACCTTAATATCCATAATTGTTTTGGCCAAGTCACCTTGTCTTAGGGGTATAAACTTAATCCCCTTGGATAAAAGTCTAAAATGGTCCTTAGTCAAGATTACAGAGCTAAAATTATAAATACTAAAATCACCATATGTGTATCTAAAAGAATTATACATGTCCTGATTGATCTCTTTCTCTTCTAAGTCAGGGTGGGCGATATTATTTAATACCTCCCCCTCCCCCTTCTGGCTCCCCCACAAAAATTCGAAAACTGTTGTTGCTGGTATTCATTCCTATTTCTGATCCTCTCTGATCTACGTAGTGGGGGATACTCAGAGATGTCATCCATTTCTGACTCTAAATCACCAACTCTTGTTGGTTCCTCATTGTTATTACTTTTCCACTCCCCATAATTGTTTCTTTCCCAAAATCTCTCTCCAGACTTTGGTTTAGGATAACTAGTATTGTGTTTGGTATTCTAAAATGTCACACTCTCATTTTTTAATTTTTCTTTTTATCAAATCATTACATTGACCACCCACTTCCTTTTGAATACTATGGTATTTTTCCTTTTCAGCAGGAATAGTGAACATTAACCCCCGGATTTACGAATCCTCCATGTAAGACTTAATAAGTCTTACTCGGAGGCTGCAGTTGAACGGTATGATGTCAGCATGCCATGAATATGCTTGAGGGCACGCTGACTCAACCGTAAGTCTTACATGGACCGTGTAAGAAAGCAGGGGGTGTGTCCAACTGCCGAGCAGTCTAAATGTCCACGCCCCTGCAAGTATTTAAAATAAAAGCAAATAAACAAGAGCGAGTCCGCTCAAATGTCCCCGCACCCAACACCTTACTGTCTGATATTGTAAACCCCCATCACAGTTCTAAAACGCATAACATTAATTTTTTTTTAATTCCCAAAATAGCTGCCCATATTTGCACGTGTGTGCGCGGATGTGCCCACTGCTTAGCTACAGTTAGCAATTCTGACATGGAAGAGCATAAGAAAGAATGTTTATGCAAATCACACCAAATAGCAATAGCATAATGGTAGAGCGTTTACACAAAGAAGAGGCATTCATGGTTCGAGTCCCACCACTCCCTTTCGTATTTATTTTTTAAATCAGTATATGGAATAATACATGACATATATGTTTAAACATAACTAAAAAGCAGTGAAATGGCCAATGTATCAGTGAACAAAATAAATATTTTAAAGGATCCCAATATAAAATTGCCTACAGTTAAGCAGCACTTTACCCAATAGAGTTGCCCATAGTTTAATAGCACTTTACCCAGCGCAATGTGTTTGCGCGGACGTGCGCGCTGCACCAAAAAGGGCACCGAGGAGCAACGTAGAGCAAAGTTGCTTAAATGCAGCCACACCCCCTAGCCTGTCTGGACAGTGTGAAAATAAAATGAATGACAAGGTTTGAACCCAGGACTCTGTGCATCAGAAGCAAAGTACAGAACCACTAAGCCATGACAACATAGGGGAAACAGCCACTGTTAACATTCATATACTTATGAATGGTATTTTAACCATTACTAAGCAGGTCTGCAGTCAGCCGAGAATTTTACAAAATGGCCAATCACAAAAAAGTGCGGGAAATGCGGCATATTTAAGCCCCTCAGGCGGGAATACACACCATAATTGATTGTAGCTCACATCTGCAGTTAGAATGTCTGGTGTCGGAGAGGGAACACGCTTCAGAGCGCAGTGTTGGGGCATTGAGGAGTCGAAATACATGGTTTGGCTCCTTGTCCACCGTCATGAGTCAAGACTCCTGCAGGGCCAGTTCCAAGGGACGGAGTACAAGGCAAAGGCTTGGAACCGGTTAGCTCGTGACCGCACCAGTGCCACAGGTGTCCCTCGGACTGGTGAGCAGGTCCGTCACCACCATGCAGACCTGAAGAGACAAAAGCAGGACCACCTGAACCAATGGATACAGGAGGCCCATGGGATGTGGGATGCCCCACAACTGAGTAAGTAGCCATGGAATGCAGTATGTAAGAACTGATAATGGAGTATGTATAATGGATAGGTATGTCTCAATATCCCTTCATTTACTTTACAGCTGCAGGTGACCGTGCTGCGAATCAGCAAGCCTATGCTGATAGGCTGCTAAGGCTGCGCCACCAGGCAGGTTAGTGATTATTCTGCATGTATTGTTATATAAAATATGGAAGCGGGCATGAAAGAAAGTGTTGTAGTCCAATAATACAGCCATAAAATTGCCTGAATAAGTCCTCTGCATGTACTGTCAGACAAAAACATCAGAGAGGCAGAAAAAGAGTGTAGTAACCCATTAAGAAAGGTAACATATGTCTGGAATAATATCTCTGCAGGCACACTGTCATATAAAATAAATGAGTGAGCCTGAAAAAAGAGTGTTCTAACCCATTAATAAAGGTATAATATGTCTTGAACATGTCTGCCATACACACCGTTAAAACAAATAAAGGCATGAACCTAAGGAAAAGTGTGGAATGTCATTAATAAAGGTCTAAAACCCGGAATGTGTCTGTGTCACAGAGTTTGAAATGTTGTTGTACCCTTGCATTACACAAACAGTACTGTTTGAAAAGGTGCTGGCAACCTAGAGTTGTGCAGTCCCATATAAAATGGGTGATGGAAGTGCTAGTAGCTGTGAAACATATATACAGTCCACAACAGTCAGCTACTGGCTGGCATGAATAAGTAAATCTGGCACACGTGTAGCATGTTATTTTTCCCCAGAAATGTGAGTGTGTGTCAAGAAATGCAGGGTTCTGTACAAATCGAAGTGAAAATATCATGTGAAAACATCCCAGATATGTAGATAAAGAAATATAAATGCAATCAAGAAATATGTAGCAGTAACATCTGCATCCTGGACAGTTAGTATGTCAGATATAGGTCAGGCATATATTGAACTAGCCAAACCCAGTACACAACCTAATGTATGGTGGCAAGTGTAATAATACAGGTAGGGGATATACACTTGCAGTCACTAGGAATGTAGTGTGGACTAAAAGGTCATTATAAGATGTTAACTGAGGTTTTTTCTACACCCTACTTTATGTGCATAAACCATGTAATTCCACACCTCAATGGGTATGTGTAATCTTACATATTTGTTGGGACATATGTCCTATTGTTCTATAAATATTTGCATTCACGTTGATGCATGTGCCCTGTTTAAACACCACAATCATGGTGGCCTGTTGCTACCAAACATCCCTGCATGCTATTAGAATATCCACTGTGGTTCAATATATGCATGTGTTATGCTTGCTGTTCAACTGTTGTAACCTTGGTGTGTTGGGTTAATGGGAATATTATTGCATGCTGTTACAACTAATCTGGAATGTTGTTTTGCTTATGTTGTAATTAAACACACCTAATCACAGAACGTATGGGAAGGCTGGTCCCAGCGGACCCACCTGTCCCTCCTCAGTTGGCGAGTGCACCTGGCACCAGCAGGTCCGGTGCCCAGCCCAGGCTCCCCTCCTCCATTTGTCCTGTGCCACCTTTGGGTGGAAGCGCTGCAGAGAATGGGGATCATCCCCCCTGTGCAAGCATGGGTGGAGAAGGGCCACCTGTCACCCTTTGATGGGTCCGGGTTGTGGTGCGTAGGGAGATCCAGCATTCAGTCACTGATCCCCTACACCAGCTCGAGGCGAGAGTGGCATGTCTCACGGGTGAGCTTGCCTGTCCTACGCAGCCCCCAGCACAGCCACCCTCGGGGCTGTGAAGGTTCAGTGGTGACTGCCCATGGGTGGGGATCTCAGTTCCACTGTTACCATTTGTGGGCGCATGGGCTTGCGATTTCCAAACATCCGACCCCGTCAATTGTGTTTACTCACCCCATGTGTCATACACAGCCACTGTATGCATCTTGTCTGTCTTGTCTGTTTACCTTCCCAACCTACCTCCCCAGACATACCTACTTCCTCTACCTCACTTCCCACTCTCACCTAAAAAAAAAAGAAGGGCAATCTGTACCCACAAAAACATTGTGCCCCATACATAGCTGCCCATTTCACACACATGTCCATTGGACATGTAAGCTGATAATTAGAATTGGCAGTATAACATACTTTGCTGTCCTCACCCCTCTCCCAGGGGTGGAAGGTTTCAAATTTCACTCCAAATTTATTGCATATGCACAGCTGTTGCTTTTAAAGAAATGGGCAACTATGGACCTTCCCTACACCCGTCCTGCACATCCCGAGCTTGCTTACCTACTGTCTGTCCCTCTTTGTGCCCCCTTTTTCACCACTTTCGTATCTCCCCATTTTCTTTTCTTTAAAAGAAATTAGCGTGGGGGTTAGCGGGAGTAAGCACTTTTAAGCAGTAGTAAGCGGGTTTAAGTGAGTGTGCGCATATGTACGCTTAGCTAAGCATCACTAAGCGTCGCGCAAACCTGCTTACAACTGCTTAAAAGTGCCTTAGTCACTCTATGGCAGGGCCCTTGTTCTGCTGAGCAGCAAAAGAAAAAAACTCTGCCAGTTCGAACCCCAGACCTTTGACACAATAGACTGCATGAATTACCACTAAGCCACAGCAGATATACAATTAACATGGTTCTGAAATAAATATATCATGCATTACAATGAGGGAATGTAAATGGAAATTAGGAATGGTATAACACAAATCCTTTTCTGTGGGTCTTTACCAGCAGTGGTTGTGGAATTGCATGACATGACTGTGAAAGGAGAAGCAGCCATCCTAGCAGGGAATAATGTTACAGTAGCACCTTACAAACACCACACAGTATCAGACCAGGATAAATACTGGCCACAGGAATACAGTGCAATAACCACATTTGTATGGCAGTTAATTGTGTAAGTGAGAAAAAAGTACATACTCCCATGTATCCTGTGTTAGCATTTGGAGGGGTGCGTACATGTCTACACTGAGATGTGTGTACTGGAAGCAGCAACATTCAGATTTGAGTACAACATGCATATAACTGGCTACAACCCTAGCATCAGATAAGAGACAAATACCAACCTTAAGACTGACACAATAGTGTCCAGAGCAAACAAGCATGGGCCCCACCTTGGAAATCTGAAAGGGCTACGCCTACCTAACCTAGCATTTTATAGCAGTGGGCTGCAATCACAGTGAGTAATGCAATCACCAAACAGCAGGCTGCATGCAATTACTGAATGGTGGGCAGCAATTAGTGCAGAGGCTGTCACATGCACAAGTGCAGATACCTAGAAAAGCAGGCTGTACTTGCAGTCCACACATGCAATTATATTATTGCAGGTGCTGTGAGATAGAGAGTGAGAGAGAGAGAGACACGGACACAGACACAGACTGAGACAGAGACAGAAC
Source organism: Protopterus annectens (assembly GCF_019279795.1). Lineage (NCBI taxonomy): Eukaryota > Metazoa > Chordata > Ceratodontiformes > Protopteridae > Protopterus > Protopterus annectens. The sequence goes on along the minus strand of NC_056745.1, from coordinate 1,315,790,000 downwards.
AGAGTGAGAAACTGAGACAGAAAGTTAAATAGAGGGCAAAAACCCAAAACAAACCAAAAATAAAAAAAAAAAACCTACAAAACCGTAACACACGGAGCAGGGAAATACAAAGGTAAGGTATGTAACTCACATGTAGGTGTTGGCATGTTGTAGATGTTCCTGAAGAGTACTCTACACACTGCAAATCATCCATGTGTGGCAGCAGTATGTATCTATCTGTATCTGCACATGTGCATAGGGCAAGGGACATACTGCAACTGTTAGTGAAAGCTGGACAGATCTCTGTCAGTGAAGGTTGATATGTGCATATATCCATGTAGGTCGTAGTGTGTCAACTGGTGCTGTAGGCAAAAGGGCTCCACGGTGCCCCTTACCACACTTTCTGGTGCCCACATCCTTGTCTTACTACACCACATAAATAGTGGAAAACCACCCCTGCTAGAGCGGTGCCCTAGGCGGCCGCCCAGTTGGCCTATGCCTAAGGCCAGCTATGGTAGTGTTGATATATGTCATGTGGTGGTTAAATGCTGTGGGACAGATTTGTCAGATCTGCTGTGTTACAGCCAGTGAGGCCTGCTAATGCTACAAGGGCTGAGGATACCCACATGCATTCTGCACAACACTGTGCAATTTAATCACATACCTGTACATCCCACAACTGTCGCATACGTAATATCCCCACCATGAAAGGTGGACTGTACATGTGCATATATGTACATCCATGTGAACAGCAATGGATGTGTACATGTATGTGTATAGATATGTATATATATATATATATATATATATATATATATATATATATATATATATATATATATAGAGTGAGAGAGAGAGACAGAGAGACACGGGGTCATATGTACCGCAACAGGTGTTTGGTGACCAAGGCATAGACTGTAGACAAGTGTTGATACTGCAGTGCCATTCCATCTTCCCAAAACAGTGTACCCATTAACTACCACATAGGTCTACCTAACAGTGAAGGTGTGGTAAGGGAACATGGGACACAGGTGGACAGTAGCGTCTGCTTTGATGAAGACAGTGCCACACTACACCTGTAATCTGTCTGTGTGGTATGTGTCATGACAACAGGTGTGTCATCTATGGAAGTATAGGGTAGACTTCCCCTCTACTCATCACAATGCCCTGTGTGGTATGTACTTCACATGACAGCTACACCAGGTGAACAGGCCACAGACAGACCTCCCAGAGGGTAATACTGGCCGCAAACAGATGCCCTATGCAAACTGACTCACAAAATCACAACTACACTGTACTGCATACTGGCCACACAGAGGTGACCTCTGCCGGACATACAGAGGCATGTCACACCCATAGCTGGGTGACAATCACCATGGCAACATATCACAATCCCTCCGGGATATACGCTCTAGGACTCTAAACCTTGCCAGCTCACTAAAAAGCACATGCTGGAGGGATAGGTTCCCATCTCAGAGATATGCCATACACTGGAATAGACCACATAGCAATAGCAAACACGGCTCCTCCTTAGCAGTTGTTATAAACACCCCTGATGATTGTGTGGGAGATTGGTAATACACCCCAGGAAACACCTCTGTGGTTCATGTTGGCAGGGGCAAGTGAAATCAAAGTACATGTGTGTCAAAGGCCAGGGTAGCATATGGCTAGGCTGCCGTAGGCCCTAGGGCCAATAGCATATTACCTACCTATGATACTATGCACACACACATGTACTTAATGCAATAGCTGCTATGTGAGGTTGAATAAGTGTAATGCTGAATGTGTGCAAGGTCTGTAAAGGTGTGATAGCTTAGTGTGATGTTGTATCTGACATGGTAGTGCCTATCCTAGCTGTGAGGACAGCAACTGATGTGTAATGTACAGTTAGGCAGACATAGTAGCACGGCATATGATGTGACGTAGTTCTCCGTTGATGAATGTGGTGTCTCATTGTAGGCTAAAGCAATATATGTATGCTTAGTGAGTGGTACTGCTGGTGAATCCATCACCAATATGAACTGTAGTACTACCTGAAGCTGTAGGCCTAAACAGCACAGTATGGTGTGTGTTCACATTGCCTGGAAACACTGTCATGTGTGTTTCCTGTAGTCTCCACAGAGGACAGAATGCAGGCATAAGGGTGTGTAAGTAGTGGCACACAGTACTGTATGGTACACAGGTAATGCTTACCTGTGTTTGCTTACAGTGGTTGGTTGTATGTTTGCCTGATGTGTGTGTGATTATGCCTGTACAATGGCTGCAATCATATGTGTGTTACAGGGTAAACGTGTGTATCCAGCAACATATATAGTCTGTTACAGCAGTATGCCATCTATAGTAACAACTGGACACATCTGTTAGGCAGGGCTATGGCATCAATGACTAGGGTGGTTGATTGGTACTACTGTACCTGTACTTTACATCCATTGCAATGGATGACATCTCTGTTTGTGCATTGGTGTGATATACACCCCTGTCTTGAGGTTGTGCAATGTGTCACAAACAGTGTGTTGGGGACTGTTGTATAGTGGTGTGATATATAGAGTCTGAGGGGCAGTTTTAGTTAGTTGTGGCTTGAGAACCAATAAGTGGTATTGAACGTGTGTAACCTCTGACAGACAATAGGATGGTATACATGTCAGTAAAGTGATATCTGAGGGTAAAGGTGTAAAGTGTGCCACAGGACACTCTCACACATATTGTTCATATCTTTTTCAGCCAGATGGCCCACCAACGCAACCCAGCGTACACAGTGGATGAGGAAGAGATGATACTCGACAGCCTATTGCAGCGCTACACAATGCTCTTCTCCAGAAGCAGCCAGCACCAGCAGGAGCGGACTGCACTGTGGCAGAAACTTGTTCGTTGGGTAAATGACATAGGCATGCATAACCGGACATGTGAGCAGGTATGCCATCACTGCAGTGATTTAATTAGACAAGTCCGACGGCATGCGTCTGATATCCGAAGACAGCAGCTTGCCACAGGTGGTGGGGTGGCCATTCATCCCCCCCTCACCAGAGCGGAGGAGCTGCTCCTAAGCATGGTGGCTCCTGGACAACAGCTACATCAACCTCTGACATGTGTTGTAATCGAGGCTGGAGCCACTCAGCACATCCACCTGGAGCAAGCAGGTAACATGCCCTATCTGTAGACTACAGTTAACTGTATTGTTAGATTATGTAAACGTGAGATGTGTACTGTGTCTTTAGCAGTTCCGCTGCCTAGTGTTGTGCAATACGGATAGTTTGAATAATATCCCTACACCTGTGACTGTTGACTGTTGTTGTACTGCAGTTTAGCATACCCACTATAGCAATGCCACAGTTGTGGCCACTGACAAACCCTCTCATATTATCGTAGGTCCCTCTGGTGTGACGGCAGGGCAGCTGATCCATGCTGGTGAGTGTGTTATACCTGCAATGTTGGTAATGAAATATGCATGTCATAGGTGAGGTGTAGGCCATGTACACGTAACACACCTATGCATAATGCATGCCGTGCATGTTTGCTGTGAGACGTTGCACAGCTCAGTAATGTCAGTAGCTGCCTCAATGACATGCAATACACAGAGCATGACACACAGTTGTAGCAACCCCGTACTACACATTGATAGGCATAGTTACAACACCTGTACACAACATAACACATTTATCACATGCAGTACACAAAGTCATGCTACATATGGCATAACCACACACCCGCTGTAAGGTCACACTTCAGTATCCCACATGTCATCCACACACACACATATGATGTACCTCAGGGGTAGAGGCCTATCATGGGGCTGTGCAACACTCTTCAACACATAACACAGTTATGTTAGGCAATTTTCCCTACTGGGCACCTCATACACCCATGTACAAAGTGGCTGTGTAATAGTGAACGTATCCACGGCACTGCAGTTCAGGTACAGCATGCTAGGCAGTGGTCTGTCACACAGTAGTAGCCGTGAGTGACCACAAGATGCATGATGATGATGTCACATGGTAGTACACCACTCTGGTTATAGTGACCACAGTACTACACACAGCAGTCTTTGCTGTGCACCTCATTGTTCTGTGTGTGCAAATATATGCACCTATACACACCATGCATAGCATGTTGTGTGTGTGCTTACATATGCTAGTATACACATTTTGCACATCAGTCGCCATCTGTACAAAGAGTCACATATATGTCCTGGAATGCTATTGGGTGTATAAGTCACATGACACACATTGGGTATGTGTGGTGTTTAATGTTGCAGTTGTGTAGCATGCCATGTCATGGCTGGCACTGACATATCTGCAATATGTCCCACACTCACCAGAACCACTGTACAATGCCCATGTTGTGCATTGGGATTCCCTCACGTCTACATGCACCACTCATCCCATGTCTGTACATTGCATGCATTTGCTACACCTGTGCCCACTATTATGTGCTATGGACATAGACACTGTCATTAGACATGGCAATCTATGTGTCACACAGAAAACACATGCAGCCATGGTATGTATTCCACTGAGTGATGGTGCACATGACATTGCAGAGCAGATAATACTTGCATAGCAATGTTGTGTCCATGTACACATTGTGTTCCAGGGTATAGCCAATCACTGAACAACTACACACATGCATCAAAGCCATGTATAATGTCATTAGATAGGGCTGTCTACACTTGCACTGCATGGTGTTGAGCAACACATGGTCTGCATGCTAACAGGTGTGTGGTGACTGTTTGCCTTGTGATACTGTCACCCACCATCACCCATTATTGTGTATGTGTTGGATTGCTGGTGTGTGTGTGTGTGTGTGTGTGTGTGTGTGTGTGTGTGTGTGTATGTGCTGTGGTGAGCAGTGTATTTCTGTGCATGTGTGCATGTGTTCATGTGTGCATGTGTTCATGTGTTCATGTGTGCATGTGTTCATGTGTGCATGTGTTCATGTGTGCATGTGTGCTAACATCATGTACAGATTGTAAAGTGTGTTTCCTGTCTTCCTTCCACAGGTGCTGAGTTAGGGGTGTCTGAATGCAGCAGGGAACTTGATGTCACCGCCACTAATAGTGGAGATGATGAGACATGTATTGTGGCACAGGAAGGTCTGACAGGGTCTGTCGTTGGTTCACCAATCGACAGTACACAGCAGTCAACCCCATCTATGCGCACACTCATACTGCCAATACATCCCTCGTCACCAATGGCCATAGCTGAGGGACAGCATACAGTTGGCATTGACCAGGAGAGTGTGGTACCTATGATATGTGCATCCTCTCACAGCAGCCATAGTCAGATTACCGGAACGGTACCACATAGGCGGCGGATGTCCAAGGGTTCCCGGGGGAGCACCACTGATCGTATTGCCCCTGGCAGACGTGCCTCCGGAGGTATTACAACCTCCAGTATGTTCCGGGCTGTAATGCAGGCACAGGCATGTATGGAACGGTACACCCGACAGGGATTAAGGGGACAGAGGGCCCATTACACTGCTATCAATGACAGCATCCGTGACCTTGCCGGTGCCATCCGGAATTACACCGAGGTCTTTGATAGCAGTTGGAGGGAGACATTAGGTGTCCTCCACAATGTGTTAACCATGAGCCAGGACAGTGCGGGACAGATGAGAAGCCGACGCGGACACATGCCAGCAACAGCATCAGCTGGCAGTCGTCGCGGATGGACCACAGTTCACAGCCGCTCCCATAGTGGTAGTACCTGGGGCTGGCCTGCCCATTGACCATCCTACTAGACCATGTGCACGTGGCGCTGGCCAGTCCCAGCAGGGACATGGGTCAAGTCATCATACCTCTGCCTCTGATGATAGCACCCAGTCAGGGTTGGTACCCGATACTACAGGTACTGTGTCCATGGCCAGAGACAGTGATCTGTACGGCCTAGCAGATACAGTCTGTGGCTGTCTCACAACTGCCCATATATGGCAGCCACATGGTGGAGTTGTGTGCATGCAGACACACACACATTTACCATACAACTAGGGCTCACACATACACAAACATTACATCAGCATTGGCCCATGCAGTACTGTTGTCCCTCACAAACACACACACACACACACACACACACACACACACACACACACACACACGCCAATTGGATGGGTCAATGTCGGGCTCTGGCAAATCTACAACACACCCTGTGCATATGATGACACCTGTGCCACCTCCTGTCATCTGTCACATTGATGCAGGAATAGGCTAACATGGTTCTGATGCACAGGGTGACATTATAGCAGTGTAGCAATAGTAGCAAGTTGCCAACAGGAAAGTGTACTGATATCCTTGTAGGTATATCTGAGCAGGCATTATGCATCACAGCTCTGATAGTTATTGTAGCATTGTTTACACCAGTGTTAGGTCTGAGTATGTATTGTCCACCCATGTGCCACTTGGCTGAAGTGTATAGTGTTGCCAGCAAGTGTTAGTGAGTGGACAGTACGTGTCTGATGTGTGCATTACAAATTAGCGGGTGTACATCTGTGAACATGGTGTGTGCGCACTGTCTGCATGTATGTGCATAGTGGACACATGGGATGTGTGACATACCCTGTTCTACACATTGTTAACATCTCATGGTATCTTTCGATGGCCAGTATGCATTCTACTACAGATATTTACTAACATGGATACACATGGGTGTATGACATGGGTTGGCACTATGCTGTGGGTGATACCATTGATATCTGTCAATGATCTGCAGTCTGGTAGTATACACCACCTCAACAGCATGACTATAACCAATCATTAGATGATGTCCTGACAAATGACTCACAGTTGTAGGGAACTCAGTAACAGTTGGATCCTTCCAGTACTATATTATAACTGTAACCAGTGGTATTGACCTCCACACATTCCTGGGACCACACCTGTGTGGCATATAGCCCTCTTAGGTACATGCAAACACACTAGGGATATGTCCATCCACATCTGGAAATGCATGCATTGGCCTACACTGCATTCCCCGGATGAGACACAAATCCTACACAAGGGTATCATACAGGCGGATACCTGTTGTCCAATACATGCTGTATAGCAGTACGCTGTCTATGGCATAGTCATCCACATTTACTATACATACTATCCCGACAGTACTACATAGGTGGTAGCCCTGAACATGTATGTTGGGTACCAATGTGTACAGACAGACATGTGTTATGTCATCTGTCCCTTGGTATCCACATATCCATAGGTATTGTGGGGTCCCTCAGTGTTTCACATAACACATTAGGGGCCTGCATGCATATCCACAGGGCTGGTGCACACCTATAATGACTGTCCATTATTGCCAGTTGTTGTTGTGTATGAACATGTCTGACATATACCCCGGCAATTACCCTCAATCACAGTACTCTATTGTACGTGTCATGGGTGTGTGTGGCAGGGATGTCCTTGGCTATGGATCACTACATTGGCCGGTCTTGACGCATACATACATATGTGACCTATGATCTGAGAAGCAGTGGCACAATCTGTCAAAGGTTACAAATGTATTCATGTAGTATGCAGGCTTCACACTTATGTACTGATTGAGGTAACTTGTACACAAATTTATTTGACACGCAGATACCCGATGTGTGCAATGCACATACTGTTTGAAACATATGTCATACCATAGTAAAGGCAAAACCCACACTGCATTGACCACCTGTGGCACATACACACACTCAGCGTTTGCAGGACACAAACCCCTACCTAACTATGTTATGATATTAGAGAGATAAGCATTAACACGGCGCGCTATATGCAATATTGGGTGCTTTCTGTTCTCCTTGAATATTTGTAGGATGCTGACATTATCAGACTTTCCAAAGAAAGATGTACCTCTTTTGATGTGTTTTCCCAGTCTCCAAAAAGGCTACTCCTCTCAAAGGAAATTACACACAGACCCCCCCACACACACACTTGGCGTTTGCAGGACTCAAACCCCTAACTAACTATGTTATGATGCTAGAGAGATACGCATTAACACAGTGCGCTATATGCATTATTAGGTGGTTGCTGTTCTCCTTGAATATTTGTAGGATGCTGACATCATCAGACTGTCCAAAGAGGGATGTACCTCTTTTAATGTGTTTTCCCAGTCTCCAAAAAGGCTACTCCTCTCAAAGGAAATCACACACATACACACAACCCCCCTCCCCACACCCATACACTTGGCGTTTGCAGGACTCAAACCCCTACCTAACTATGTTATGATACTAGAGAGATGCACATTAACACGGTGCGCTATATGCTTTACTGGGTGGTTTCTGTTCTCCTGGCATATTTGTAGGATGATGACATCATCAGACTGGACATGGTAATGTGTGTACACATTTTTATGCAATCCCAGGAATGATCCATGTAGGTCGGCAGGTATCAACAGCTTGTACAGGACCCTGTGAGTCTCACCTTGTATGATCTATCTGTGGACACATTGCCATCCCTTCATATGTCAACACATATCTATGCACAGATTGTTGGTTTTGTGGATATGATATGTGTCTGTGATGTTGATGAAGAGCTATTCAAAGTCTATGTGGGACATGTGTAGCTCTGTTCTGTGATGTATGTCCTGGGTGGCTGCCTTGCAGATGGTGTAGCATGCTTGGGAACCATGATCTGCACATGAACATACCACAGTTGGTAGGGTTGTGTGTTTGTCAGTTTCCAATAGCTCTGTTTATGACATTTGCCATGTTGCACTCCATGACCTTGCAGATCAGACTTTATAGGCTTACTGGACTATACTTCCCATGGTGTGTTGTGCACCCACACATGTGGAGAGTGCCATATGTTGCTGTAACACATTCGATGGTTCCAGGTCCTGTGGAGTGGGTGAGGCTCAACAGACTGTTCAGGTGCAGGGTCTGTTTGTTCTGTAATGCATGCATGACACATATTGGGAAACAATGTAATCCAATTGCTGCCATGCTTTTGGCTTTTGGGGGAGATGTTCAGCCATTCTACACGTGATATCTCCTGGTATGATGTCAGGGACTATCGTCAGTGGGTGGTGGGTATGTATACATGGGCCTGTCTGACAGGATGTCGGCAATGTCAGTAAGGTACAGTTGTCCCTGACTCAGCACATATATGCGTGTACATTACTATTTATTACATAGCTGAAGGACATGTTATGTTTCTCAGTCTGGACTCCTTCTCAGCTACTCTTTACAAAACACAGACAAACCTGAGCATTAATCCCGGTTATACTCTTTTACACACTTAACACCGTACTGATCCTTTGTGATCAGGCTACAGAGTATGTCATCATAATACACTGGCATGTCCAGGGGTCGGTTTCATGTGTACTCTCCAGTCCAGCTAGTGAATATTGTGGTTATGACACAATGTCACATCTGCCTCATGTACACAGACAACCCTCTCCTCCTCACATCACACACACATATATGTGGGAGATGTAACAATACTGACATACAGGATGCTGAGCTCTCTCAACCCATGACTGGCATAGTCTATCAGGTGGTGAGGGTGACCACACACACCACATAGTCTCAAATACACCAATAGTGACAGCAAACAAACCACATTATCACACATACACATATTTGGAGGCTCTACATACACTCTGCCTAAGCAGCAGAGACCTCCAAAGCAGACACACATACAACTGCTACCCCACTACAATGCCCACATGTCACACAGTTTACAATGTCAGTGTGCCACACAGTCACTGCCCTTTGGGCTAAACAACACACCTGATACACTTGTTATAGGTGACACTTAATGTCAAAGATACTATCGTCCCACTCACCAGGCCAGACAGGGGAATAGTCACTTTGAGCTGTCTCTCAGGTGCTAGGATCCGCCACATAGCACATGCACGCAGGTCACTCCAAAGCAAGTCCAGGACTGGCTCCATCATTGTCCATGCTAGTGGGTACAACCTCAGACGTTCCTCCCTGGACCACATGACATGGAACATAGAGGAACTCTGTGATCATGTAGCCCAGCCCAGTATTACCCTGACCTTCTCTAGCATCTTACACTCACTAAGTATGATGTCACAGTATACCAACAAACTGATCACGTTTAACAGTTGGCTAACATATTGGTGTTATTCTAAGGGGATACAATGTCTGTCACCCTGGAGTGACATGCTCGACATGCCATGTAGCTTCCCAATGGACAGCTTGCACCTGTCACCCTTGGACTTTTGAATACTGACTAGGGCACTTGCTGCCACCATACTGCCCTATTTAAGCAGGGCTCAAAGGACAGAAGCACCTCCATACACATACCTCCAGGTTGGTAGCACTGTACAATGCATCACGGACCATACATATGCACCTAACATTGTGCAAATCTGCCTTTTGGTTTGTTGCATGCTACAGACCACACTCCCCAACACAGCAACCTCACTCAGCTTTCCTGGGAACACTGGACCATATGAAGGTCTCCCCAAACACCATTATATTGGGTGATGTCAAATACCCACACATTGACTGTGGATAGTACTCAGGCCCCAACACCCTCGCCCAACAGTTGCTACTATTTCTAAACGCATATGCTATGGCACAACCGGTCACCACACCCACAAGAGGGGACAACATATTGGACATGATCATCACCAACATGGGGACTCTATGTTCCACACCTGCGATATACCCCTCATTGGTAAGGGCAGAACATACTTTATCTCACTGGCCATCCATATTCCATCCCCACACCCATCCTGGGTAATCTTGGTGGACTTCCCAAAAGCAAACATCACACTCCTCCAAACCACGGTGGTATCCATCATAGACCCTGGGTCAGTGGTAAGTATGGCTCAGACCGCTGAATCCTTTACATACACATTCTATGGACACCTAGTGGATCGCATGGATCGTTACATCCAAAATAACAACTGGACTCACTCCTCCAATGGCAGTGGACCTGTCTGGTAGACCCCAGCCATTAATACGCTTTACAACAAATGGAGGAAGCTACTACATGATAGAGCACAATCCCAGACAGGGAAGGCATCTGTGATCTGTACTAGCGGACTGCTACAATCACTCGGGTATTTATGTCAGGCATGCTTCTAACGGACAATTGCACCAGACACGTCAGACACTCACAAGGCCTTCTTCAGTTGATTCAGGTACCTGGCTGGACACTCATTGATATGCTGTGTGTTACTGCATACTGACTAAACATACCCTGAACCCACTGACATTGCCATCATCCTGGCAAACAGGTTCAGTGCAGATGTGTCCCCCCATCCCCCCTAAGGTGGTACTGTCCATACCAACAGAGTGTAACCTCCCAGACATCACGAGTAAACAGGTGAGTGCTGCCCTCCCCACAGCGGACAACACAGCATCAATGGGACCAGATGGTGTCCCAGCCTGTGTCGTACACAGTCTTCATGACAGACGTAACACTCACATTACATCACTGTTCGATATAAGAGTTACTGCAGGATATGTACCCATGGAATGGCGTACAGCAATAGTGGTCCCACTCCACTGAATACTGCCACAACAGACCACAGACAATATCGGCCTAAAAGGCAAACTAGCCTGTTCTGCAAAGCTATGGAGTGTATTGTAATGGGACTCATGCACATAGACATGGGAAACCTACAGACACTGGGTCCTACACATTACAGCATTGTTGTGGGCAGATCTTGCCTGTTGGACCTGTTCATATTCTTTTAACAGTTACCAGGTCCATCAGTGTTGGGACGGTTGTCCACACAGCCTGCCTGGACCTTGCACAACCCTTCAACACAATACCACACTCGGTCATTATGCATAGGCTCACCAGCATCAATATCGACACATATCTGACATAATGGATTGCTACCTGGAGCAGGGATAGCACCCACATGCTCAGTGTTGCAGGTGCCATGTCTGACTATACACCAGTTACACCTGGCATCCCACAAGGCTCAGTCCTGGGACCTCTCTTGTTCAGTATATATTTGTGTGATGTACAGGCTATCACAGGAGGGATATGGCTGCCCATGTTCGCAGATGACTGCAAACTGGGTGCCATAATCAGCTCTCCTGCTGGCACATGCATACTCATACAGGGTCTTACAGAGATAGGTTGACTGGTGCCTGAGCCATGGCCCACGGCTACATGCCATTAGTTGCATAGTCATCCCGTTTGAGGATGACAAGATGCCCACACATTACCACATAGGTTGTAATCCATTACATACAGTAGTAGTTGTTCGGGTTTGGGGACACGACCTGTTCGTACTCTCGCCTTTGGCAATCCTATTGCCATAGTGGTTAGACAGTACGTTTATATAGCCCACCATATCCCACATGGTTTCACATGTTGATCACGTGTGGTCATTATGCCCCTATACTCTTCACGACCATGCTTGGCTACTATGCCACCTTTGGGATGTACCTTACCTGACACCTGCAGCAACTGTAATGGCCACAAATGTTACTCTTCGAGGAGATGTAGGGACTCACACAGATGCCCTGCACAGTTCCAATACAGTAACTCCAGCTCTACTCAGTCACTTACCACCTACACGGATGTGTTGTGTGCCTGTAGTTGAAGGCAATATCTGACCCAGACTTACTGGACATGCTCCACCTCAGGATATCCGACTCCCTTGCTGCTACACCCTCCTGGGACATATATCACAGCACTGATGTTAAAAGGACATGCTGGAGGGACAGATTATTATCAGAAAGCCTCCCCTCACTCCGGAATGTAGTCCCGGTTTTGCATAGGCAGAGCCACCCACTGACCACCTACAGGTGACATCTTGACAAGTGGATGGGTGATCGCATGTTTACCTATGGGATATCTTCTGGGACCCTGCTAGACAGAGACACAATACACTGAACGTAAATGGGCTATCTTGTTTGACTTACTATTCACAGGCACAGTGCTCTGATGTGACTGGGTTGCAGTAGCCAAACACACTCTGGCTATACTTGTACATGCCCTAGGGCAGATAACCTAGTATCAACCTCTGAACCTATGAGAATTTTCATGATGCACAATGTTTACTGCTGATACTGTTTGCAGGTTTTTATCATCTTTGCTTTCACACTTTATATGAACCGCTTAGGTATCTGCAAAACATATTTGCTTATGGCAGGGTTCCACTATATTATATACGTGGCTGTTGTCATATAAGTGTGTGCACAGGGCAGATTGCTGTGTAGTGAGAGGTTCCTGGGTTAACACATGCAACTGCCTGCTATGTGTGGCCCAATGCTTTACTCCAACATGGCCTACGTGTGTGAGCATGCCCAGTTCAGACTGTCATTGTTCTGTTGCCTGACATTTGTCTCACGTATTCAAGTGTGTGTGAGCATGCCCAGTGTGACCTTTCAGTATGTTGCTGTCTGAGGTCCGCTACATTTGTTGATGTATGTCTACATGTCCATTATTAACATTTGTACTGTGTGTGTTGAAAGTCAAGTTCTATTCTTACTGCAGCACTCACCTTTGTGTCATACCTTGACAGGGATTATGCTGTACCTGCAGGGTTTCCGTGAAATACTTTGCATAGACTTATCAACATTTCTTCATACAAGCTAACCACTGCACTACTGTCATGGTTTAGTGGTTCCGTACTATGACTATAGTGCACAGTATCCTGGGTTCGAGGCCCATTGCTGCTTATGTTTTCATACTGAGCAGACCAGACTGCTTAGGGGCCAGTAGAGCAAATATGAGCATGTTGGCTTTTGTTCAGCTATGCCCTACCTACACCCAGCTTGTCCAACATTGCTCAATATTAACCATCATTGCTGGACATTGGCCAATATTACTCTACATTGACCACATTTGTAGTAGTTGGTGTGTGCGATTTTGTTTACATTGACTTCATGATGGTAAATGCTGTTTAGCAGCACTGCTTTATATTGCTTAACACATGGCAATCATGCCTCAGTTGTAGATGCAGGGCTGCCTATGTCGGATGCACATACTACACTCCTTGTACATGTTTGAAAGCAGGTAGTGTCAACATAGGCATCCCTTTTACTGTATGTGCGGATCAGAGAGAGGCATCATTTCCAGAGTTCCTACTGAGCCAGTGTGTATGCTATGCGTTGCCTCTTTGCCAAGACCAAAGCATACTGGGCATGCCTCCTTCTGCCTACTGGGGCAGGCTCAGGTTGTTCCTCCTCCGAGTCATGCTCTGCCTGTGATGGCCTTGGCAATGGCGGGGGGCTGTTTGGCCCAGGCCTATGCTGGTCTTGCTGCAGCTGTTTTCACAGGATCATATTATGTAGCATAGCACATACCATGACAATTTGGGTACATGTAGTTGGTGAGTACTGCAAGGCTCCACCAGATGTGTCCAGGCACTGGAACTGTGACTTGAGCAGCCCAAACACATGCTCAATTACATTTCATGTTTGTGCATGTGCCTCATTATGGCGTTCCTGTTCAGGTCTGTGTGCATTTCTGATGGGTGTCATCAGCCACGGCTCCAGTGCGTAGCCAGCATTCCCCACTAGGTGACCATGTGGGATGTCCCCATTGGCAAATGTCTGGTATAGCTGCGTCAGATGCCAGATATGGGAATCATGGTAGCTTCCAGGGCAGCCAGCGCACACATTCAGTATTATGCCCTGGGCATCGCACACGACCTGGCAGTTGATGGAGGGGAAGCCCTTGCAGTTGAAGTAGACCCTACCCTGCTCACCGGCTGGTGCTTTGATGCATATGTGCGTGCAGTCTATTGCACCCACTACCTCAGGGTATTCCGCTATTTTCTGGAAGAGACACATATTGCTGGCCAATACCTCACGGGAATTGGGGAGATATACATGATCACCGACATGTGCTGACATGGCATCCAGGAACTGGTGCAGTACCCTGGATGCTGATGCCTGTGATATCCCCATCATATCACCAGTTGGTCTCTGGAAGGTACCTGTTGCTAATATTCTTAGGCCAACACATACCTTAGTTTCCACTGGGATGGGTTCCCCTCTGTTGGTTCTGTGTGTGAGGCGTGGCCTGCACAGCTCAACAATTTGCTGCAAGAGGTCTCTGTCCACTCTATAGCGCTCCATTATCTCCAGCTCATGTAGCCCCTGGTAGGTAACCCTGGGCCTGTACACTCTTCTCCGTCTCCTCACTGTGGGTTGTCCAGCAGCATTTGCATTATCACTGCCCTCAGCATGTTGCATATGTCGCCTTATAACAGAAATGGCAGCCCCTAACATTTTTGCCTCAGTGAAGCCTTTTCACTTTTTACTCCTATTAGCTTACTGCAGTGTTGCTGTGCCTCTTGAGAGAAACATAATGGATTGTTGTTTGCAGAGTTTTAAGTGCTGGGCTGGGCTGGGCTAATGTTCTGCCTGGGTAATTGCCTGATTCTGATTATTTTCAGCTGCTAGATCTGCTAGTACTCCCTGGTAACTTCCACTATTTAGTGTGCTTCCTTTTTCCTTACTGTTTCCTCAGGGGGGGGGGAGCGCCACGTACACAAGCGCAAACACGCACACAGCAGCTAACACACGTGCACACATGCTTACATGGACTAAAGCTTGCTTATTCTTCTTAAAACGCGTGCACACCGGCGCAAACGCGCTTACAACTGTTTACACAGCCTTACATATGCTTACTCAAGCCTACACGCGTGCACACACGCTTACACGTGCGCACACTGACTTACTCGGGTTTACTGGTGCGCACACGCGTGCATGCACGCTCAGCAAGAAACTTTGGTGTTATCCATGGCATACACCTTCGATTTCTTGACTTTACCTGGCCTACCTGTTGACACACCTCTTTCACTATTATATAAATGTAAGCTGACACATGTCACTCTGCTCCAATGAGCTTCACTCCTTTCATACATACCCCCCTCATGATGTCACCTATCTTCTACTCTGTTACTCCCCTTATCCTACTCCTACACTCCACTGACTGTGCTCATTTGCTATGTAAACTTGCGATTCACTATCCTAACTCTCATTTGCATAGGATTACCTACTAATGCTTAGTTACATCTCTTAGACTGAGCTTCCCCCCTTAGCAACCTCTACTCGGTGGCCATGTTGTCTTCAGCCTGCCATTCCCTTGCATTGTAAATTCATTTTAGCTATAAAATCCACATTTGTGGATCTTAATTATTAATTTTCTGATTTTTAGGGTGCAGTGCATTTGTGTGGCGCTGCGCTACGGTTAAACCCCGGTGATCGTGATAAAAAAAAAGTTATTTTATTTTTAATTTGCATCACTTCCCGTTGCCAATGGCTGTATTTTTGGCCATTGACATGCTTCCTCCTGTGAATGCATGCTTTTTTCCCGCTGACACGGCTCCATTTTGCTATTTGCAGAACCGTACTCAGTTATCAACTGAGTACATTTCTGCAAATAACACTACTCCTACTCGGACAGGTTTGGGTTTCCTGGATCACAAATTTACCTCATTTACATGGCTTTCGCCTGCAATTGAGGTAATTTGCATATCCCAGCCCTGTCCATGTAAGACTAGTTTGGAGAGCTCATTTGCACTCCCCTACCGGCTGTTCCTGGATCGCTCGGCGGACATGTTGGCTGCATGGAGTCTTACTCTACTCTAAGACTCTGTGCAAGCCTTCTTGAATCCGGCCCTAAATCTTTTTTAATACTTTCATTCACAATCTCAATTTCACTCATTAATTTCCCCTTCACTCTACTGTTCTCTTCAATAATACAGTTTAGTACATCAAGCCCACATCTGTTAAATATTTTTATTAAATCCTGGTGAAAAACACTGCCTAGAATCACATTATTAGGATACTTCCAAATTCTAAGTCACTTAGGCACTATACTTTGAGAAATACATTCTTTCCAATAACTATTCACTATGTCAATGCTTTTGCATTTAAAAATAAGCCTTGCCAGTTTGTGTACTAAGTTTTTAAAAGTGTCTGTTTCAGGCCCCATAGCCACAGTTCTGTTTATAAAGTTGGAAGAAAAACTAACCTGGAGCCATTCATTAAAAGCAGCCTGCACATCTTTACTTCTGGAATCTGCATTTCATTTCTCTTGTCCAGATGAAGCAGGTGACACTCGGTTTTCATTAGACCCATTTCCCCCCTCAGTCGGTCTAAATATCTTGGGGGTTTGGTTGAAACAAAAATCACTGCTGTTTAAATCTTTTTTAAAAAACGGTTTTAAAGCATTTTTTATTCACTTTGAGATTGTGTTCACATTCAAACACTTTGGTATTTTTTAGGTATATTTAAGTGCATTGCAATTTTTAAACAATCCACAAGATAGTGCCATTTCCCCAGATAAATATTTAAATGTATTTTAAATTAATTTAACATTTTTTACATTCACATATAGTGGAAATTGTATTTTAAATGGGTTTTAACTCAATGTGTTGTTATTTGTTGGATGTTTTATGTTTTTATTCAGTAAAATGAATAACCTATAACCAGTTTTCGTTCCTAAATACCAAGTATACATATGTTTTTCAGCTTAGGTTGTAACAATTAATTCATTAATTGGCTCACTTTTCATTGGTTGATATGTAAGAGAAATAGTATATATAGAAGGAGTTTAATTCAAGCCTGCATCTGATGAAGTGTATGTCAAACGAAAACGTATTTTTGTGAGCATTAATGGTGTCTATGTATTAAACTTTTGATCCAAGTTTGTCGTCTGGGAGCTTTATTGCTTCATCTTTTTGTTGGGCTGGATTTGGAATTCATGGTTTTGAAATTATTAATGGGAATATGAACTAGAGGTGCAGTAGGAGGTAACTGCAGACTGGCAGTGTCTTTAATTTTGGGGCTGTGTCTGCAGATGTTTTTGTTTTATTTTTGACAATAGCAAAATTATTGTCCTTAAAATGTTTTGCAATAATTTGGAGCATTTCTCCCAGGCCTCCACTGAAAATGGGTTTCTACCTAGTTGGACTTTTCTGGTAGTCAAATTTCAAATAAATAAATAAATAAATCCTTAGTGAAGCTTGTTGCTACATTAAGCTCTAGAGATGTGTAGTTACAAGTGAAATGTGACATTTTCTGACATAGGTAGCTGAGGTTGGTAGTCTTTAAATTCATGTGGTTTGCGGTAGAAGCTTTCGACACTTTAAAGAAGAGGGTCACAAGTTTATTGTCAGACTTCACTGAGGAAGGCAATACCAGAGGAACAAAGCAAGAGGTGTGCATATTTTGAATAATCAGGCAAATAATGCTGCGTCCTCTATTAGGCTGAGTGTATCAGTTGCTCAAGGGAAATTTTGTTTATAAAGTCTATGAATCTTTGAGGTATAGGTGTCCAAGTTTATTGAAGGGTTGTTATAGTCACTCAAATTAAGGGAGTTTTTCATAAAATGGAGATCGTTTAGAACACTGAGGTATCCTAAATGGTCATGAGGAGACAAAGAAGCTGTTCTACAACAAGTTAATAGTTGATAATTAATCTTACCTTTAGTGATCTCTAAATCAATTAATTTATTTTGGGATCTGACTGGAGGTAATGTGTTCATTGACAAATATGGAGACTCCACTACAGTTGCCATAAGTACAAAATTGTGATATATATATATATATATATATATATATATATATATATATATATATATATATATCTAGAGAGAGAGAAAGAGAGAGAGAGAGTGCTCTTTACATTTAAACCATGTTTTGGTAACTACACATACATGGATGATCAGAAGGACTCTTGCATCTGGTGCTATAACTTACCACACAGGAATCACTGGATGCTTGCCTGTACATGCTTGACTGATTGGGCTTCAGCGAGTCAGACCTTGATGTACTGAATCATGTCCATTATTATTTCTGGAATCACATAATGTAACTTAAGATCATCTTAAAATTGCATGGGTCACCCAAGATGTAATAGGTGGAATGTTAATAATAGAACTACACACTGGGCCATCACTGTATAGAAATTATGTTGCTTATTATAAGCAATTGTTCTAAAAGAAAATAACTGAAATAAACTGTAGCACTCCTGAATACATATACATGTGGAATAAATGTTGTCTGAGTATAAAATTAACGTAACTATGAATTATAGTGATAAAACATAGATCATAGATGTAACATAGATGTTACATTTGCATATGCAGACCGAGAGTCAGGCAGCATCTTGCTGCTGAGTGTGTACATGGAACACTGAATTAAAAATGGCATTCTTTTGAGACATTGTGCATGTCACTACAAAATAGGAACAACCATCTTCACATGTCCCACTGCAACTGTATGGAGCACTCTCTCCCCAACTGTCCAGCAATGTAACTACCCCTCTGTTCATGAAACCTAACAAACAAAACCATTTCTTCAAATTCTAAAAACATTGTTAATGTGGCATCACATAACACCACCCATAGCATTAGCTCACCTCTTGTTCTGCTAATTTCCTACACTAATACTTACTATTTGTTTACTATGATGAAGTATTACAAAAATACAATTATTATTATTATACATTACATTCAAGAGTAAAGCCAGAAATTTGAAAATTGTATACACAGTAGCCATAATGCACTCCTCTTATAAAAGGCATAGGTCATGGCTTGGGACAATGGTTCCAAGAAACTTATTCTACCTCTCCCCCTCATAAAAGGTATAGGTCATGCAACAGCATTGTAGAATACAGTATACATTCTCACCAAGAACTAGGACATAGCTCATTGTGTATGTGATGTCCCTCCTCTGGGCCAGTAATGAAGGAGCCTCAATCCTTACTACTGACAGCAGTGGTGAACATTCCCTGATAACAAAAATAGGCGCACACACTATTTTCAGATGCAGCTCTCTGCACCAAGCACAAAATCCCTTAAGAGCACACAGGGAGTACACTCCAGTCCTGGGGCTGGACTTCCTCTCCAGGCCCCAAATAAGACTCTACCTTAATCTGCCAAAATCAGTGCTTTGTGTCCCTGTTCCAAGTAGCTGACACACATAATCTTTGAGATTTGATTTTCACACATACACACACACACACACACACACACACACACACACACACACACACACACACACACATGGGAAAGGCTGGCACAGATTTACCTGCTATGCCACAACCACCCAGACTAGAAAGTACATTCTCTGCCACCAGCCAGATACTTTAAGCCTCTTATCTGGGTACCTGATTACTCTTTCTAAAATTAATACTTTTTCAAATGGTAGTGTTAACCAATGGACAAGACTTATAGAAGCAAGATGCTACAGTGTCATTAAATAAATACAAGTACTCCCAAGGGTTAAAATAGCTTTTAAAAGACCAGCTACAATGAAAGATTTAGCTATATTTAATAATAAATAATAAAAAACCCTTGAGGATACTGAGTATCTATTTACAATAAACACCAGAGTTTCAATTTACAGGAAATATAAAAAATAACCAGATGGAAAGACTCAGGCAGATACAGAAAAACAATACCTTTAACTAATCTCAGCATATTTTCCTAACTGACTGAATAATCACTGTTCCCTAGTTAACTTACTTACTAAAGCAAGCCAAGATAAAGTGGGTGGGTGGTCTTGTCACTTCCAAAACATAGTGCTGACTGTCATCTGTCACATCTCTCATTAGTATCTAAATATAACTTTAGTGCTGGCTACAGCATGACATCACACCTGGTCATCTAAATCTGTGGTTCCCACACTAGCCCCCTGACTAGAAGCTAAGCCAGGATCTGGCACAGATGTGTCACGATACATACCTAGAACTTTGCTAAGGCTTATTCCAGCATCTGGAGACTGTAAAACAATTCCAACCCTTTCATCCTTCTTGCAGCCTTCTTGCAGAGACTAACCAACTATTCTCTGGCACCCCGGGGTAGCATTTAGAGCAACACTAAGGACAATAAAAGTAGGATCCCAGCCCAGACATTGCATCTCAGTCTGCATTCAGGCCTGTGAAATAAAATCTTTATGACCTAAACCAAGTCATTTAATTTCAGGTCATTTGTCTTAAGGTAAGCTGGGCAGTGCTTATCCCCTTCACTTCCAGCATTCTGCGTTAACATTTATACATTTCATCAGTTACAATACAGTATGACATACATTTATGTTTCTTTTCTGTCCAGCAGGACTTAATGGTGATGCATTTTAACACAAGCAAATTTATAAATACATTTTTAACACAACCATCTGTACAAATCAGTTTGATATTAAAATGAAATCAAATTCTTTACAAACCTCCAGCCACTTATGTTGGCATAAGTTACACATGCACTGCCCTACTCTCTCTGGCATAGCTGGCACTACTTCACATCATCACAGCTTTCTCCTCTTTGAAGACTCAAGCTAGTTTTTCAAGTGGCCCTAGAGAAACATTGCTTGAGAGAAATGAGCCTGTCTGGGAACACATTAACCCATAACCTGTCTTGACAGCCCATTGCATTGGCATTGCTGACCCCACTACAGTGCTGCATCATCATGTCATATGCCTGCAATCCTAGGCTCCACCTTAATAACTTAGCATTTTTCTGGCTGGCTTGATGTAGGATTGTGGTCAGTAACCATAGTGAATTTCCTTCCATACAGTTTTTGCATTGCCCATACTATGGCTAGGCATTCTTTTTCTACAGCCGCATAACATTCCTCCCTGGGTTGGAGTCTATGGCTGTGATATACAATAGGGTGCTCATCTACCTCTGTGGAAACCTGGCTGAGTACAGCCCCCATCCCATGGTTTGAAGCATTCACCTGCACAACAAATTATTTGCTGTAATCTGGATAGGCTAACACAGGGGGTACTCCCAAAGTGTCTTTAAGCTTTTGGAATGCCTTCTTGCAGGTTGGGGTCACCACTATCTTCTCTGGCCTGTTTTGCCTTATCAGGTCTTTGAGAGAAGCAGCTATTGTACTATAATTGGTAACAAACTTTCTATAGTACCCAGCTGTACCCAACAATGCCCTCAGATGTTTTTGGTAACAGAAAAGGCCATGCCTGAACACTTTCCACTTTGGCAGGGTCTGGCCTGATCTTACCACTCCCCATTCTATGTTCTTGGTAGGAGACCTCTGCCATACCCACCTGACACTTACTTGTCTTAGTGGTCAAGCCTGCCCTTTGCAGCCTGCCCAGGACCTCCCTGACATGCTAAAAGTGCTTTTGCCAGGAATGGCTTTAAATGAAAATATCATCCAGTTAAGCATGGGCATAATCCTCTGCTCTTGCTAGGATGTGATCTACAGCCTCTGGAGAGTAGCTGGGGCATTTTTCATCCTAAAGGGCATCTTCATGACCTCATATAATCCGAAAGATGTCAGTCTGATCTCTCTTTAGTGGTGAGTGTCAAAGGCACCAGCCAGTAGCCCTTGGTCAGATCAATAGTAGTCAGATTCTTAGCCTCACCCAACTGCTCTAAGGCTTCATCTGTCCTAGGCATGGGGTAAACATCTTCCTCTGTGTGACTGTTTAGTTTTCTGTAGTCCACACAGAACCTTGTGCTGCCATCCTTCTTTGGTACCAGGACCACTAGAGAGGCCCAGGAACTGCAGTATGTCTGGATTACTTCCACTTCCAACATTTCTTGTATCTCCTCCTCTGTCAGACTCACTCAGGCACCCTGTAAGGGGCCTGCTTGATAGGTCTATGGGGTCCTGTATCCGGCTTGTGCTGCACCTGTTGGGTCCTACTAGGTTTCTCAGTGGGCATGTCCCCAAACTCCTGTAACACTACTTGGATTTCTTGAATCTGGGCAGGGCATAGCCACTGGGACACTACTACTCCTTCCACTGAGGTGTCAGCCCAAGCCTTAGTGAGGAGATCACTCACCAAATCCCACTCAGACTCTTCCTGTTAGCCACTCCAAATACTTAGCACAAAGGCCTCCCTATCATGGTAAGGCTTCATCGTGTTAACATGAATCAGTTTGTGCCCCTGCCTCTTGCCTAGCAGTTCTGCCATGTAGTTAACATCACTGACCTTCCTTATCACTTTAAAGAGTCCTTCCCAACCTGCCTGCAGCTTACCGTGTCTGACAGGAATGAGCACCATAACCTGCTGACTTACAGCATAACCTCGGCTCAAGTATTCAGGTCATATCTGACCTTTTTCTGCTGCTGGACTTCTGCCAAGTTCTCCTGGGCCAAGCCCATGAACTCACTAAGCCTTGTCCTGAGGTTTAGGACATATGCCACAACAGACTCCTTGTGGGATTCACACTCACTGTCCCACTCATCATAAATCAAATTCAAGGGCCCCCTCACCCTGTGCAAATACAGTAACATAAAGGGTGAAAAACCTGTGGATTCCTCAGGTTCCTCCCTGTATACAAACAACAGATGGGACAAATATTTGTCCAACTCTCTCTTAAACTGGTCTGCAAATGCCCCTAGCACGGTCTTCAGTGTACAGTTTAACTTTTTCACAAGACCATTAGTCTGGAGGTAGTAGGGAGTAGTCTTTAGGTACATCATCCCATGGCCCTCCCACAGACAAGCCAGCAGACCTGATATGAAATTGGTAACTCTGTCAGTCAGTATTTCTCTTGGGAAACCTACCCTGCTGAAAATATCTAACAAGACATTTGCTACCTTCTCTGCCTTGATGGAGGACAGAGACACCTCCTCAGAGTATCTAGTAGCATAATCTACTACTACCAGGATATATTTTTTCCTTGTGGTACTTGGTATACTCAAAGGCCTCACAATATTCATAGCTTCCCTCTGAAATGGCTCTTCAATCACAGGAAAAGGCATCAAAGGAGCAATGAACTTGTCTCCTACCTTGCCTACTTTGTGACACTACTCAACGTTTCTGCAGTACCCTGTTATGTCCCTTGCACTCCCAGTACAATAAGAGTTCTGCATAATATGTCCCTTGGTATGGTTTATGCCCATATGACCTGCAAAAGGAATGCCATGGACTATGGCTAGAAGTGCCAGATGATAGGCTCTGCGAACTACCAACTGCTGTACTACCTCACCCTTTAGCCCCCCCCCAGGAGTCCACTTTCCATGCAGTAGCCCTTTGTTCCAGTATACTGACTCCCCTTTCCTTGAGAATCAGGTGCATCCTTAGCAACCTCCATCAAGCCTCATAATATAGGGTCTGAGAGCTGAGCCTGTCTCAACTCTACCTTTGTGGACATTCCCAACTCCCCTTCCCCAGGAAGTCTGGTATCTTCTGAGATGGGTGCCTCACTATTAGCCTGGGTACTACCACTCAGCTCTGGCCTTGAAGTCATCCTGTCCAATGGAACATCAGTACCTATCAGCAAATGTGACTCACTTTCAGGCTTACTGCTACAGGGTAGCTCCCTCCCTGAAATAGCCACATCACCAGCCCCAGCTTCAGGTGTGGGGTATGTCTGGGTCTCCCCCAAGCTATCAGACCCACATGCCTGTCTCCAAGCCTGACTGCATGTAACTGCATGCACACAAGGTACTGCACTATAAGAATTATTCTCAATCAAGACATCTGCAGGGATATCGCCAAACACTCTTACTTGCTTGCATCCTTTTCCACCCTCCCAGTCAAGGTGAACCCTGGCCAAAGTTGTTTGGAATAGTGTCTCTCCTAAATCTCTGACTGGAGTGGAATGCCCAAGCAAGTATTGCTCCTGTTTAACTACTGCAGGCTTCTCAATGGTTATGTCAGAGGCTGTGTCTCTCTTAGCAGTGGCATGTTTTCCATCCACTAAGATAGGATACAAACTCTGATGATTGTTTGGCACCTCTGTTGTCTCCAGACAACTTACCAGTGGCATACTGTTATTCCCACTTTCTGGTTCCCCCACCTTTTTTTTCCCCACTTTGTTTCAGTGGACAGCTGTATGCTACATCGCCCCTCTGGTTACATTTAATACATCTAAAACTTGATTCTGGCCATGTACCTGAACTAGGGGCTTCCCCTCTTACTGGTGGACTCTGTTGGGATGGTTTAGACTGCCCACCATGTGTTCCCTTATATCCATGTGCAGCACTGGGTTTCCCCTTCTTGGGCAGTTGTGTCCTGCTTGCTAAGTGGAGATCCCCTTTTCTCCCCAGCTCATCTGTATAATTACACTCATGGTCTGCCAACCAGATTCTCATCTCCTCAGGCAAAGTACTAAGGGCTTTTTGCCTCACCAAATGGTCTGCCAGCCTTTCAAATGTGGTGACATGACACCCACTCACCCACCTATGAAAATAAGTGCTTAGCTCAGCAATATAGACACATGCACTTTTATCTACCTTATGCTTATGCTCAATAAACTTTTTTCTATAGGCTTCAGGTGTTAACTCAAAACATTCCGATAAACACTGTTTAACCTTGTCAAAATTTAAACAATCAGTATCAGACAATTCAGAAACAGCAGTTACAGCATTACCACAGAGTAAGGCTGTCAGGAACCACAGCCAGAGACCTTGGTCACCATTACACTGTTTACATACTCTTTCAAATATATGAATAAAACTATCAAAATTATCACCTTCTTTATAATGTGGAAGAAATTTACTGACCTTTGTTGCTTCTGTGTTTTGTTTATTTCCTTCCCCATTACCTCCATGTTCCTGCTGAAGAGTCAGTATGTCCCTCTCATGTTGACACTACTTCTCATTTTCTTTGACCTTGAAATGCCACACTCTCTGCAGATTCTAATTCCATGAATTTTGCCTCCAGTTCAAGTCTCTTTAACTCCAGATGGATTTTTAAATCCTGACAAGAAAAGGAGAACTCTCTTGTTTCTGAGGGCTGCACATCCCCATCACCAGACTGGTTGTCCTCCTGGTTGGTGGTCTGTGTTGCAGCTGCAATTAAGGCTGAAATAATTTCCTCTTTAGTCATGATGGCATGCAACAGTCCTTTGGATTTGAACACCTTAGCCAAATTGTTCACTGTCAGCTTGCCATAATCTTCTGCTGACATCTCTGCTTGCTTTCCCTGACTAAACTAAACTAACAAAAATAAATAAAACTTTTGTGAAAATTTTAACTCTGTACGATTACCTTGTGGCATATGAGAGTGCACACACCTTCAGTGACAACTGCTTACAGGCTAAAGAACTTCAATTAATATCCCACCACTGCCACCAATATGTGACGTCTCATCTGGGCCAGTAATCAAGGACCCTCAATCCTTACCACTGACACTGGTGGGGAACATTCATTTAGAACAAAATAGATGCACACAGCATTTTAGATACAGTTCTCTGCACCAAGCACAATTTCCCTTAAGAGCACACAGGGAGTACACTGCAGTCCTGGAGCTGGACTTCCTATCCAGTCCCCAAATAAGACTCCACCTTTTCCTGCAGAAATCACTGCTCTGTATCTTTGTTCCAAGAAGTTCACACACACACACACACACACACACCTTTTGAGATTTGATTTTCTCACACACACACCTGAAATAGGCTGGCACAGATTTACCCATTATGCCACCTCCACACAGACTATAAGGTAGATTCACTGCCACCAGCCAGCTACATCAAGGCTTTTACCAGGGTACCCAATTACTCTTAGCAAAAAAAATACTTATATAAATGGTAGTGTTAACCAATCACCAATACTTTCAGGACCGTGATGCTGCAGTGCCACTAAATAAATGCAAGTACTCCCAAGAGTTAAAATATTTCCTAAAAGACCAGCCACAATGAAAGGTTTAGATATATTTAATAATAAATAATAAAAAATAAGAATACTGAGTATCTATTTACAATAAACACCAGAGTTTCAATTTACAGGAAATACAAAAAATAACATAGATGGAAAGACTCAGACAGATACAGGAAAACAATAATTTCAGTGAATCTCACTACATTTTCCTAACTGACTGAAGAATTACTGTTCCCTAGTTAAGTTACTTAATAAAGCAAGGCAAGATGAATTGGGTAAGTGGTCTTGTCACTTCCAAAACAGAATGCTGAGTGTCATCTGTCACATCTCTCACTAGTATCTAAATACAATTTCAGTGCTGGCTACAGACGGACATCACATCTGGTCACTTGATTCTGTGGTTCCCACACTAACCCCCTGAATAGAAGCTAAACCAGTGTCCAGCATAGATGTGTGGCTATACACATCTAGAACTTTTCTAAGGCTTTTCCGGCATCTGGAGACTGAAAAACAATTCCAACCCATTCATCCTTCCTACGGAAACTAACAAGCCATTCTTTGGCACCCGGGGTAGCATTCGTTCACTGCCAAGGACAATAAGAGCAGGATCCGAGACCAGACATTGCGTCTCTGACTGCATTCAGGCTTGTGAGATAAAATCTTTATGGCTTAAACTAAGTCATTTAATTTCAGGCTATTTGTCTTAAGGTTAGCTGGGCAGAGTTTAACCCCTTCCCTTCCAGCATCCTCTAACATATATACATTTCATCAATTACAGTACAGTCTGACATACATGTATATTTCTTTTCTGTCCAGCATGACCCGCTGTTGATACATTTTTAACACAAGCAGCTTTACATATACATTTTTAGCACAAGCATCTGTACAAATCAGTTTGATATTCAAATGACATAGAATTCTTTATAAAACTCCAGCTAGTTATACTGGCATATATTAAACATGCACTACCCTACTCTCACTCTGTAGCTGCCACTCCTCACATTATCACAGTGTACATCACACAGACTATTTTTTGTTTACAGTGCTGCTGTATAACAAGAAAATCCATGCCAGCTGACAGACTTTTATTACAATGCAGTACCATGAGAAGCCTCAGTAACACTTACCTGTAGTCAGTCATACAAACGTCAACTCTCAGAAATGCTGGTATATCCGTAAGGGTACACTCACACAAATACCAATATTATTTATTCATTGATTAATTGATTGCATTTCTTTACTAGGAAAGTCCGACTAGGTATGAACAACCTTATCAGCAGAGACCAAAGGAGAACAGCTCCACAAAAAATTACAATGATTGTGTACCATGAGAACAACACATACCTGAGATAATACAATGCAGTGACAACAAGGAAAGCACACTAGTTGAATATAAGTACAACAGTGGTATACAAATGTGAGTACAAAAGTAATGTAGAATAATCTGATATAATAAATTACATAGTTTGTTCTTATCTAATGTTTTGTCACTGGCAAATGGTAGATTAGTTGTGCAGCTTATAATTAGCATGACTTAGGAAATTCCTGAAACTAAATCACTTCAGAACAATAAGCTAGCTGTGGTCAAGGACTGTCAACCATTTGGAAAGGATACAACAGGTAATTAGTAGTGGATAGTAAGCAGAGGTAGATTTTTAAGGTGTCACTACAACTGAGTTTTAGTACTGCAGTGACGCAGCTAAGAGATACAGAGTATTATAAACAGGTTAACTGTGCAGATTTTGTTGTAGTGGGTAACAGGGATATGAACTTAGACTTGGTTTGGTCTTAGGCAGGGGTAGTACAGGAGCAGAGCTATAGGTGATCAAGGTGTAGCTTCAGCTCAGATTTGAAAGCTTTTAAATTCATATTTTGCCTCAAGAAGGAAGGATCCCCATCTTTGAGATGCAGTTGGATCATGAGTCATCTGTTCTATTGTACTTATTTATACTAAGTAACATTTTATCACCAGAATTCAAGGGTCTACTGGGAGTGTAGGGGTGGGTAAGACTGTTAAAAGATGGATACTGTTTATGGATTATAAATAATTGAGAGTATGTGACCATATGGCAGAGTTCAATCCAGTTTAACTGTTTCAGACTTTATTTTTATTTTTATTTGTTAAATTAAAGTTCTCTTTTTTAAGCACTTCTTAGTTGCTTATTTGGAAATTTTTATTTTTCTTCATCTCGTTGCAACCGAGGCCATTTTTTTGAATTAACTGTTTCAGAACCAGGCAGTAGTGGTTCTGTTTGGTAGGTTAGAGGCAAATTTAGTTACTTTATTACAGCTGTTTTGCAGTTTCAGCAATACTGAGGGAGACTGGAATAGGAGCTGCATACAGTAGGGATGGTATCAGACAGCTCACGGCAATGCCACTGCTAGGACTGTCAGGGAGGAATGGTTTGCTCTGTACAGGCTGCCCACTTCTGGGTGTATCTTCTTTATCACTTGTGTGATATGATAGTCAAATTTAAATAGGTCATATATGGTGATTCCACATAGTTTAGTATGAGAGACTAATTCTATTCCATTTATTGAGGTAATTCTGAAGAGATATTTTTTGTAGTATATTGTTTTGGTATCATTAGTTTAGTTTTCTTGAGGATAAGGAGAAAGTGAGGGTTACTAAGTCAGTTTTCTATGGAAGAAAATAATTGATGAGTGTTTTGTTGTAGCTCAGTCAGGATTTATATATACAAATGGCTTTAGAGTCATCAGAATATTGTATAATTGTGGCATGCAAGGAAGCAGTGTGTAGGTCACTGATGAATGGATTGAACAGGAGTGGTCTTTATCCAGATCCTTGGTGAGACTCTTACAAGTATGGGTAGGTATGGAAAGTAGTTATTTTGCCATTTTATGTTATGTTGCCTGACAGATAACTCTCAAACCATTGTAGAGCGGTATTACCCAAGGAAAGGCAGGACAGTTTATGTAATAACTTCTGAATGTTTTCAATAAGCTAAGAAAAAGTGTGACGCTAAGGTTGTTTGAGTTTCTATTTTGGTTGTGTTCAAAAAATTTGGAAATGTTATAGTAGTAACAGTAGTAATGTGGTTGGGTTGAAACCTATGTTGAGGGAGGGGAGGTTATGGTACTGGTAAACAAAGGATTGTTCCAGAGCTGTGTTACATAGTTTTCACTGACTGAGTAATTTATTAGGATTGACACAGGGTATACTAGCATGTCAGCAGTTATTTAAGTTATTTTGAAAGCGGGTTTTCAGTGACTAAGGTAGTTGGTTTTAACCTACAGTGATATTTTTAATGGTAGCTGTAAGGACTGGTGTGAATGAAAATGGTTTCCTGATACTTTTGGTGGAAATGGAAGCATCAGGTTAGGACTGCTATTTGATTGCAGCAAGGATTTGACTGACTAGAATGTGGTGGTTATATTGAGTAGCTATATTATCTTGGTGGTGGTGGTTGAGTAATTTGTCCTGGTTTAGTAGGTTTCTTACTGAAGTCCAGAAAAGCTTAGTATTAGTTTGGTGTTTAGTCTGTACCTTGATACTGAAGTTTCTTGTAAATTCTGAAGTGATATTTATCTGCAGGTTAGCAGGAGTTTTCCTATGTAGCTATGTTTTCCAGGATGTGTACTTTGTTTTCATTAACTGTTTAGATATCCACAAAATACCTTGGGGCTGAGCTTTATTTAATTGTTTGTTAAGTATATTAGCAAGCAATGGTGAAGCAATATAGCAGCCAGGTCTATAGAAATCTATTAATCTAAATACTTCCATAATATCCAGACTATGTTTGGATGTAACGTAGTTGTGCAGCAGTAGTGTTGTAGCCTCACAGCAAGAGGTTCTCTGGTTCAATTCTCAGCTGGAGTGCCTTCTGTGCGGAGTCTGCATGTCCTTCCTGCATTCGTGTGTGTTTCCTCCAGGTGTTCCGGTTTCCTCCCACTTTATAAAAACAGGCGTCTGGAACATTTCTCCCCGGGCCTCTGCTGAAAATTGGCTTTGTTCCAAATCGGACTTTCTGGTTAACAAATGTTAAATAAAAATAAATAATGCTTACTCACTTTGGTGTACTCTTCAGGGTTTTCCTGTATCATTTCAGCACACACTAATTGCCCAAGACTGCACTGAAAATAACTATTCTAATTAGGCCATGGGAAGCTATGGGGGTTCTACACTCATGACTAAGGAAATAAATTAATTTAATTTATTTTCTTCAAACAAAGAAATAAATTGCATCCAAGGCTTGTGTTCATAACTGGGAGAACACTAGTTTCCAAAACTCAGAGAAAACAACTGCTTGTGAAAGAACATACATCACATTTGGGAATACTGCCTGTCTTCTTAATCCTTGTTTTTTTACGCTTTGCTTATTCTCCAGGCTTTTCCTGCATCCTTTTAAGACATGCTAACTGGCCTGAAAAAAAAGTCATAACCAAGGAAAGAAATGTAATCTTTTTTTTCCATTAAAGGAAGAAAGAAGCAGTAGCTCCCACTACTACCTATTACTAATCAGACAATTAATGTCAGCTGTAACCTTATCACAGCAATGCCTTGCAGACATTCCAATGCCAGTGATGTTGGACATCCAAAGATACTTCCACTGTGGTTACCATATCAACTCCCTTCTTCAAGGCTTCTAGACTTTTGCTTTTTGCCATCCCACTCTTGATCTAGACAGGTCTATATCATCAACATGAAAGCTGTAAACAGCGACTACATCTACAACGACACATAAAGGTCGATGTACAAAAAGAGCAAAATATGTAATCGGCGAAAATGAAAACGGGTCATCAACCAACATCGCCATGCAGGTAAGCTTAAACTAACTAAATTAAATTAACACACTTTTGCAGGAGGGCAAGCCCCCCACACCCCCCCCACTTTAAATATACCAACTCTGAGACCACACTACAGTGGGGAAAAGGATATATTTCCTCATCCCCATGATTGCCCTGCTGGCCAATCAAATACGTTCGGCATTTTCATTTTTGCCGATTGCATATTTCGCTGTTTTTTTACATCGACCTTTATGTGTCGATGTAGATGTATTTGCTATTTTGGGGTTTTGTGTTTATAATATAGACTCAGTGTAAACAACTAGTCATTGAACCCCAGAGACTCTCTCGACTGGTTGTTTTTATCTTGGATAAAACACAGGTGAAAGCCATCTTCCTAACAGGGTGCCTGCTATGGTCATGGTTGCTTTAAACAGGGGCACCACTGCACTTACACATGGTGCATCAGCCTACTTTGCCTGTCCTTAATTTCAGCTGAGTTGTTGTTACTCCTACAGACTTGAAAATATGCAGATCTGTGTAGAGTGCATACGCCTTGCAACACCCATAGCTGTGATAAAAAGAAAAAATACTGGATACACTAATCTATTTTAAATTTGTTTCATATAAAACAGCAGCTACAGTAAAGTATTCCTAGTTGAGCCACAATACACATTATTCCAGCAAGCAGGAATACGCTGTCTACAATCTAGATTGACACTTGGTTGCAGTAAGGGGTCTCGAATCTAGAGCAAATAAAACTCAGGGTCAGTCTTTTTCATCCATTCGAAAGTATCCTCGATTGCCAGCAGTAATTCAATGATTTATTTCAACTCTGTTTCACACAGAAAGTAGCCAGTCACTTTAAAGAACTGCCAAATACTTCAAACAAATACACATTAGTCCTGCAAAGTTGTGTCTGCTGTTCAGATGTATCTGATTGCCTATCAGGATAAAAAAAGAAATACTTATGTACTACAAATCAGATTGTAAAAGTGAGCAACATTACAAAACTGTGTTGCAGATACTCAAATGCTGCTGATTTCAGACTACAAAAAAATTATGATTGGGTCTCAGATCATAATCAGCTTATTATGTGTTCTCAATGTGGATGCCAAGATTACCCTCTCGAGCTTCCCTCTAGAGGTGAGTTTCTTGCCTTCCATGTCTCAAACACATAATAAGCCAGTTATGGTCAGCAACCCACTCATAATCCTCTATATAGTTTTGATTTACCTGTACTGATATATGTAAGTTTTCTGCTTCTCTAGTCAAAAAGTTATTTGGTATATGTTTATTACACTGCTGCTTGCTAAAGAGTGAGTATACCAAACCAACAATGTCCATAATATAGAAAAGAAAAGAAGATATGTTTATGTGTACAGATTATGAAATGCCCATAAACCCTGTGTTGTATACAGCACCATGGACAGAGGGAATGTTTACATCACTGTGGACAGAGGGAATGTTTACATTACTGACAGAGGGAAAACATTTCATTAAAACTGTCAGAACACAAGCTCATCTGCAGAAACAAGGAGAAGAAATTTTCGTCAAGTTAGTGATTATTAATAACTACAAAATGTCAGTTATAACAGTCCTGTTTCCAGAATAAAGTCTGTGCTAGGCATTTGGCAGAAAGCAATGGTCTAAGGGCTCCTTGCAATACGTAATACATACATATACATACACACACACACACACACACACATATATACAAATATATACATATATATATATATATATATAGAGAGAGAGAGAGAGACAGAGATGTATATCATCCTTGTAACAAAGATGAAAAAGAGCCCTTAAGTAATCTACTGAAATTCCTAGACAGCCATAAGAAGTCCCAAATTCGAGATAAAGCAGACAAATGGATGTTTTTGAGAGAGGAAATGTCCTACTTTGAGCATGTGATTAAAAATAACAGACAGCTTAAGCCAGCGTCCAAGAAAGATGTTGTGTAAAATGTTTTCAGGCCTCATTTCTACTCTTACATTCACTAACACTGAACAAATACAATAGACTTTAACTGATCAAAAATCTTTATATATATTTAAGTGTCCCACATACTGGTTCATTTTTATCAGTAAGTCCTTATTCAGTCAAAATCAACATAAGTCATATAAAAACTTCAGAGCAGATATACAATACATAAATTTATACTTTAAGACTAGTGCATTTACACGTGTTGCTATTCACCACAGATGTTAAGCGTCAAGTCTCAATCCAGTCTTGTTTTAAATACAGTTATGCAGATTGCTAATTTCATTATCAGGAAGTTTATTCCAGAAGTGAACTACTCTTTTAGCAAATGTATTATCACCTTTCTTAGCATATCCACAACAAAATTAAATGTTTAAAATCCCAAGACTGTTGCAGCAGACTTTTCTTAATTTCTAAGTGGTCTGGTCACTCTCAGTCCCAAACGTTCCTGATGATACTCACCAGATATTGACAAACCAACTATGAACATGTCCTCTGACTGACTTTTACAAGTACCTTAACATTTTTTATAATATTATACTACCATTTCATACATAGGGCAAGAAATCAGGATAAAGCCTAAAATAATGGGGGGCAAAGGCCCCATACAAAGAGATGGATTTTAAATATTACCTTATAAACTTAGAAAGTTGCTAGAATAACAGGCTTTGCATTGGCATGCATTTTCTGAAGGACATGAAGTTGGAAACTCAAATGTATGTCATTATTTAGTGATTTCAATCCTCAGTGATTTGGCAGAACACTACAAATTTTATGGGGAACAGACAAAAATATGTACAGTTGAAAGGTATGATATCATATCATATCTTGTTATGTATGCACTGAATCCCCTGAGTTTTATTTAGCTGTGATGTAAAAGTATCTGCCCAAATTAACTCACTGTATTGCTAGCAAGAAAAAAGGCATCAGGATTTAATTGAGCTATGTGATGTTTGAGAAAAACTGGGTAGATTGTAATTGATGTATAATGTTTGGGAGTATGTCAGTATGGTTTGTGATATAAAATGCTTGCAGCTAGGATTGTGTCTGCTGTGTCTGTGAGGTTTGTTTTCATTTATATACCTGTATGATTGCATATGTAATAATTGATGGTTTATTAAAAATGTTTCTTGTTTAAAAAAGGTAGGAATTGAATTTACGTTATACATTAATTTACGTAATATTGCTCAGGTTAAATGATTATATAGCAATATATATGAAGTATAATGTCTGTTATGTTAGTATAGTTTGATTACTTTTATATGAATGTACATTTGCCTGTGTCACAAGTGATAATTCAATAAAGGTGCTTGAAAAAAAAAACAGGAATAGAGCAAGAAAAAAATAAGATTAAAATGCTTCAATTAAAATAATGATGCATACCTAACAACTGATTATTTTTGAGATGTACATTGTCAGCATGTACAGGCACTATATTGCTTATTGAGGGCAATCAATGCCCTGACCAGAATATTCACTGACAGAGCCCACATAGTTGTCTCATAGTTCATAATTACACCTTTTATCATTTTCCCTGAATCCATACAATCTGTAGTGAAAGCTACTCAGATTTCTATGTGCAGATGACTTAATTATAGTCTATTTTTAAATCACATGCATGTTTAATGAAGCAGACATTACAATCTAATGACATAGCTAACAAAAAGAAGACAGATAAAAGTATTGCAAGCATAGTACATTGTGGTGCATTTATGCATTTTACTTAATTCTAAATTATCTCCATTTCATAGGTGGGGCTCTGTCTAGGACTGATAAGCATCAATCATATCATTCATGTGAGTGCATTCTTATGGCATAAAAGTAAGACAGCATGGGAATGCTGAAGGGATGTCATAATTATTTTACAAGAGGACATAACAGATAAGTTACACTACTTTCTTGGATGTGTGTTGTGTTACAACAGATGAACAATTGCCACTGACAAGTTCCTTTAGCACAAAAGAAACCAGAAATGATCTAGTACTGTTTATGGTATGTGACACTGTTGCAAGGAGTACTTCTAGGAAGAAAACTACATGTATCCTGCATTTATAACTAGAGAACACCTAATGTTTCTCTGTTAAGGGATAGTACTGTGTTGGTTCCATGGTGGAAGGTATGGCCACACTATGGATGAGAGTGATAACCAATATGCAAAACAAACATTTAGGGACTATGAGCATGAAGTTCTTGGCTTGTAACTTCACATAGTGGCCAAGCACAGCCAAGAAAATAATTTAGACAGAGCTTGTATTACATGTTAAATGGTTCAAAATATGTCACATGTGCATGACAGAGGCTGAGCATCAGTAACAGATCACCATATTCCAATATGGATACTATGTTTCTAATTACTGCATACACGCACACACACACACACACACACACACACACACACACACACACACACACACACACACACACATATGCATGCATGCACGCACGCACACACACGCATACACACACACACACACACACACACACACACACACACACACACACACACACACACACACACACACACTTCAAACCACCAAGGACTGTATACCTGGAGTTCATCACCCTTGAGAACTATACTACTGTTATAAAATAATGTTTCCAGTAAATGACTTGCCTGAATAGGTAAGCAGTAATATTGGTCCATGTTTAAAGTGCAAGAAACTCCAAAATTCATAAAGAATTAACATTAATTGTTTTATATCTGCTGGCCTCCATCCAACTACAAAAACATTAGTAGGAAGGCTAACACAAAAACAAAAAAAAAAGACACATATAAAGCTAACAATTTAAAAATACACAACAAATGCAGTTTAGCCATTCTAAAAAGAAGCAGCAGTAAAAGCACTTTAAAAGTCTGTTCTGTGGCATTTGCACTGTTTGTGTCTTAAGAAGTCATTGGATGGCATGAAATGTTACTTTGACTGAAAGACAGCAGTGTATGCTTGTAAAATCTATGCAGTGACAGGAGCTTTAGGAAGAATGTGGCCTGAGCAATGTAACTTTTTACAGATGAGCACTGCATTGTGAGATACCTAGAGCAGACTGAACAATCAGAATTACTTCAAGATGCCAGACCCCATGTGGTCAGACCCAGAAATTATGTATAAAAATATTTAAAAAAATGTAAATAATCCCAGAGTGGTGTTAAAATGTAGGAAACATCAAACCATGATGAAGTAAACATGCTTTTTGAGTCTGTGGGTGCAGTTCTCATTTATTATAGTTCACAACTCTTTCTTTTTTGTATATATCTGTGAGACCAATAACCATTTAAAGATACTATAGAAAGTGTCATTATGTTAAAAAGTTATATTTCCCACCATTTGTGTATAACAGCTTTTTTGTTAAGCATCCAATTCCAGCTTTTGCATTACAAGCATACACTAATGCTTGGCAAATTGATATTTTCAACAGTTGTTTCTTGTTGTACCTATTTGAACCTATGTCACATCTTACAGGATTTTTTGTCTTATTGAAAGCTGTAAAAATACACTCCCTCAAACCTATTAATGTAATAATAACTCAGAAAACTATGTACATCTTCAAATATTGAAGTTTATCTTCCCAGTAGGAACAATTGTCACAAACTGACAGCTATATACTGAGACTTGGGTTAAACTAAAAGGAAGGTTATCCAGGCTAAGACACATGGTATAGCCTATGCTTTTTTTTTGTCTGTTTTAGTCTTCTCTTTATTGCTCTCTCAGATTGGGAAATCACTTGAATGCTTTCAGAAAATATTATCTCCTAGCCATTGAAAGAAAGAAGTATTTTATTTGTATTGCTCTTTATCAGATTGTCTTTGTGGTGATGTGAGAACCAGATACAGTTGCTTCTACAAGCATTTTATTTGCTAAACGAAATCTTCAATTATATTCTACATTCTTTTTTATTTGATTTCTCTTAAAACTTGTTACTAGACTAAATCAAGCCAAGGGCCTTAATCCAGTCACTCCCCTATGCAAAAATGTGAAAAAGTACGTCAATTTTTCTTGTGTCATGCTCTTTTGACCAGACTTTCCTCCTCCTTTTTTATGTTACAGTGCATACATTTCTTAAAACTGAACACGATGGAAATGAAAAAGGAAAAAAACGGGGCATCTGTTTACTTTAGTAACCATATTACAACTGAAAACAAATGCGAGAACTTTACTTTATACCATGCAAATTAGATCATGGACTATAAAATACTAATACCAAGAACAAAATTTTGTTTTCCTTACAGTTAATTCACATTCTCTTTTTCCCTTCTCCTAACTATTCTTCCAAACATCAATGACATGAAGCAGGAGATATATGTTAAGAGTCCCCTACAAGTTTACCAAAGTCAGAAAAGTATAATATTTCCAGGATTTCTTGTTCTGTAATATTTCACAAATATAAATAATGCTTTGCAATCCCACATGTATTTGTAAATTTCGGAGTTGCTGATTTTATTCCTGTTTATCTCCATCTTCCAAATCCAGTGTTTGCTTCATTTCCAACATACATATGGTTCTTCTACTCAAATCTTCTGCTTTTTTCTGTTTCTCAAGAATTTTCCATTGAAATATTGGAAAAGATTTCACTGCTAGAATCTCTCTGTGGTCCTTATTACTAATAGAACGAGAAAGAGAATCACCTTCTGCTTCACAGCTCATGTTTTGTTGGACAGACTTTAGCATTCCTTCCTTAGCATGTTCTGCATCAAAAAATGATTTTGTTCCTCCAGGAAGGGATATTCTGAAGATAGCTGGGTACAGCAGTTTGAATCTCATGCCTGCTTCTCAACATTCCCTGATTAGTGGAATAAATTTACTCACCTTCTGCCTGGTGTACAATGAGTAATCATTTTCCACAAACACTGTACTGTCTTCCAATTTTAGTACTTTTTCTTTCTGACACAGTTTTGTCAGAATCAACTCATTCTGCTGGTAGGATTGCATCTTTACTATTAAAGGTCTATGTTGCTTTCTCATGGCCAGGTGTGGAGCATACACATGATGTGCCTTTTCAATTAACAACTGCTGTGGAATACCAGTCCAGTTGCTTATTTGTGCTTTTATAAAATTAATACAGTCTGTTCCTCCCCGCTTCTCTGGCATAGCAGAAAATCTTAGGTTTTCCCTGCATGGTCTGTCCTTTGATTTTACTGTTTTTTTTTTGTTATTTTTTTTTTGTTTTTTTTAATATCTCTTCTTGAGAAGTGTCATGTTCAGCCAGACTTTTCTTCATTTCATCCTGATTTTTATTTTACATATGCATAGTACTGCTGTGCACAACTTTTTGACTTGTACTATATTTCTGTGACCCTACTTTAATATTTTGTAAATATCATAATTACTTGTATTATTACTGGAGCTTTTATCCTTGGGTCTCCACTAAAAATGCCCCCCTGGCTCAGTTGGACTACCCCGGTTAACAAATGTGAATAAATAAATAAAATACCTGATCAATACACAAAGGAGGAGAAATGGCCTCTCACTTATCCAAAGAAGGGACATGAGCACACTTTAGGAAGGATGATTGTACAATGTCACAGTAAAAGGCAGATGGATAATCAAGGGGGTAGATGACCAAATTTTAACCTAAGTCATGACAGATGATTCCTTGCATACTCCAACAAGTAGGATTGGGACAACTATCACAACAACACTAAAAAAAATTTTTTCTACAAGGGATACAATTTTTAAAAAGAATGACTTATACCCAAATGACAGCAGTACATGGGCAGAGTCAAACAATACAACAATATCTGCTGTGGTTCCAGACCAAATTGAGTAGCATCGATCATAATGGTTCATTTTTTTGGCATTGTCAACTTATTTTTAGATATCTAGTATGTTGCCTGAAGTCATCTGAAGGTTGTTCTTGATCAGATAAGTTAAAAAAACAGGAAACAAGACCAGGCCTAAAATTCACTGACACTAACTTTCTAAGTAAAAGCACATGATTCAGAGTCAAATGCATGTGTCCTATCAATACAAAACACCAACAGATAGCATGTTAATCATGTTATTGCAAACAGTATCAGTAAAGTTATATAGGGCTATCAAATTAATAAGCCTGATCTAGAGCCTTCTTCTGTAACTATAAAGGAGTCTATACTTGTTGATATTTTCAGTGATTTACTTATATATTAGTTTATTTAATATTTGACAACCAGACAAAGAACACAAATAGGTCTGATGTCCTGAAATAAATTAGCATGGGAAGTGAAAATAAAGATATAAAATAGTCATTCTTTAGTATGAGGAGGACTTATGCCAAAAGCGAAAGAGAAAGAGAGACAGAAAGCTGTAACCATGAATTAATATCTTAGAAATGCAGGATGCAGCCATGTTTAGATAGGCAGGGTGAAGCTG
Source organism: Protopterus annectens (assembly GCF_019279795.1). Taxonomy (NCBI): domain Eukaryota; kingdom Metazoa; phylum Chordata; order Ceratodontiformes; family Protopteridae; genus Protopterus; species Protopterus annectens. Next base: position 1,315,750,494 of record NC_056745.1, on the reverse strand, counting down.
GGCATATTGTTTACTGGATCTTGTGTCTAGTCCTTCACAAAGTGTTGCATGTTAATCCTAATTTCATTAAAATGAAATGTTGGAAAAATCAAGATGGAAGCTATATATGAAGCATCATTTGAGGAATTATTAAAATAAATTGAGTTGATACTGATATTTGTTGAAAGAATGAAGATTTTAAGTCATTGTGGAACTAGATTGTTAGTTAAAGCAAAATATGGAAGTCTGAAACATGCAGTCATCGGTATCTTTCTCATCTCTTTTTTTTTTCTTTGGTACAGAGTTTTTGCATTGGTGCTTCTTATACCTAAGGCATTAAAAAGGAAAGGATGAAACAAGATTGTGCCTGTTGAAGATTTAGGGTGACAGAAGCATGGATGAAGTATATGTTTTGTGATTCTGAATGAGGAAAAAGGTAGTGACGAAGGGCACAAAATAGTGATGTTTTGCAAGACAGAAAAAGACATATAGGAGTTCTGTACTTGAGGAAGAATGGATGATGAAGAAGAGTAGATTGTGCAGGAATGAGAAAAGTGACTGCTCTGACCTCAGTGGTGAAGAAGTGTATAATCCAAAACAGAAAAAGTAGCAATCTACACTAAATGGTCAGTCTGTTATAGGAGTTCCAGATCTAGACAAGGATGAACACAATGAACTACCAACTAAGAAAAGATACTAAGAAAACAGGGAGAGCTTTTAGCCTTCCTCAGGGTAGAAAAACAATAAGGGTGATACAGAACTTCTCTGTTAATCCTATTAGCACCTATGTAGATCATTAAGGCAGGTTATCTACAAAGAGTAGACTATAACCTAGAGGTCATAACATCAGAAATGTATAAGCATGTTTGTTTATTACCTTAGCTAGGGAAAAGAGGAAGAATGTTTTTTTTTTTTTTTTTTTTTTTTAACTAGGAGAGAATGGGAGGTCAATTAAGGTAATACAGAAGAAAGCAGCACTTTAAGAAAAGTTGTTAACAGCAACATGTACATAAATAATTAAAGTATCAATAAAGATTCCAGTGTGCCCCCTCTCTCTCTCTCTCTCTCTATATATATATATATATATATATATATATAAATTATTATTAATAGTTAAATATATAGAGGTGCTACTGTTGATGAACATTCATGGTACAACTATGGAGTGAATGTGTATGTTTGGTTTCTTGTGCTTAAAAATAAAATACTGAAAAAAGTACAGTTAGCACTAATTATCATAATTACTCTCATAGCACTATGAATTACTAACACTTAGCATTTCAGTCACAACATTTAATGCATCAGTGCCATTCACAATGACATCTATTACTACCCTTACTTTTGGTTTTAGCTATTCTTTTGTGAGCCTTTTACTTTCACTGTCTGAAAACATCAGCTCCTTCTCATTCAGTTGTTCCATTGGTTCCCCTTCATTGGGCAATATGTCAAATGTGAAGGGTTATCATTTAAACAGCTATCATGGGCAGTTTGCATTTTTCTTTTTTCCTCCTTGGCCCTACCTGTGCATACTCAACTAGGTGTTAGGAAAAGGCATGCAATAGGTCATCCACGTAGCACATCCCCTCACTTCTGTATGGGTATTCCCAGCAAAAGTGGGTATGCCCCACACGTCTGAAAACAACCAGTGGTCTTTCTCATCTCCACCAGGGAAATCACATTGCCCACTGTTTGTGAATCCCTCTAACACCCAGGAGAGGTGATTGAGCTATACCCCCTCAGTTCGTCTTCTGCCTGCCTGGATCCTGCACTGCTGGGGCTGCTTAGGCAACCCTGGTTGCATAGGTCATCATTTGGCTTCATCCTTGTTCACCAGGAAACCAGGATGCTGTAGCTGTTTTTTTTAACCTTTTTGCTATAATCTAGTGTTAACATTCAGATTTATTTATTTATTTATTTGCTTAGCTACTTACTTACATTATTGACTTGGATGGTCCAAATTGGTGTCATTCATTTTTAGAACAGGTCCAGGAAGAAAAGTTCAAAATATGTGAAATACAAAAACTGTTTGAGTTAAGTAATGAACACTTAACGTTACATAAATAATAAACAGTTGGAGCAGTAATAAGCAATGAATAGTGAGAACATCACATTATTAATAAACAAGCAACTGGAACAGAAACAAATCCATACAAAAGTAGACTACACATAAGACTAATTCCTAAATGCATTTCAAAACATAAGACTGATATGTAACTTAAACAGCAAAAACATTTTATAATGCATATATTCTACAAATCACTACTAGTTGTAGATTTTATGTCATGAGGGCAAAAAGCTGGATACAGGGTGCGAAGCTAGTGAAGAGAGATGAAAACACAAGAAGGAAGGATAATGACATGACTCTGCATTTACAAGTGGCTTGAATATATGGAATAAAAGCAGGATGAGGGAGATATGAGAAGGAAAGGAGAAACAACAAAAAGCATTATTCTCACATGGTTTTCTAACTAAAATGGGAGGAAATGTTGAATGTTAACACTACTACAAATATATCTATGCATGTGAGCACATCTGCTTGGGCTTACATCTTGCAGTTTTCACAAAACAAGTATAGCAACAGTTAAGCAACACTCTAAATCCATGTATTTCTTTATAATATTTTAACATGTAAACACCATTTAGCTCAAACATGATACTCCGCATAACTTTTATTATTGCTTTCAGTTATTTACTGAAAAAAACATCCTTTTCAAAGGAGGAACTATTTTATCTTAAAACTCATCTTATTAACCCATACCATGCATCACTAAAATGACACAGGTAAACATTTGAAAGGTCAGGACATGCTAGAGTGGGTACCAAAATGTGGAGGCTGGCCAAAAGAATGGACTTGCATATACTAAGTCTGAGATGACATTTCTCAGCAAATTCATTTTTCCCCAAGGTATGGGGATATTGGAGTTGTTGTACATAAATTGGTGGGTGTGGGGGATTGTCCGCTGAAAAAAAAGTTTAAAGGAGAAGCGTGATTTTCAATATTAGCTTTTCTAATGTGTTTTCAGAATTTTTTTCTGGCATATTGGCACTCAGCACTTCGAGTGCCAACATTTCAAATTTCAATAGAGGGTTACAGCAAATGTTTCTAACTCCAGTGTCAAATATTTGAAACAGACCCATCAGTAGTGACTCACTCTCTCACAAGAGAATGCAGCACCAAGAAAAGTTTTGCTCTGCAATATTTGAGTCATTTCAGTATCACCATGATGCTGTCTAATTAAACATGAACAATATGTCACCAATACAAGATCAGCATTATCCCACTCTGTGTACCTCCCCCATCATGATGTACTTCTGTAGTCCTTCTACCCATCCACAGTAGGGTTATAAATCATTTGGTACAGCTATACATTATGATACAAAAACTTGTCACTGTGAGTAGAGCTGCTACACTGTAATCCTTGTTATAACTTGCACAAACAAGTCCATCTAGTCACAAGCTGTAAACAGTACTGAAGCATACTGAAAACTAGTAGTTTTTTTTCTAATGCAGAAATTTCAGTGCAGTCTTTTAAGCACAATGCCATCTAAATTAGAAGGCTAGGGAATGTGATGTGAGGTATAGCGGAATTTCTGTTGATAGAGTCTAGGTCTAATATGAGTCCTCATTATTCCACTAGTTAGCAGGGGACAGATGGGACAATACTCCACTACATACTATTTTATGTACTCCTTCCATATTTTGTAAATATCTGGAGGTCATGGCTTACCTTACTTGGAGAACCTTCATGATACTAATGCAGATTTCTGAGGCAGACCATGTATGATATTATTTAAAGGCTTTGGACATCGAAAGCATGATCAGAGTCATTAAAATGTCACTATAAATGTATTACCTCTAACGGAAGGCAAATATAATACCATTTTCCATATTCTCTTTGAAACCAATATAGGGTGTACAGGGTGTGGTTTTGTTAGGGATTAATTACTAACCTGACTGAGCTGTGAGGCATGAGGTGAAGCAGAGTGATATTACGTAAGCTGTTCCTTACTGAACATATACCTTAAACTTGGTTACTAGATTTACAACGTAGGTCACCTTCCTAACATGCAGAGATTATTGACTGGTGCTGAACATACATAGTTTATGACTGTTTAAAAAGATTACCAAAAATAAAGTCCATGCTTTCATTATATTTTGTAAGAATTTGTATATAAAAGTTAAAAATCTAAAAGAAAAACATGCTGCTCATTCTTTTCACATAATTTCTGTTAATTTTATTTGGCAGTTACTATTTTAATTGAGGCCTGCCACTTTAAACTTATAAATGTATAAAGATAGGCATATTCCAATATATTTGTGCTGCGTCTTTTTTATACATGAACACATTTGTAATTTTGTTTTGCCTTAAATTAAAAATCCGGGATTGTTAATTACTTCTAGGCACAGTAAAAGATGGAATGGAGGAAGACAGAAGCAATGCCTAATTCCTTCTCAGACGTGTAATAAGAGGATATTACTACTTAGACATTTCTCACAAACAAATCATTTCTTAGTCCTTAAACATAACTTCTGAAGCCATGTTCCGCAGTACGGTAAGTCATACAACAACTGTCTAGGAACAAATTACGAGTGGGCTCTTCCATATGTTTAAAAGAGTGAGGATGCCCTTAAACCTTAAGTATCAGTTATTGCATAACCTTGCTGTTGCAATTCCTTGTGTCATCCTGAATGTAGTTACAGAAAAAGAAGAGTAAAGAAGAAGTAAAGATACTTCTAAAGACCATCCACAACACTCAAAAAGTTAGCAGATGCAGAAGAGGGGAAGTTTAGAGACACAACTTTTACTTCCTATCCATGAACACAGTTCTGAAAGCAAACACAATTTACTTTTCTGACAAGCATGTCTTAGGAAACTAACTTTAAGGCAGGAGAGATGACTAGCTGATTTTCTTTTATTGTTGTTTAAAAGAGTCAGTGGGACTCCATTTCCAGCCTTCTAACTGCAAGTTACACATTACATTTTATTGTTACTTGACCACTCCCATTTGGTACTTCTTTCTTTTTCCGCTGAACAGCTCCAACTTCTATGTTTTCTTAACATTTATTAATTAAAACAGGTCTGTTGTTGCATTTAACTCATTAGCATAACTGCAATATCCATTATTATTGTCTTAAATGTGATATATACTTCAGTTGTGAGTCCTCAAGATTCAGCTTAATATACAAGCTCATCAGAAACTCAACCCATGTAAAAATTTAAAGTTAGTGTTTTTTGCAGGGTACCTTCCATTGTGGGTATGGCCACTTAAAACAAACACCAAATCTAAAGGGGAAATTCCAAGCACAAACATATTCACTTCTAATACACACTAAGAAACTGCACGTCTGCAATGAATTCTTATGGCAAACCATGACCAAGAGGTCAGCTTTGGGGAGATAGACTACAAGGAACCTCGTCCACATTAGGTTTAATGAGATGTAGGGTTAACCAGATATTCACTAATTGCCTTTGACAGTGCTAATAATTATTTGTAACTTGATTTAGTTTACAATTTTATCAAACTTGTGTATGTGTTCTAGGGAGGCAAAACAGCACCATGGTGGAGAGAATGTCTCACCATGCTTGATTTTCCAGTTCATTTCTCATCTGGAGTGTCTTCAGTGTGAAGTCTGAATGCCTTGCTAATATCCATATGAGATTACACCGTGTGGTACACTTTTATCCCAAGAACACGCCAAAGGTGAATTTGTGATCCTCCAAATTGCCTACAGATGTTTGAAGCATGTGAATAAGAACATGTGTCTTGAAATGGAGGGATTCATTATCATGGATGAGTTATTCTGCCTTGGTTCCACTGACTGCTAGGAATTGTTTCTTCCCCAAAAGTCTGTATTGCTAAGGTGTATATCAGAAAATGAAAGAACAGTATTCCATGTTAACATTCTATGATAATATGTTAAAGTCTGTATTAATCATGGTGTATTTATTTTAAGTATATGTTATTTGGGTGATATGGTAATGTAGCAGCTAATTCTAGCTGCTTTGCATCACTTAATTTTCTGGCTATCGTGTTCTGTGTAAAATCTGCATGTATTTCTTGTGTTCAAACAGATTGTCACCCAATGCTCTGGTTTTCTCCCACATTCCAAAAACATGTCATATGCGAACTTTCAAGCCCCAGATCACTACCCACAGGTAGGCACATTGTGTGTGTGTGTGTGTGTGTGTGTGTGTGTGTGTGTGTGTGTGTGCACGTGTGTGTGTGTGTGTGTGTGTGTGTGTGTGTGTGTGTGTGTGTGTGTGTGTGTGTGTGTGTGTGTGTGTGTGTGTGTGTGTGTGTGTGTGTGAGAGAGTGTGCATGTCCTGTGATGCACTGGATTTGTTTTTATGTCTTGAACCAAGTGAGAGTTAGAATGAACCTGAGAATCTCAACTGTTTACAGAGGGTCCTGAAGAATAAATGAATGAATTAAGTAACATATTCGCAATGATCTTGCAAAGTATTAATAATACTACATTTGTGTGATGTCTGATACTAATCCAATTATAAATCGATTGGGCTACCAACCTGTAAATATACCAATAAAACAAATGTGTAGCCTGAACTATTAAAAAATGGTCTGAAAGGGGAGTGGAAACTGTTTTAAATGTGTAAATAGGAGACTTTATTTGACTAGAGATAGCTAGTATATTCTTCCAGCTGTATATGCGGTGATATTCTCAGCTCCCTCAAGCACTTACAAAAGTAAAAATTCATGCACAAGAATTCATATAAAAATTTGTCATTACATGTTATTCATGTAATATACATTAATCTATGTAAGCCATTGCCTTTACTTGCTATGTTATAGACAATATTTATTTGCTGTGTCTCACATGAGCCTTGTTAAGCAATGGCAAGGTTTTATTAAGTTCTGTAAATTAAAACAAGACAGCAGATATTAAGATGCTTGGATGGACATAAGAAGGTGGGTTAATGAACACCACTTCTGTAGCTGATTCAGCTGATTTCATGTAGTCTGGGCTGAAGCCAGCCAGCCCTGACATTTGTACGTTCTTGCTGTATTTTTATCTAGAATTTCTGTAGTTGTTTTTCTTTTGCTCAAGGTTAACAGTGTAACAGAATTTAATACATAATTAATCCCTCCATCCATCAACAAACCCTCTTTCCCATTTTTGCACAGAGGGTCAGTGTCACTTCAACAATGACAATCATCTAGAGTCAATGTTAGTACTACTGGTAAATAAGAAATCATCTGATAATGAAAAAATGGAATTATGTGAATGCAAACTACAACCAAAATAACCTACCACTGATGTTAGACAGTAGGTCTTAAAAAGACTGCAGCTACTCATAAAAACAGAGGACTTGCTGACATTTCATATTTGGTACCTTGAAATTAATAAAGTGGAAGGCAGTTCTTGGGGACCATGAAAGTTTGTTATGCCACCTGACTTTAATATTTCTTTAAGAATACATGCACAGAATGTCTGCAAGTTATACATGCTCCACTCTTTATAGGTGTATAGCTTTTTACTAAGCTTATGGCCAAAGAAGACCAGTTCTAAGCTCAGCCACATTACCCATTTCTGTGGGAAGCTAACAATGGCCCCCCATTAAGTAGATTTTCCACATTAGGTCAGCACTTGCGCAAGGCTATGTGGTAATGACAGTGTAATTATCTTTACTCTTCTAATCTTCCTCTCAGATAGTCAGTTCCAACCTCTATACAGTCCCTAACGCATTCAAAATGATAAGGTAAACTCAAACGATCGACTTCTGTCCATGAGATCACAAGTTACATATGACAGGTATATTAGCTTTCAAAGAGTATCACATAAAATCTGATATTTTTTGCTTGTATGGATTACTTTCATTAAAGTTAAGTATATGCACTTGTAAATAAGTGATAACACTGCAGATTTTTATAGGCCCTGCATATTGACTATACTTACTCATTTATGGCATAGTGATTAACATACTGAAGCTGTGAGGGATCCCATGTATAAATCTGTGCGTGGTGCTTTTATTTACTGTTTAGTTTTCACTTGTGAAACCCCGTTATATAAAACATTGGAGTTTGTCACACATCATGTTTCTTGTTATAATGGTGGGAGGTTGGTATAATGGTTAAGGCATTTACTTTACAGACAAAAAGTGCAGTGTTTGATTCTTATGTGTGGTAATTGGCTAGGTTTAAAATGGCCCACATGGGCAGTGCTACTAATCTATGAATCTATGAACCTATACAGCATAACTGTTCTTTCTGGGCACCTTTGGAAATGGGCCATACCCAGTAGGAAGACCTTGACTGATAGTGTATAATAAATAAACAAATAGATATAATACGAGTTCACAAATAAGGAAATATACACCATCATCTTGGTAAATGAATACTAGAGCATATCAGCTCAAAGTCGGTAAAATCAACAAAAAGATGCGAGAAGGGATCCCGAGTAAGGAAAAATACACTATCATATTGGCAGCTGAATACTAGAGCATATCAGCTCAAAGTCGGTAAAATCAACAAAAAGATGCGAGAAGGGGTCCCAAGTAAGGAAAAATACACCATCATATTAGTAGCTGAATACTAGAGCATATCAGCTCAAAGTCAGTAAAATACTATTTATCTCACGAGACTATTACAGTAGTAATTTCAACTCATATATCTTACTGGTCAGTCTTGAATACAACATCAGATGGAGTCATGATGTAACCTAATGCCAGCCACAGATGAGCTATTAGGAAAGTGTCATATGTGCCTACACAATATCAGCAAACTACATGCTAGGCAGAATTACTACATAACAATAACTGTCGCTCGTAGACACCTAAAAGGAGTGGACACATGCTGTGCTCAAAGAACTCCTTACCAGGACATTGGGGGCAGCATTCTCCTGAAACCAAAAGTGGATCAGCACATGGCAGTGGTGGGCATCTTCTGGACAAACACTGGACATTGCCATTCTGAAAAACAAAGAAGAAATGAATTAGACCACAAGTTCAGTGTGCAGCCTTTCCATCAACTCCAGCAAGCATGCAATCGTAATACACAGAAACAAAGAATGGCAGAAGATAAGGATCACTTGGTGTCATGGTCTGCCTATTGTCATACCATATGGGCAAGCTGCATGTCTTAAAGAGTCATAAACTTACCTTTTGTGGTCCTTATATCATACCATATGGGTAAGCTGCATGTCTTAAATAGTCATAAACTTACCTTTTGTAGTCCTTATAGAACCTGACTTATACCTGTCCCATGCAATCTGAACTTTGTCATCATTTTGGCCTTGTTATATTCTTAGTATGGCTGTTTTGATCATAATGTAAGTGCTTAACGTGAGTCAACTACCATCTACCTTCAGATAATTTTCTCTTCTCCAAAAAAGATCTTAAACATTTTTAAAAGATGATACCCACTTGGACTTTTCCCTGAGGTAATTAAAGTTTCTGTCACCTACATCCTTACTCTCTTCAAAACAAGTCGTATTAAATTCTCCTGTTCTCAGTGGCTATCTCTCATGATGAAGGTCTTTAGTAACATCTATCATGCCTTTGAACTGTCCAGATCTAGCCTGTGACTTTACAAGAATGAGGTCCCATAACACTACACAGAATACACATCCACTATCATTGATTAATGGCCTTTTGATTGGGTTCCAAATGCTCAGTGTTTCTGAAGTTACCACTCTTTAACGGCCTTCTTGTAATGTATGCAGTATGATATAACTGTTTGTGCAAGTCCGTTGTATACTGAATTCAGAATTTCATCCTTTCTCCATTGTTGTGTGACCATGTGGTTTGTAACTATAAAGGCAGAGGTGTGGGCATAAAAGTACTTCATAGTTTTTTCAAGACTGATGTTATACTTTTGGTTGTGTTCTCAGTCATAGGCTCATAGGTGTTTACTGAGCTAATGACCACAAGGGCCATTTTAAGCCTAGCCATACATTCCAAATCTCTGACAAGTTCTGATACCCTTGATAAGTGTAAGCAGGGGCTTGCAAGATGAAACATTTACAGCAGGGACCTGAGAGATGAACCATTTACAGGTTGCCTGTGTCCATTAGAGACATAGGTGCCAAACCATGGATGAATTTCCTGTTCCCCATCTAGTTTTCCAAGTTGCACTTGAACTGGGTTAGGGATAAGCTCTGCTTCACATGGATGGGGAGCCCATTCTAGAGATGGGGTAGTCTCTGGGATACATGCCTGTCTCTCAGCAGGTCCTATTTATATCATAGGCAAGGTTTAAGTCTTTATAACGAGTAATTCTGCTGCTGTTCATTTTCTGGATATGCAGGGGGTCCATCAGAGTGAGGTCTGACAATGCCCTGTATGCCAGGTATAGCTGTCCCCTCAACAGTCTGTGGAAGACAGAATGCAGGGATAGGGCCTTGAGGCAATATGCATAGTCAGCTGTGACTGAGAAGGTGTTTTCTGATCATTTGTGTTATGCTCTATCATAGAAGAAGCAAACAATATGCTACAGGAGGTCTTACCAAACATGCATAAAAAGGATAATACCTACTGGTTTCTACAGTGCTGCTCTGTACTTTTTATAATGCAAAAAATGAATTATTGTATCCTTTGGGAAATCATCTTCTCCAGGGAACTACCAAATTGACAATACACCCTTAAGAGTACACCCAGTTGTTCGGGATATATGCAGTTATGTGGAAAGTGGCCTAACTTTTGACCAACATGTGAATATTGTTGTAAGAAATTCCTTCTATATTACACAGCTTATAAACAAAGAGATTGTGTCTAGATCTAGTTCACCTATATGAAATCAGCTGAATCAGCTATAGAAGTGGTGTTCATCATTGTCCCCGTCTAATCTGACCTCATTAGGCCAATCACTGAATATAATGTCCCCTTTGGCATGTATCTGTCCAGGCACAAACAGTAACTGGAACACCAACAGAGATACTGTACTAAAAAGATACAAGGCCTAAACAGCATGTCCTACATGAATTGACTCAAAGCCCTGTCACTATATTTGGTATCTACAACCTGCTAAGAGGTAACCTGTATCTGGCATACAAGGCATCATCGGACTAATTACTGATGAATTTATTACACATCAGCAAGTGCAATGGCATCAAAAATACTCGTTTTAAGGATCTAAACCTCTTCTGGAACATCAGCAGAATGGTTTGCAGGGATGGGTATATCTCGCGGAGGATATCACTGAAGTGGAACAGATTCCCTATCCAAATAAAACAAAGTTCATCCTTGTTCATATTCAAACACAACTTAGATCTATGGTTGGGAAAAAGAAAATTTACCCCAAGAATATCCCTTGCACTACTAAGGGACCAAGGCAGCTCCTAAATCATTTATCCCATGCATGGATCCACTCCAATTATCTATAGTATGATCCCAGTTATTCTCGTTAGGAGTAATATATAACTATCAACCCTGTTTTTTATATATATATATATATATATATATATATATTATATATATAGCCAATGTATGTAAATGGGAGAGGTTATTTTAAGCACAAAAAAGGAAATTGGCTAGGCTTAAAATGACCCACAAGGGCAGCTAACCTCATACTTATTTATGAACCTATGAACCTATTTAATGGGTACCACTTCTGAAAGGTTAGGACTCTATGGCAGACTCATCATATCTATAGTCATCTACACTATAGTTTATTGACAAATACACATGCAAAAGTAAAATGGAATTACCTAGTATTCAACTTACTGTGATGTAAACCAGAGCAGTCTGACAATCAATCTGTTACTTTCAGCATATACAGTTTTTCATTTTGGAATTATTATTAATGCCTTTGAATCTAGTGATAACACAATTGCAATTTGTGTCTCCTAGTATGTCTTGTAAGAACACTATTAAACATAAGATTTAACAGCTGAATTACTATGCAAATAACCACACTAATAAGCCATGTCTGTTGATTTTGCATCACTAAAACCACAATCAGAACTAGAAGAAAAATGTTTATGAAAACAGTAACAGATGATGTAAACTGCATTCATCACACCGGTTAAGAATTCAAACACTGTTGAGGAAAAAACTGTGATGTGTTGTTGTTTAAATGCAAATTCATGTCTTTTAGCCTATCATATTCCTGTTCTTCAGAGTTAATATCGATAGTGCTGAACAAACTATTAAGGAACATAAAATAACAGCCGACATCTTAGCTAAGGAATATGAATGTAATAAGACAACTGGTGCCAGAGCCATGGCCTCAAGCTTAACGCCAAAAAGTGTATAGTCATCCCCTTTGGCAAAATCAAAGTGCCCACAAATTACCACATAGGTGGTAATCCATTAAGTACAGAAGTAGTAATTAGGGACCTGGGGACCCAAGTTGATAGCAATCTCTCATTTGACAACCACGTGGCCAAAGTGGTTAGAAAAACATTTTATATAGCCCACCTAATCATGAAGGGATTCACATCTAGATCAGGGGAGGTCATCGTGCCTCTTTACTCATCCCTCATCAGGCCCATAATTGAGTACAATGCCCTTTTGGGATGTACCTTACCAGACACCTGCAGCAACTGGAAAGACCCCAAAAGTACCTCACCAAGAGGATCAAAGGGCTCAAACAGATGCCATATGCTGCCCGGTTAAAGAAACTCCAGCTCTACTCAGTGGCATACCGCCTGCTCAGAGGCGATCTGTGCCTGACTTATAAAGCCATGTCCAACCCAGAATTAATGGACATGCTGCACCTCAGAAAATCCAAATCCCATCGAGCTACCCGCTCAAGAGACTTGAACCTCACCACTGAAATAAATAGGACATGCCAGGAACAGATTCATAACCCAGAGGCTCCCTTCACTCTGGAATAAAATCCCAGTCCAAGTTAGGCAGAGTCCCTCATTGACTCTCTTCAAGAGGAATCTTGATGAGTGGATGAGAGATCGTAGGTTTACCCCGGGTATCACTTCTGTGTCACTGTTAGACAGAGGCACAGTATATTAACCTCGAAAAAGGGCATAGCAAAATTAATTTAAAATGGGTGGTGAAAGCCAAACACACTCTGGCTAGGCTTATAAATGCCCTAGGGCAGATAGCCTAGTATGAACCTATAACCTGGTGTGATTTTTTTCAACAAAGGGAATAGAAACATATATGTATCACTGTTGCATATAATAAAACAGAACAAGTTAATTTTCTTTTGTAAGAGAGCACATCTGTATAAGTACAAAAATGAGGGTACAATAAATGGTGCTATTCAAAAACAACTAAAACAGTACTATAAGCAGAATGGTGTGGTGAGCAGCAATGCACAGGAAGTGGATGATTAAGAGGTACACACAGTGTGACCACGCTTTCATAAAAATAGCAGTATGCGCATCCTATGCAAATGACCATGTAATGACATGCAAATGAAGTATGGAAATGAGTTGCAATGCATATACAAATGACACTAGAAATGGTGAAAAGATTCGGAGATGTATAAATGTAGCTCAATCTGCTTTTATGTATAGCAGGATTTTTCTGTGAATAGGAGTATCAACTGTGATAAGATGTTAAAGAGTAAAATGTATAGTAAATGAGCAGCACATGTTAGTGGCCACCTTTACAGCCATTCTCTGTGATGTTTCATGTTGTCACTCACTGAATTGTGGATTGGCCATCACAGCATAACCGGTCATCACCTCCTCCATGAAAGAGACACATCTGACTGCTACCATGTGGATAGAGATACTATATAGGAGTTAGATGACTTCATCCACCCTTGCAGGGAATTATGGGAGATGTGTGGACTGCCTAACCAAGTGGACGCTAAAGTTTGTGTAAAATTAACCACCTTGCTATGTGGATTTTTCAGCATCTGACAGGGTGCATTGCAGGAGTTCTATAGGTATTCGTCTTGCAAATCTTGTATCAGTTTCTTTATGTAATTTTGCAGAATGTGGAGGATCATATTTAGTTCCTGCAGACAGAGGACAGAAACATGTATATACAGGAATTTCATGACATATCCCATTTCCCATAGGGACTGGGGGGTCAATGACTTCACCCACATCACTATCACTGCCATGAAAAATCCAAATGGCATCCAGTACATCAGCTGCCAGGTGATATGCAGTGTACAAGGTATTATTTACAATGTGTCTGTGCAAAACTCAAGAAGTCTCCATTATCCCTACATTTGGTACATGTGCGATCTATACCAGTGGTTTCTGTGGGGTGATTTTCCACAGTTTTATCCAACTGAAAGGTGAACACATGTCCTTCTCACACAGTCTGTGCTAAACAGCTCCCATGTCTGTAGGCTGCAGCCCAAGTATAATGGGGTGCTCTGTTGTGCACTGTAGGCCATGCAGGATACACTTTGAAGCCATGGATTAACACCCCATCCGCATTCCACAAACCACATCAAAGATGACACATAACACCACAATGTCACAGGCTTGTAATACTACTGAGCATGCATTTGAACTGCCTAGGAGCATTTGGTGGTATGCTGCGTACAATTTGGAGATCTCTAACAAACTATCAGTGGTCTGCAGCATGTTACATAATATCATAAGTGAACAACTACAGCAGGTGGAGAGCACTGGAGTGTCAGACAGACTGGAAGCAGCAAAAGAGAAGAAGTTAGGTGACAGGTCATCAGAGTAACCAGCTACATACCCCATGCGAGGCTGAAGCAGACACATCACATGATGCCAATGCTAAAGATGTACAGCTGGATCCACAACTATAGGCATTTACAGAGACAAAATACATAAACCTGATGCAGGCAAGAATACATACAGGTTATGCAATGCACTGCAGTGTTTAGCCACACTATGCATCAGACATTACCATATCCACATATGTCTGAGGGGTGGGAAGTGCACATTCATGCAGGCAGGGCATGATCATCATCATTTGCACAACTGCAGTAAGGCACATGGCAGGGAAGAAATGCCAACTGTGACAGCAGTGCACACTGATATGTGTTAAAGGTGATGTCAGGCAGGTACTAGGAGGCTGGGAGGTCAGGGATAACATCCTCTAGGGACAGAGTGGGGGTTCCAGTAAAGAAAAGATGTCTGCATTCTCATGGTATTCCTGCAGTCAGAGGAGGGCTACATGCCACCCTGTGGAAGATAAAGTCCTGGGGGAGGATATAAGGGAGCCCCACTATGTACACCTGTGCAAGGAAATAGTACAATGACATAGTCTTCATCCATTCAAACAGCCACACCATGGCATTACAGTTTGCACAGCACCTGATAATACGGATAGTGTAGAAATACATTGCCTGGACTGGCTGGCCCTGTGAGGTTTATACACATAAGAGATGGAAGACTTATGACCACAGTTATGGGAATATCCAATCACAGAAGTAGATGCAGACATGACATCTGGAAGTAGAAAATTAATGCAGTCCTTGGAATGCTGTGGGACAGTTATGTAGGCTTGGTATGATCAGGCACCATGTATCCAGCCCTTGGCATGGACTTGGTGAACATTAGACAGAAACACAGTGAGGTTGCAACAGATGTCAACTGGGCAACCACTGCCCTCAGCAGGCATGTCTTCTCCATGTCCTGTATCTCATGCTATCAAAAAGAAACTGCAGAATATCATAATCTCCTCACATATGCCATTTAGAACACTTACACTTTGTGATATGATGTCACACCACTTGTCTGGGGCTGAATCAGTGACTTGCACAGCCATTGAACAATGACCAGGATAGCACTCAGTTCAGGGGAAAGTAAAGGTGGTATGGTGGGGATGACCACCAGCATGCACTTCAGAAGCAGCATTGCTGTTTGCTGCTGTCTTCTCAGTGGAGACATGTGCACTTTGAGACAGGCCCTTTTCACATGCTGGATGCTGGATGCTGGAGCTGTTGTTTGGTAGATCTACTATATCATTGTCTATACTACATGAAAAATGCTCTCCTCATCACGCACTGATAACTCACTGACATCCATAGTGCTAGACCCTCCTCCAGTATAACATGTGAAAGCAAACAAAGAACAGAAATGTGGCAATGCTGAATCAAAGGATACAATCCCACTACAAAGAGGCATGCACACTGCTACATGTTAATTATATACAATGCCTAAGGCCACATATATACCTTGTATTGTAAGTCATCACTGTGGCAGTCCTGACATACCAGGTGGACAGATATGTGGATGTGTCACATCAGTACAGCATTCAGATCACTCAGGAAGAAACATTGCTGCACATGTGCATACATGCTTGATGCATTCCTGACAAATTTCCATGGTACTGTCATCAGACCATGTTACCCAGTACAAGTGTATATTTACTTTATCCTGGACAAAGGTGATAGGAAATCCTTGGTAATCATGATGTTTGTGGTCCAGCCATCTGGCAAGTCTGTCCCTGGCAGTCTGGTGGCATCATGTAAGAACATGTCAGTCACCCTACAATGCACCTTTTTGTTGCATTCTATTGTGGCAGTTCATATAATTGACATACCATACCATTTTCTTCCACACTTGGTCATGAAAGCCTTTGTCTACCTTGCCTTTCTTCTAGATGGCTTGCAATAGTTTCATAATGCCTGTAAGACCACTTCCATTCCCACTGTGGTGAAGTTATCAAGTCTACATTGCTCCTTTGGTCTCATGACAATCTGTTCACATGGGGTACAACAGCAGATCAGTGTATGTATGAAGACATGGCCTTTGAGCCCTATTAATATACACAGCACCATGCATAATGGTTGTTGTAGTCTGGCTACATCGGGTAAGGCACTTTGTCCACTATACTGGCCTGTATCTATAGAATGCATCCTGCTGCTACAATGCTGCAGATCATACACAACCAGAAAAATCACATCCTAATGTAGTATCCTGGTCTTGCAACCTTTCCTTACCTGTCCCATACCTTCTCTAATGTCACCTCTTCCTGCCTATTCAGTGATGCCAGTCAATGTAGCCATTCATATGGGTATGTAAACTGTCTTTATCTTTACTATGCGTCTTGTCACATTTCCTCCATCCTCTGTCAGTACCTAATCAAGCACAATGCTGTGGCAACCCCTCTTTCCGTAAATGTCCCTGATGTGTGTCTGCTCCCTGGTTGCCCAATGCAGTGCTATGGGCTACTTCCAGTAGTCCTTTCCTCATTCACTTTGCCTTTATACATATAAACTACAGTGTGCACTCAAGTAACAGACTTCTGTGTGTCGCTTGCATTAAGATACTTGTTAACAAAAGGGTAACTGACTCTTTAATTGCGACTATAATGGACCCTCTAGCACAATTACTGTGCAAATGATGGTAGGTTTCTGAATTGCTCCTATAATTCAATGCACTATCAGCAATTGTTAGCTATAGTGCTTATGGCTACCCATGCATGTGTTGATGGATCCTGCATACTAAGGTCACATGAACACCCACTTTCACAGCAGGATATATTATTATCTACTGCATCGTTACATAGCAGAATATGCTACTATCTACTGTATCATTATACAATGTAAGGTAGTCATGTTACTGCCCTGTAGCATCATGCTGCTTTGTGCAGTGGCCTTAGTACTTTGTAGCGTGGCCCTGCTACTGCCCAATGACATTATACACAGGTGAAGTTTGATCACACTGTTGGAAAAAAACATCTCACTATTTTCAGTATGCATTAAGCTGCCATGATGCCTGTCAAAGGACATCATGTGGTATCCAGTACATGTGACTGTATGCACTGGCCTTCCATTTTTCCTCATAAATCAGATCTGTGTAGTGGATATGGTCAGTTCAGGCAATGAATTTGTCAGGGTTCAAGCATGGTGCAGCAGGTAACACAGGATCTTCTTACACCTGCTGTGAAAGGGCCATTGTGAGTGCCTGAGAAGCACATACCAGGGTCCTCATTACAAGTTGAATGCTTGGTAGCAGCTTCAAAAGAATCTGAGTGGTGCCACTGGCACCACTTGCTTTTGTGAGCAATGCCACCAAATCGTTAGAGACACATGCAGGTGCTACCAGGCCTTCTATGCCAATAGGTTATGGCAGGAGAGATAATTATGTTATGCAAATACTAATGCATTTCATTGCCATTGTTTAAAGGCCTTGTTCCTGGAGCTGTGTGCATCTCCACTTGTATATCAGTTGCCACCTCTCAGAAGGAAGGAGCTGAAGGCTCCTCTTCAGAGAATGGCAGGGAGGGACCCACCTGGGATAATTCAAAAGTCAGTGCAGTTGCCCATGCAGATTGATGTGTACAACTGTCTGGCTGCCAGTATTGGCATCTTAGATGTCTCCTCTAATGGCTAGTAGAGCCACATGTCTGACCAGCCCTGACCACTGATCCACCAGTGGCAGCACCAACTTCAGATGTTAGTCATGAAGGGGACTGACATAAACAGGGGTTTACCTTTGGGAAACCATAGCTCCCTTCTTTCCTTTTCTTTGTCTTTATCTTCCTTGACTGCCCCTCCCCATTTCCATGTTTGTCATCCACACCTCCCATGACAAGCTGTCCACTCTTTGTCTGAAGGTGCAGTCCCTCATCCCCCCCATCTCTGTGTGTCACCCCCTCATCTGTCAGTCTTTGTCTTTTATAGTGGCTTCTTTCTGTGCCCCTACAACCTTCCCTGTCCTTACTACCATTCCCCTTTATCCATCTTGAAAGAAATGAAAACATAAGAACCCATCACAAAAAAAAGAATACCAACTATGCCCCTACCTATCACCCTTTCCTTTTTCCTTCAGTATATTCCTCTGCTTACTCGTTCACTTTTTTGTACTTTCTATTGTCCCTTTTCTTCACCATATATTAATGATGTGGAATGGCACCGTGCTATAGTACCCTTCTATGGTCTGTAGACAGTGTGAACACTGTAACACTTCAGTGCTCACATGAACAAGTAGAGTATCAGCTATGTAACCTCTGTGTCCCTGCTCCTTTTGGTCACACTACCACCATAGCATGGTCTATGTTTTAGACTGTAATACTTTGCCTGTCCAGCCCAGCTTCTGGCATATCTGCACTATACCTGTTCCTATACATGTGTAATTGGCATTGTGCCTCATTATACTATACATTTATCACTGTGTGGCTGTGTCATCTTTCTGAATACCAACATTTCTTCATAGGCATTTAGTTTCTTCCAGATGGAAAATGATGTGAAACATTATTGATTATAAAAAACTTGACCTGTCATTGCACCTTGTCAGTGTACATATGGTTGTTTAGTTATTCCTTTCACAACTCACATGGATTTTCTGAGAATACACATAATGGAAATGTAATGCATTTAAACATCTTGTAACTGTTAAATGATATCTCATATCATCTATCAAGAAGATGCGTATGTGCATTCCTTATGTAATTGTTAAATTGCAAATAATATCTGTGTGAACTTGTATTCCTTTTATACTTAAGTTTGAATATGAAAATAAATGCTGGCTTCAAAGAATTCATCCAGAAATACGATGTTAGACATATTTGAAAAGTTACACGTGCCTTTTTCTATACATTTGAAAGTGTCATATGGTGGAAAAAATGAATGCTTTTATTTTTGCAAAGCAAGTGCACATAACAGAATATGAAATGATAAAAAAAAGACAAAATGCTTTTGCAACTGGAACAGAAATTAATTCTTCAGCTGAATGCACTTCCTGAATTTGGAGTAAATATCTAAAGTGATTATTTTTAATGCATGTTGTTCTTTTCTTTTCAGACCACAAATGACCTTTCACCCCCCTCCTGTCACTCATTACGATCATTCATTCATTCTTCACTCAAGGATGGAAGCTGTGTGACATTACTGTTACACCGCAGCTATTTTTTCTTTTTTATATAAATGTTTTGCTACCCTGGCAGATGATCTTGGCCTTTCCTTCAGTGTTCTCATTTCCAAAGCCAGCGTTTGCATGCTCTACGCCATACAAGGATTAACTGTGTCAAAGAAGAATGCCATGTAAAGGTGTGGGCCAAGGACCCTGTGGTAGATTCATGCACATCTGTTGAGCAAACATTTCTTTTTTTGGCAAGAAAAACATGTTATTGACATAAAACAGTGTGTTAGGCACCAGATGATTTAAAACACATAGACATCGGTGTATTAGAAGTGAAGAAGTCCATCAGTACTTACTATGCAGTGGCATTCCCTGCACTTATCAGTTGGATGTGGAAAGTCTGCTCCGTTAGGGTATTCTTTCCCAGCATAGTTACAGCCTAGAGGAAACAAGACAAAGCCATCAAGAAAAGGAATCCTTTGTCAGTAAAACAATAATTTAAATTATTCTGTACTTCAGTTATCAGCATGGAACTGGAAACATTGTACTTTTTTATCACCTAAAGGTAGTACCAGTAGAAATGATGTACAGACTTCTCATGACTTCTGGTCATGCCTGATTCTTATACCTTGGTGGCAATACTGCCCCAGAATTACCTAATCAGAGTGGTCTGAAAATGTATTAAGGAGGAAGCCAACACTTACTTTATTCCAGATTAGACTACAGAACTGTTAGTAGTACTAAGGAGGCCAAATCACTTTGAACGTGAAGTATGAAAAATTCACACACAAGTTACACCTAAGGCTTAGCTAGAGAGCTTCTTCATGAAGTCCTAGGTTTGATTTCCTCTTTCTCCACTTGCCTATTATACATCTCCAAGCAAGTCTTTTACTAATTTTCTAGAAAGTGTTAGCGTTTACCCCTGATTGAAAACACCTGCAACACCAAGTAAAACTAAACAAAAAAAAAATAGGATGAGAAAGATATCAGGAATGTAATACAAGAATTAAAATAGGAGACAGCAAATGGGGAACCAGAACCTGTCTGCAGTGCACTGATGTCTCTCACTGCTGGACCATACTTTCCTAACATGAACTGGCTCCATAGTTCCTAAACATGAACTGATCCCATACTTACCTAACATGAACTGGAGCCATACTTCACTAACATGAACTGGTCTCATACTACCCTAACAAGAACTGGCCCCATAATCCCCTAAGATGAACTGGGCCCATAATCCTCTAAAATGATCTGGCCCCATACTTCCCTAACATGAACTGACCCCATACTTCCCTAAAATGATCTGTCTCTGTTCTCCAGTAACATTTAATGGCCCATACTTCCCTAACAAGAAATGGCCCCATACTCCCCTAACACGAACTGGACCCATACTTCCCCAACATGAACTGGCCCAAACAACATGTTAAATGGTAAAGAAATACCATGGAAAAGTTTTCAGCATCTTTAATTTGTGATACACCTATCCTAAGGTAAGATTCTGTCCTGACGTTGTCATATGAAGCTGCAGAATAAATGAAGACTCACTAATTTTGTTCATCCTGATTCGTTACCTATATTTGTTTTTGTTTTTTTTTTTACCTACATAGCTAAACAAAGTTAAACATTAAAGATATAGCTTGGGAAGACTACTGTGCCCATAGTCACGCAAATGTTAGCCACTGTCCCCGCCCCAAAAAACAATCTAGGAAATGAGGGCTCGTGATTTATGTATGAACCAAATTATGCAGCTATTCTCATATGCCAGTAGTTAGTTCTGCATACAACATAGAATGCCTTTATATGCATTGGCTGGATATAGTGAAGAACTGTGATATGTGCTACCCAATAGTCCAGAGACACTGCACTCTCTTGGCTTGATTAGGAAACAGTAACCAAGATGGTGATGAGTCAGGCACTGTTCAGTGCTTTAAAAACGTATCTACAGGTAGAGTCTACTGATAAGTTACCAGAAGGAAATCAATACCTAATGTGGTGTTTCTGCTAAAAGATGGTACACATTTCACAAAGATGGCAAGGCCAAGTGAACATCTGTCTTAATGCTATGTGGTTTAAATGGGTTTTTGCATTACAATTCTCCAATCAGTGGTCAGGACAGTTCAGCACATTAAAATGATAAAAAATGTTTAAAATAATTTTGTGCTCCTCTGCTATGACAAATCACACAGTTAAAATTCTGCAAACATGTGAAAGAGCAGATAGAAATGACAGATAATGATTAGCTGGGAGAAAATAATGACCAGTATACTCATAATGCAAGGGAACGCATATGTTGAGCAGGAAACCATAATGGGGTTAATAAAACAGAAAAAATCCTCATACATTTATCACTAAAAAGGAGTTGCTATGGGACTAGATTTGTACTATATCATGATACAGACAGAAAGACAAATGCTGCAGTTTTGTATGACACTGGGATAACAGTAACTAGATGCCATAAACCGCTACCAATGTCATAACAGACTGCTGTAAACATGAGAGCTAATATTTAATATTACTTCAGCTGTAAGCAGTCATTAGACTCAAAAATAGAACAGGTTCAAAGGTCGGATAGATGATAGTCAGATCCATTTCCCTAGCACAAAATCCTTTCACAAAATGGCAGCGTTTTTTATAGATAAATTGAATAACTACCCTATCATTTGTTAGACAGCAGCCATACCTGATAAACAGTGATGATACCCCACTCAGCCTGCTTCTAAAGTCAGGCTCTTGTCAAACTTGTCTGAATTGTTTCTTGGTGTATCTACTTGGTTAATATTCTCCCACTGATCTTATCTCCTGTCACCAATTTAACCATCTGTCTCCCTATCCATAATACCAGGTGGCACTGAAGTATTTCCCTGCTTGAGGGATGCACACTGCTCTCACAGATCGCACATTCTGTATACGAGTTATATCACATTTCAGTGATGTAATTTATACATCAAGGCATAAGAAGACTGTAAGGGGTGTGCGTATGTCTGTGTATTTGTGTGTATTTATTTATACACACGTGTGTGTGTGTGTGTGTGTGTGTGTGTGTGTGTGTGTGTGTGTGTGTGTGTGTGTGTGTGTGTGTGTGTGTCTGTGCATGCACAAATCTGTGTGCTTTACATAAGTCCTGAAGATTAAAGGAGACACCCTTTATTGAGTAAAAAAAAAATGTACGTTTCTGAATGTGAATCTACAGCTATTAAAAACATATATGATGTTCCTGACACCATAATACAGACAGATGGAGCCCGAACTGCAACATAGGTGAAAGGGATTTTATTATTGGCCCTGGCAGTGGGGCTGGAGGGAGTGGGAGGAGAGATGGGTCATGGGACTTGTGCCTTTCACAGGTTCATAGGTGATTACAAGGCTAACAACCTCAGGGAGCCATTATAAGTCACGATTCCCAAATGCATCTGACAGGTTTTGATACCCTGGAGGGGTGGGAAGATTGCCAGCACTCGGGTGTATGCATGGAAGAGTGACTTCCCCTGGTGCGGGAACGAGCAGGACTGCTTGAAGGGAAAACCCTCATGGAAGTGAAGGGACAGCCCAGTGGAGTAGCTAGAGTTTGTGCCACAGGTGGCACAAACTCTAGCTACTCCACTGGGCTGTCCCTTCCCTCATGGAAGTGAAGGGACAGCCCAGTAGAGTAGCTAGAGTTTGTGCCACCTGTGGCTGTCTTTGAGTTTGCCACCCCTCCCCTTTCACAAAATCATGGTCAAATGGGAACCTCCATACACCCCCCCTGCAGCCATTCCAGTGTCCCCTCTATTTAGAGGCTTATGGGGAAGAACTTAACCCCACACATCTCATGAGACTCGGTCCCATTTTAGGGTGAAACGTAACCTGTTACCGGGTGGCATGCTTTAAAAATAGTTACAAATGCAGATGCTGTAAGCAGCAAGATCACGTGAACTGTGTAACCATACCATTCTAATTCTTAGCACAAGAAACCTGAACAAAGGTAATAATAACAGGTTCATAGGTGTTTACTAGGCTAATGACCACAAGGGCCTTTTTAAGTCTAGCCATGCATCCCAAATCGCTGACAAGTTCTGATTCCCTTGATAAGTGTAAGCATGGGCCTGGGAGATAGACCATTTACAGGTTACCTGTGTCCGTTAGAGATATAGGTTCAAAACCAGGGATGAATTTCTGGTCTCCCATCTAATTGTCCAGGTTAACCTTGAATTGGCTTAGGGAGGAACTCTGCTTCACATGGATGACTAGCCTGTTCCATAGACAAGGTAGTCTTTGGGATATGTACCTGTCGATCACAGGCAAGGTTTGTCTTCAGAATGGGTAATTCTGGTACTGTTTGTTTTGTGGATATGCAGGAGGTCCATCAGAGTGTGTTCTGACAATGCCCTGTATGCCAGGCATAGATCTCCACTCAAAAGCCTGTAGGAGACAGAATACAGGGATAGGGCCTTGGGGAGGTCAGCATAGGACATATTACTTATGCCCTGTATTCTTTTAGTGAGGAACCTCTGTGGACATTCCAGTTGTTGGATATGCCTGGCTAGGTACATACCAAAGGGGGCATTGTACTCAATGATAGGTCTGATGAATGCAGAATACAGTGGAGCAATAACTTTCTTGGACTTAGATGCCATACCTTTGTTTATAAGTTGCGCAGCATAGAATGATTTCCTCACCACTGTAGACACGTGATGATCAAAGGCTAGTACTATCTATGTGTGTCTCTAAGTGCCTGACTACTGAGTCAGCTCTAAGGGATGTGTTGTCAATATGATATTTACCAGGGATGGATGACTTCCCAAAGGATACTATTATGCATTTCTTGGCATTTAGTTTTAGTCCATGACTCTGTCACTAGTTGTTTGTCTGTGTCAGCCCCTCCTGGAGAACATTTATCTCAGTGTGGGATTCAATGACAGCTCCTAATTTGCAATCATCTGCACATTTTGTCAGCCAGAAACCACTGACATTGGCCTTGATGTCCAAGAAGTAAAAGCCAAAAGGGATCTGTCCAAGGACTGATCCTTGAGGGACTCCACTTATGACTGTGGACTCCCCAATTCTAACTTCCTGGGCCCTGTCTGTGAGTCAGTTGGCTATCCACTGAGTGACATACGAGTTTGTACCTAACCTCTTGAGTTTGTCAATAATGCCCAAGTGAGGTATTGTGTCATATGCCTTGGCCAGGTCAAAGCAGGTAGTGTGAACAATTTTGCCCTCATCCATTGCATTGATGACCTTCTCAGAGAAGTCCACCAGGTTGATTAGGCATGATCTGCACTTTACAAAACCAAACTTGGTTGGGTCCAGTGTCTGGAGGTTTACTATATCTCTATTGATCATCTCCATGATAATTTTTCCATGGCTTTACATATAAGACTACTGAGACTTATGAGTTTGTAGTTTCTAGGGTCTGTAGATGTCCCACTTTTGTGCAGAGGGATGATTTTTGTCTTTCTCCATTCATGAGGCATGAAGCCTGTTTGGAGGCTATAGTTAAATAGCAATCCCAGAGGCCGTGACAGGTCATGTTTCATGCTGTCTGGAAGGTATCCTGGGATATTGTCTGGGCCCATTGATGCAGTGTTCTTGGTCATAGAGAGAGCATTAAGGACCTGTTCCCAAGTGATAGTAGGGGGCATTATATTTGATGATATTTCCTGAGGGAAGATTGAGGAGGAGAGACGAGTAAAGTTGGAGCTGAATTTATAAGCCAGGAAGTTTGTTACATCTTCTGGCTCAGTATAGGTGGCTCCATTTACAATGAGCTCTGCACACAATTGTGTATTGCCTTTGATGTTGTGGACATAGCTAAAGAATGCTTTGTGGTTGTCCTTGGTCTGGGAGGCCAAACTTACCTCAAATTTGGATATGGTAGACTTCATTTGTCCTCTGAGTTGTTTTTTAATTTAATTAGAGTGCATTTATCCTGCTGGGTGCTGCACTTCCTAATTTTTGCTATGATTGTCTTCCTCCTGTTATACATCTGATTATTTTGTGATTCCACCAGGGCGGCTTGTTTTTTGAGTTAGTTCTGTACTTCTTCCTGATGGGTACAGCTGCCTCTATACAGCTATTAAAATGCTTGTACAGGGTTTCTGCGAACAGTGCTGAATAGGCAGAAGTGTTCTCAGGGTTTAGAGGTGCTTGAAATTTTGCCAGGTTCTCACTTACTCGACAAAAACAACAAAATTAAACTAATAAAAACAACACAGGCAGTGGTAATCTCCAAAAACAGTTTAAATTAGCGCTTTCGTTGATAACAATATTTCAACTTCTTCAGACCTTCTCACTTACTGTAATAGCAGGAGGTTAGCCATAGAATAGTTCCTGAATATTCACGCTTTAGCTGGGGATTCAGGTTTTATTTTTACTTCAAAGGAGACCATTCTGAGGTCTGACCTTACCAGAGAAGGCATTACAGTAGGGGGTATGCTGCACTCTCCCATATTAGTGAGGACCAGATCCAGGATGGTTGCACCCCTGGCTGGTGTATTGACTATCTGGTCCAGGGAGTTTGTGTTTCCAAAATCCAGGAATCTCTGTGCATGTATATTTGATGCCGTATAGGATTTCCAGTTAATAGTGGGGTAATTAATGTCACCCATGAATATGGTATTGGGTTGGATGGTTAGTGTTTCTAATAAGTTTAAATACATGGTATGGGTTTTCTGGGTTGTAAAGAGGGACGTATATGTTGCAAGGCTGTGGTGATTTGAACATGCAGCGGCTCAAGTGCATTGTCCTGTTTGACCAGCCTTGAAGTATATTTACTTTTGAATTAAATAGAGACACCTCCACCTTTAGTCCCTGCCTGTGAAGTAGCTGGTCTAAATGTGTGGAAGGCATTATAACACTGCACTGTTGGTGTGCTGTCTGCAGCTTTAAAGCACGTCTCTGAGACTGCACAGACATCAGCATTCTCTAGAGTAAAGAGAGCTTCCAGGGAGTGGAGTTTTTTATTTAGGCTCCTAGCATTAAGCGGTAATACCTTTAGATTTTCTTGGTTTTGATTTTCTATGTTGGAAGTACTTTCAGTTTGGCATTACCTAAAAAAGGCACTATATGGGAAGACAATGTTTTAGCTCATATTCAAAAGTCTAAAGGGAAGAGGTGCAGACCATCCCCGGCAAGGCAGCATGGTCTGTTGACCATTTCCTTCCATGCTGACAAATATTGCACCCCCTTAGAATGACACCAGAACCTAAGCCAATTATTTAAGTCAATCATCTTTTGTTTGTATTGTGGTATCATCCATGGAGAAGGTAAAATACTGCTCATTGCTAGGCTCATACCAGCCTGAGACACATATTCTGAAAGCTCTATAATGTCTCTCTTCATATAGTCTAGGGAGGTGCATCTCAGGTCATTTACTCCCACATGTACTATGACTGAGTCATATTGATAATTGTGATCCAATGACCTGAGTGCATGTGTAATATGGCGGATACTAGCCCCATTAAGCAACTGAGTGTAACTTTCTCCTTACTCAGATTGGTGAGAGGGACATCAGTGTGTCTCACAATGAAGTCTCCAATGACTAGAATGTTGGATTGTGTGGTGACTTGCCTTATGGGCTTAGAGGTAGAGGCTCCATGAGATGTAGGTCTATGTGATGATAGTTTATTGGCCACTTTGGGCTAATTTCTATCTCTTTCATTTCCCTACTATAAAAACTGCATTTGCATGGTTTTGCTCACCAGGCAATGCCGGTTAGCTATGGTTAAATTATTTGTGGCTCCACTAAGTCTCCTCTTCAGTTTTTCCCTTGAAACTAGTCTAACTCTCAATCTAAGCACTCAAAAAGCATCTAACAGCCCAGCACTTGCTCAGATCAAATAGCAAGCACTAATATAACCTGACACTGACTGCCCAGCAGGGCAAAGCTCTTTATTCACCCCTCACCAACCAAGTGACTAAGCAACTCACCCTACTAATCAGGCATGACCAAAGGGCAACTTCAGGTGCACTCTCCAGTCCATCTGGAGAATCTGGGTATCCTGAGGCAATGTTACAACTGCCTCATGTACACAGACAACCCTCTACTTCTACCACAAAACACTAACATATGCGAGAGATGCAATTATACAGCCAAACTGGAAGCTAAGCTGTCTCCACCCAAGACTGGAACAGACAGTCAAGAGGAGAAGGTTAACACTTGCACCACACCTTCAGCCGTAAACAGACCTACTAAAACAGCACTGGCAAAAAATGCACATAAATACACAAAATCATACTCAAAGGCTCTAAATAAAAACCTGCAAAAGCATCAGAGACCTTCAAAGCAGACACCCAAACAACCTGCACTTCTCATCACAAACCAGACAACACATAAAACACAAAATCAGTGTGCTGCACAATCAAAGCCCTTAAGGCGAAATAACATACCTAACACACTAGTAATAGGTGACTCTATAGTCAGGCACACTGACGTCCCACTCACCAGGCTGGACAAGCAGAAGGTTACTGTTAGCTGCCTGTCGGGAGCCAGAATCCACCACATAACACAAACACTCAGGTCACTCCAGAACAAGTACAAATATGACTCTGTCATTGTTCATGTTGGTGTGAATGACCTGAGATGTACCTCCCTAGACTACATGAAAAGAGACATGGAAGAGCTCTCTGATCATGCAGCCCAGGCTGGTATGACCCTGACCCTGAGTAGCATCCTGCCCTCACCAAGAATGATACCTCGTTATAAAGAAAAAATGATCAATTTCAACAATTGGCTAAGCTTCTGGTGTCATTCAAAAGGGATCCAGTGTATGTCAGTGTGGGACGACATGCTCGACAAGCTGCGTTGCTTCGCAAGAGATGGCTTGCACTTGTCACCCCTAGGCTTTCGAATACTGGCCAAGGCTCTTGCTGCCCCCATAGTGCCTTTTTTAGGCAAAATCAAAAGTCAAACCCACCACCATAAATAGTAAAATTAACAAAAAACTGAGGGTTATGCTACTCAACGCCAGGAATTTAAATCTCAAAATGCACGCACTCGAAGCACTCCTCAGTATTGAGAACTTCAACATCTGTGCAGTAACTGAAACCTGGTTCAAGGCTCCAGAGAGCACCCCAGCACTACCGGGCTACAACTTATACCACACGTTTCGGCCACAGAACACGGATCGACACACAAAAGGAGGGGGTGTATACATATTCATCAAGGATACCTACACCTCCAGGTTAGTGGTGCAGCATGATACCTCTGAGATCATCCATGTGCAACTAACATCGGGCAAATCTGCAACGCAATCTGTGGCCTGCTAGAGATCGCCCTCCATGACCCAGGACCACCACTCCACCTTTCTGGAGAAACTGGAAAACATGAAGGTCCTACCGAACACCCTGATGTTGAGCGATTTCAATTACCCTACCATTCACTGGGAAAACTACTCGAGTACAAATTCCCAGGCCCAGTGCTTCCCAGAATTCATCATCTCAGACACCCTGGATCATCTGGTAAACTCCCCTACCATAGGTGAAAACATATTGGACATGGGCGACAGGTGTTCCACACCGGAGGTCAACCTGTCACTGGTTAGATCAGACCATAAACTAATCAATCTGGATGTCCTCACCCCACCACCACCCCCCCCCCCAACTTAGGAAATCACAGTAAAAAATTTTTTTAAAGCAAACTTCACCTTACTTAAGACAGAGGTGGTAAGTTTCACAGCCCCCACGCTAAAGGATAATGTTGCCCAAGATGCCGAAACCTTTACAAATACACTCTATGAGCACCTACAAGCATGCATGGATCGTGCCATCCCTAGCAAAACCAAGACTCACTCCTCTAAGAGAAGGAAACCAGTTTGGTGGACCCCTGCAGTAAACAGGCTATACAATAGAAGGAGGAAACTAGTTCAGAAAAAAAGCAAATACCAAGAAGGAAAGACATCCCTGATCAGTATCAGTAAGAAACTAAGGACCCTCATGAAATCATCCAAGGCTAACTTCGAAAGAAAAATAGCCAAGGATTCAAAAGATAACCACAAAGCCTTCTTTAGCTATGTTAAGAATCTAAGTGGCAACTCGCAGATATGCACTGAACTAGTGCAAAATAGCACAAAATATACTGAACGTACTGATATTGCCAACATCTTGGCAGACAGATTCAGTGAAAACTTCACCCCCCTCTCACCTCCAAAAGGGCCCACAACAATACCGGAAAAGTGTAGTGTCCCAAAAATCACAGACGCACAGGTGAAAACAGCCCTTTCAAAAGCCAAAAACACAGCGTTAATGGGACCAGATGGTGTCCCAGGCTGCATCTTGCATGAACTACAGAACAAACTAACCCCCCACCTAAACACGCTGTTCAAACTCAGCCTCTCAACAGGCTACATGCCCATATAATGGTGCACAGCAATGGTTATTCCTCTCCACAAAGGAGGGGCCACAACTGACCCTGGTAACTATCACCCCACAAGCCTGACTAGCCTAGTCTGCAAGGCTATGGAAAACATCATCATGGATCTCATTAACAAAGACATTGGGAACCTCCAAACACTTGACCCAACCCAGTTTGGCTTTGTTAAGGGCAGATCATGCCTACTAAACCTGGTTGACTTCTTCAAGACACTCACCAAGGCCATAGAGGAGGGAAAGGTGGTTCACTCAGCCTACTTTGACCTCGCCAAGGCTTTCAACACTATTCCCCACTCAGGCTTTACAGAAAAACTCACCAGCCTGAGCATAAACCCCTAAGTCACGAGATGGGTTGCCAACTGGCTTACAGACAGAACTCACATGGTAAGAATAGTGGGCTCCAGGTCCGACTCTAAACCAGTCAGAAGTGGTGTCCCGCAAGGCTCGGTCCTGGGACCCCTACTGTCCGGCATATACTTCTCAGAAGTACAGGCAAACACTGGAGGACTATGGCTAACCAAGTTCGCTGATGACTGCAAACTGGGAGCCATAATTGACTCTCGGGCTGACACGGACATCCTCCAAAAGGGCCTTACTGAGATGGACACCTGGTGTCAAAGTCATGGCCTCAAGCTAAATGCCAAAACATGCATAGTCATCCCATCTGGGAAAAACAAAACACCCACGAATTACCACATAGGTGGCAGCCCCCTTAATACAGAAGAGGTAATAAGAGATCTGGGGACTCAGGTAGATAGTAATCTCTCCTTTGACAATCATATTGCCAAAGTAGTTAGGAAATCCTTTTATGTGGCCCATCTAATTACTAAAGGGTTCACATCTAGAAATAAAGAGGTTGTAGTGCCCCTCTACTCGTCACTCATTAGACCCATCATAGAGTACAATGCCCCATTTGGGATGTACCTCACAAGACACTTCCAACAGCTGGAAAGACCACAAAAGTACCTCACCAAGAGGATTACTGGCCTCAAACATATGTCCTATGCAGCCCGACTGAAAAAACTCCGGCTGCACTCAGTGGCATATCGTTTACTGAGAGGTGATCACTGCCTGACTTAGAAAGCCATGTCCAACTCAGAACTGAAGGACATGCTCCACCTAAAGAAATCCAAGTCATTGCAAGCCACATGCTGTAGTGAGCTAAACCTCGCCGCAACAATAAACAGAACATGCTGGAGGGGCAGATTCCTGTCACAGAGACTCCCCATGCTTTTGGACAAAATTCCAAATTACATCAGGCAGAACCCCTCACTAACACTCTTCAATAGAAAACTTGACGAGTGGATGGGTAACAGAAAATACACCCCTGGGATCACTTCATTGGCTCTGCTTGACAGAGGATCAGTTAATTAATCAATGGGGCGGCGAAAGCCAACACACTCTGGCTAGGCTTATAAATGCCCTCAGGCAGATAGCCTAGTACCTACCTATGAACCTATGTGGATGTTGTTTTGAAAGACTGTGTTTGGGGCTGCTGAGGGCATTTCAGATGTGTACTTTGTCTAGGAGGTCTTCGATGTATAGGAAGGTTACATGCAAGTGCCTCAGGATATGTGGGTCTATATGTCTGCTTTGAATTGTGCGTGATGGGTGCAATGTGTGTAGTACTGACAACTTTACTGACATTAGGAGCATTTTTGTGTGAAAGCTTTGCCTCCACTGATGTTGTGTAAATACATCTCTCACATACCATATCAGTTTGTTTGAGAATCAACTGGTTGTCAGTTAACATGAGGCGATTTCTACATTGCCTCAGGATGCCCATATCCACCAAGCTGGTAATGGAGACAGTAGAAAAGTTCATATACATGGCAGCAGACCCTTTTTTATTGATTAGACTGTTGGATTGAGACTATCAATCACCGTCAGGAGTATCTGGTTTGCAACTATGTGGACATTGCTTGCCACTGCTAACTAGTTTCTCTGTGTGCAACTAGATATTGGAGAAATTTCAATAGTGCTTTTTCAGGAAAAATGTCACTTAAGGTGTCTGAGTCTATACAGAGCACTGTCAAACACTTGAGGGGAAACTAATATGTAGACTCTGAAAATTTAAGGATGAAGTATTTAGGCAGATATTCTGAAGTTAGAAATCAAGCAGTACTTACTGAAAACAAAGAATTAGCTTGTCAAGAATGATGAAAAGAGGGGAGTCGCATGAATGGCTACTACCTGGCTACTACTAATGCTAGTCTCACCACAGCTTCACTCTGTTGGGATACAATACTTCTTTACTTCTTCTCTCACCAGAAGCAAAATGTTAGCACCAATCCCAAGAAGAGAAGCAGGCCACAGCCTGTTTGGTGATCCACAGTCTTGCCCCAGATGATGCACGGGTCTGTAGGCTTGTAGCCTATTTCTAGTAGATGCCTCAAATAGCAACCAGACCAATCAGGTATATTAAGCACAGACACTCACTCTCCAGCCAGAAAGAGTCAGGAATCAATGCACTCTGCTCCTACTCTAACTAGGATCAGAAGATAAGCACGTATTCTAAGCTGTCACCTATAAAGCAGTTATTAGGCTTTCTGGTGATCAGCAGTGTCCAGGAAATAATGTCACTTTATTCCTTCTCTCACCAGGAGAAAACAGAATCACTAATCCCAATATGACTACTGACAGGCCAAATGTGGACTCTACAATAACTGGTGGTCTTGCAATAGATGCTTAAAGGTAATATGAAAAAAATAGTTTATCCTACACACTGCAGCGTGCACTAAGCAGTTAGATATGAAACTGGGTAACTTGGATAAAAAGTTAAATTTTAGTGGAGAGCCACTATTTTTAGTGAGGTTGATCAGGCAGTGGCAGCTGCATTTAAGAGTATGCATACCTATCATACTCTTCACTCATGAAATTTATATAAAGCCTATAATAAAGGGGGGACAAGGGTTCAAAAATAGGAACAGATTTTAAAAATCTCAGTTATAAAATTGGAACGTTGCTAGAATAAAAGGATTTGTTTTAGTATGCATTTTCTGAAGGAAATAAAGTTTGAAACTCAAATGTCTGTTATTATTTAGTGACTTAATTCCCAGTGATTGCCAGTAAACCACAAATGTTATGGGTAAGGTATGGCAAAAATGATGTGAATATCCGGACGTATCTTATATTTTGGATGTAAAATACTTCCTCCAACACCATTTATACATACTATTGCAAGTTGGAAACATTAGTCATTGGAAATATTTTTCATCAAAAATATACAAAAAATAATAATGTGACAATAAAAAATTAAATAAGTAAAACATAATTTTACAGACACACCATTCTCTAATTGTAATAATACCCTCTGGGGTGTGGGTGACTGTGCATATAATGCCCTTCCTTGGTTGTAGAGGCCCTTTGGCTGCAGCTTCAGGCCAGAGAACAGTGGTTAAGCAATTTTTACACAGTAACACACACACCCTGTTGGGCATTACTACTTGCTTAATATATGCTATTTAAGAACTGGCAGAGTCCTACTTTATGGAATTGGGTGTGTAGTAACTGCATGGAGTATGCAAGGAGTTTTGTATTCCAAAAATGTGTAGAACAGCTTTAAAATGATGCAACACACTTTACACTGTCATGCAAACAGCATGCAGAAGCAAAAGTGTACATTGTATCAACTAACAGCTTTAGAAACTGTTAGGGACTATGCTGTGCCACGTGTTTTTTTCCCCCTCATTGTTTATGTG
This sequence comes from Protopterus annectens, assembly GCF_019279795.1. Classification (NCBI taxonomy): domain Eukaryota; kingdom Metazoa; phylum Chordata; order Ceratodontiformes; family Protopteridae; genus Protopterus; species Protopterus annectens. The sequence goes on along the minus strand of NC_056745.1, from coordinate 1,315,716,798 downwards.
GCAGTTCAAAGTGTGTTACAGCTTAAAAAAGTGTCAGTAGGTTTCCAATGCAGTTCTGTGGTGGAAACTATCCATGAGACAGCACAAGTGTCACTAATACTAAGGCTCATACACAGTTTTCTCACCATAATAAAAATGCTACAGCCAGGTGCTTACATATAAACCTTAATATAAAAAGCAGATTTCTCTTTTCTTGATTTCAGAGTAGTCATATCATTACATACCTATTTTATGTTCTTGTCTAAGTTCTTGAATTCTTCTGTACGTCTAACAGGATATCCTGCTTTGCAAAGTTATACAATGGACCAGGAGGAATAAACACATTTTCTAGAGGAAGTACGCAACATTATAAGAATTCAACCTGCATATACTATTTCAATAACGTAACCTTCAAATGTCAGCAATGATAACCCAGAATGATTTGCTAGCTATTTCTGAAACTCTTAACTGAAAGTTTTGTGTAAAGACAAAAACAATTTTCTTTATCTCATGCATATAATGAACATGTATTCTTCTCCCATCTATACATCTATATGCAGATCAGGATCACCATGGAACACAACCTGCCTAGAAATACAAGGCAATGTCCAATCCCTTACAGCGGATGCCACGCCTTTGTAACAACACAAATACATGTGCACACATGTGCATGCAATTGTACAAATAGCTTAATTCTGAAAATCTGGGAAATTAAAAAAAAGTCTACTCTATCTGGCAGATATAGGTATTTATGTATTTTCTTTTTAACTGGGTAAGTTTTCTGGAAAATATTATCCCATTTCAGAGGAGATTTTGGCGCACCTATATGGTTAAGTGACATTTGTAGAGTCACACTGCAGGAAAATTGTGATGAGGGAATCAAACCATGGCCTACAGGATGTAGCTTTTTACTAAATGTTAGACCGTGGCTTGATTTTGGGCCTTTCCATCAATTAATTTACTATCATGTAACGTCTTAACATTTTCACAAGAAATAATCATCTTGTACTTATAGTTAAATTATGTTATTTATTTGAATTTACCCAAGTGAATTACTTAGGAATAGGGTTGCCAGCTGTCCAGTGTTTGACTGGACTGTCCTGTTTTCTGACAAATTGTCCGGTTACCAATTTCATTCAAAACCGAACATGTGAAGTCTGGGTTTTGTGCCACACTACCACAGAGTGGCCCCATTAATTCCCATTTTTGTTCAAATTTTTTTTTTAACCTGCAACTTTAAAGTTATGGATGATGTCACCACGCATTGCTAGTATACATTACAGGGGCATGCGTGTGACATTAACTTTGTAATGAGGCAGACTGTCTATTGGATTTGGTTGGTTGGTGATTTGAATTGTAATTGGAGGGAATATAGCAGTAGAATCAGTGAGTAGAGTGCAGCTATCCGTACAACTTAAGTTCTGCAAATCTGCAGAGTTCCCCCAGTGACCACCCTTGTTTGCTGGCAGGATGATGATAACATTTACTTTTTCTGACTCTGAGTCTGGCAACTCAGCTTCCTCCAAGTAAGCAAAAAAGAATTAAAAACAATGCAGTTGTATTTAAGCAGGCAGACTATCACTATCAGAGAGTTGATAACTTTTTAATGATCTCTTATAGAATCAGCAACCTGAACCTGTCTATTATTAACTGTTACTTTGCGTGGTCTGGCCTTTTCAGCGTGGTTAATTCAGTTTTATTGTTCCGAGGAGCCATCCTCTCATAACTATTTTGTAGAGTCTGTTCGTACAAAAGTATTTCACGGAATAAGGCTGTTGTATGGAGCGAAACTGAGCTTATTACACAGATCATAAAGTTGTGGCCGTACTTTTGCTAACTTGTTGGGGCATTGCACTCTACAAAAGACATTAGTAATCTGCTTGACTTGTCACTATATAATCTGCTGTAATACTGTGAAGTAGGTGCACTATAGTATTGCCTAAAATATTTTTGCAGGTTGACATTTGTAGCGAATGGTTGGCAAATAGTCTGCATTATTACTGTTTATTCATAATAATCTTAAACACTAACTTTTTGAGTTGGGTAAACACATTGTGCAAGTACTTTAAATGCAGTGTCTTGGTATTTGCACTCTAAATACGAGATTGCAGCATTTAGTTAACTGCTTGCATAGAAAGTCTTTCTGTTTGACATTCGATGTGTCACTGGGAAACCCTGAACTACTGTGAACATTTTTATTAGGACGTTGTGCAGATATTGATAATTCTAGTCTGATTGCTATGTTGTAAGAATATATATTTCATTAAAACCGAGTGACCTCCTTTTGTAACTGATGCATCCAAGAGTCGTGCACCACATGGAAAAGTCGGATGTGACGTGATTGATTACACAATGTGAAAAAAAAACTCTGTCTGCCGTTGTCAGACTTGTTTCAGCTGTACCACAACAGAATCGGTGACTAATTCACTGTATTCGCATTTCACACGTATATTGCACAAGCACAACTCATCTAGCTAGAGTTAGATTCAATAGTCGAAGAAAGAAAAAGTGAATTGTTGTAAAGTGCTTATGGGTCGCCCCCTTTTCATTAGAGGATAATCCTCTTTTGTCATGTGTAGGGACTTCGAGCAGATATTGTGCTAAATTAGTAAAATGTATCTGTAATCTTTTATGTGATTCTTTAGTAGTAAATAGTTCTGCTTTATATTAAGCTTTGAACACAACTTAATGTTACAACTTTTGCTGGACTGCATCACTTAATGTGTGCAAGGATGAATAAATCTGCAGAAGATACTGTATTCCTTACATGGTTTTGGAAGGCAGCAATTGTCACGATGAAGTCACAAAATGGGCGGAGCATGGATGGGAGAGGGGGTGGGAATGGGTGGAGTTATGGGTGATGCGAGGGGTATGACCTTAGTCTGGTTTTAGCCACAAAGAAAGATGGCAACCCAATATTGCACAAAAAGTTGGGACCTGTATGTTCTAAAAATAATCAGTTTACAGAAAATTAAATGAGATTCCCCAACAATAACGTTTCAAACCAGGTTAATAAGTTAATACCAGTTATTTCCTTTAAAACTCACAGCCTGTGGTATGATACTTTAAAACAGCAGGTAGCAAAACTAGGTGAAGCCCAACACAGATTACAGCATACATCCATAAATAAGGCATTTTGTCTCACCGTTGCAGTTGTTCTGGCAGCAGGTGCTTGGCAAAGGGTAATTGCACACAGGGTGAGGGCAATCTGTATCTTGGCAGGTCACATGTCCGTTAAAACATATGCACTCCTGACAGGGATTGAGTGGATTTGGGATTTTCTCACCATCCAAAAAGACACGATTCTCAAAGTGACAGTCTGTTTGGGAAAAAAAGGTATATGACATGATGTTAATTTTATCATAATAAATCACTCATTGGATCCTATTTTATCTGCTGGCTATCTTTTTGTTTTGCTGAAAAAAAGGTATATGATCATAAACCAAACACAAATGAAAAGCAGCAAAGCAAACGCTCTTAAGGCAAAATGATATCAATGTCACAACACATGTGGATCCCATGCAAACAGAATAATGAGTCTGTGTTAATAAATTATCAAGCTGTTACCGCTTGTTCTATGGCAAAGTACTGTGCTACATTCTATATACAGTTTATTATGTACTGGTAACATGAGTTTTATGGTCAATAACAAATAAAATACTTTGCAACACACAATGGATCTTTAAAACCATGAGTATTTTAAGCAACAGTTCTTTGCAATTATGTCAAAATAGCTCATACTAGAGCACAGGAGCAATGAGAAAGCACTCTGCTAAACTAAAAACAACATTGTGTTCATACTGAGCAGTTTGGGAACTGTATCAAGAAAGGAAAACATGTCAGACCACTAATGCAGAGGTTGAATTCATGTCTGTTACAGCAGTAATCTGTGATCAGGTGTAGAGTTTGGTCACTGATTTACTTATTTAGTTATTTGTAAACTGCTTAAGCCAGAAACCAGGCCACATGGGCTGTAGTAAATGAAATACATAATGATACATTAGTGTAACCAAACAACTTGTATTTTGGAGGTAATGGAAACTGAAATAACAGAAGAAAACCCATGCCCACATGAGGAGTTCATACAGATTTTATACTGACAGGGTTAGATCATAAGTCAAAAAATGCAGTCATATTAAAACAGACCTTCATGTTGTACATACAGTTTCAGTGAAAATAACCTTTAGTCAAGAATACTGATAAGAAAGGAATGTGCTGTACACTGAGTACAAACACATTTTATTTGTATGGTACAAAGCTTGGGAACCAAGGCTAAAGAGGTGTGTAGGGATTTGCAGGGTTTTAGTATTATTAGGAATTACTTCAGATACAGTTAGTTAATTTGTTTGGAATTATATGCAAAAAATCTTTGCAATACAGATACTCTAGTATGAGTGCTTCTAGAAGTCAGATCAAATATCCAGCATTCCAGAATTTTAATGATATTTGTGATAAACTGAGGGGCTGCCAGCCCAGATAGATAGAATTGTGTAAATAATTCTATGTCATTGTAAATATTAATATGATCTGCAGGCTTGTGTCACAAATGTAAAAAAAAAATGTATTATACACTGAGCTGCAAAAATGTAACCACAGTGCATCCTGCTCGAAGAAAGCTGATAAGTAAAGAATTTTATGACTCTGTGTGACCTCAAGCTAGGAGACAAGTGTATGAGATAATTACTAGGTTCCACATATAAAATGTCTTTTATTGCTGTGACTTCCTGGCAGCTTCAGATCACAAAAAAAATGTAAAATTTTAAGTTCTGTGAGCCTGGGAAACTTAAGCAGAAGTGACAAGAATGATGTAATCTGAAATGACTCAGCAGTAATGTATATTATTAATTTAAGAACTATCTCAAGAGAAAAATATTACATTTTGTATTTTGTTCTAAAGCTGACAACAACTCACCAGCACTTGCTTTGCTCTGTAAGTAGGATTTAGAGCTTATTATTTCTCTTAGAGACAGAAATAGCAAGATTAGTCTGTTTTCTATGTTTATGTCAGACTGTCCTACAATGTTAAAATAAAAAGAAACCCACAAGTGATGATGGAGCACTACATTACACAAAATGGACTTTAATCCACTCGTTTAGCACTTTCAGCCCAAGAATTAGGCCTTCATCAGAACAAAGTGTTAAAAAACTGTCTCATTTGTACACCATCATCAATACACATCACACCAATCAAATCTTATTTTTCTTAAACTTAATGTAAAAACTGTTTAAAATGTGTTTAAATAAAAATGCATTTTAAATAAAGCATACATTTCTAACAAACATATACACTATTTACATCTGTTATAATAAGCTTTTCTTTTCAACACAGCTTTATAGTTGATACCATTGTTAAGCCCTGGTGCCCTGCATGCATCTAATAAAACCTGCCATTTAAATTCTCTAAAATCTAGTTCCCCATCTCCATCTCCATTAAAGCCCAATGGAACATGATCTATAACTGTAAAAAGAAACTTACTGTTAATTGCTACTCACACAGTATAAAGTGTGCTTGTAAAGAGCATTATCTAATTTTTTCTTTTTGATGACATAATAGTGTTCATACATTCTGTTTTTAAGTTGCCTATTGGTTTTCCTAATATAGAATGAAGAACAAGTGGAGCATTTGCCATGTTTACCACAAATGTAGATTTACAATTAAAAATGCCTGGAACGTGTCACATCTTGCTCTGAGTTGCAACATTAAAATCAGCTCCCTCTGAAATGTATTTACAAAAATTGCAACTTTTACATTTAAAAGTACCTATGTTGCCTTGAGGCTTTTTTCTTTGTCCACTTTCTAACATTTCTTTGAAATTCCTTCCTCTTGTGTTAACAAACATGGGGGCTTCTCTTACTACCATCTGAAGATCACTATTTGAAACTATTTTTCTCCAGTTGTTGGACACTATGTTTTTAATTTCTTTACTGTGTAAGGTAAAGGTTAACAACATGGACATTACCCATTCCTTCTTGTTTTGTGTGTTTCCACTAAGCCCCTCCCTTTCACTTGTACTAATAATGTCTTGGACTATTTTAGAAGGGTACCCTCTGTTTTTAAATCTGGAATGCAATTCCTGCACTAACAATTCTAACTGTGCTTCATTTCTTGTAAGTCTCTTAAGCCTCACTAACTGCACCTTTATAATGTTATATTTCACATAGGTGGGATGCATACTAGAGTAACTCAAAAGACCATTGCGTGCCACATTCTTATAACTGATGCAGGACCCCAAAAATTCTTTACCTTCCTCTTTGATAACTTCTAAATCTAAGAAACATATCTTACAATTGTCCCAGCTACCAGTAAAATGCAAAAAAGAGGTGCTATTATTCATGTCTTCAATGAACTGTAAGAGCTCAGTTTGTGTGCCTCTCCAAATAAAAAACAAATTGTCAATAAAATGATAATAACTCACAATTTTCTGTCTGTTGGTAAACTTGGACATAATGTTGTTTTCTCAGAAAGCCAGGACTAAGTTGGCATAATTGGGAGCCATCCTGGCACCCATCGCCACCCCCTTCGTTCAAAATCAAAAGAATCCCTAATAAAGGGGTTCAATGGTCACAGTAAATTCTGATGATTATGTAAAGGGAATGCAATTATTATTAGCAGATGAAATTGCATACAAAAAGGTTTCCAAAGTTGATGTCCTAAAAGCACATAAAAGAATAGACTATTGGCTTTTTGAAGCCTTATCAGAAGGTTTGATTTCTAGGAACATGTATGAGTTTTTTGTAGTAGACAAACCCAGGATAGGGCATCTCTTTAGAATTCCAAAGATACATAAGGATGGGCACTGTCCCCCTTATAGGCCCATAGTTTTTTTACCAGCACCAAAGTTAGAGCCATGTTCCAAGTTTATAGATAGAATTTTGCTTGAGACAGTGCAGAAGGCAGACTACTTTATTAGGAATTCTTTTGATTTTTTAAGTAAAATCAATAAAATTAAGGTTGAAGCTGGTGATTTGCTGGTGACAGTTGATGTGGCATCTTTATACACCTGCATTCCTCATGACATGGGGTTAGAGTGGGTTGGGAATTTGTTAATCAACAGTGGAGAATATGAATTAGAAGAGTGCAAGTTCATGTTGGAATGTATGGATAATATTCTTTCATACAATTACTTCATGTTTGACAACAAACATTTTTTGCAAACGAAGGGGGTGGTGATGGGTGCCAGGATGGCTCCCAATTATGCCCACTTAGTCCTGGCTTTCTGAGAAAACAACATTATGTCCAAGTTTACCAACAGACAGAAAATTGTGAGTTATTATCATTTTATTGATGATTTGTTTTTTATTTGGAGAGACACACAAACTGAGGTCTTACAGTTCATTGAAGACATGAATAATAGCACCTCTTTTTTGCATTTTACTGGTAGCTTGGATTTAGAAGTTATCAAAGAGGAAGGTAAAGATTTTTTGGGGTCCTGCATCAGTTATGAGAATGTGACAAGCAATGGTCTTTTGAGTTACTCTAATATGCATCCCTCTTATGTGAAATATAACACTATAAATGGGGCAGTTAGTAAGGCTTAAGAGACTTACAAGCAATGAGGCACCGTTAGATTTGTTAGTGCAGGAACTGCATTCCAGATTTAAAAACAGAGGGTACCCTTCTAAAATAGTCCAAGACATTATTAGTACAAGTAAAAGGGAGAAGCTTAGTGGAAACACACAAAACAAGAAAGATTGGGTAACATCCATGTTGTTAACCTTTACCTTAGACAGTAAAGAAATTAAAACCATAGTGTCCAACAACTGGAGAAAAATAGTTTCAAATAGTGATCTTCAGATGGTAGTAAGAGAAGCCCCCATGTTTGTTAACAGAAGAGGAAGGAATTTCAAAGAAATGTTAGAAAGTGGACAAAGAAAAAAGCCTCAAGGCAACATAGGTACTTTTAAATGTAAAAGTTGCAATTTTTGTAAATACATTTCAGAGGGAGCAGATTTTAATGTTGCAACTCAGAGCAAGATGTGGCACGTTCCAGGCATTTTTAATTGTAAATCTACATTTGTGGTATACATGGCAAAATGCTCCACTTGTTCTTCATTCTATATTGGGAAAACCAATAGGCAACTTAAAAACAGAATGCATGAACACTATCATGCCATCAAAAAGAAAAAAAAATAGATAATGCTCTTTACAAGCACACTTTAAACTGTGTGAGTAGCAATTAACAGTGTTAAGTTTCTTTTTACAGTTATAGATCATGATCCATTGGGCTTTAATGGAGACAGAGATGAGGAACTAGATTTTAAAGAGTTTAAATGGCAGGTTTTATTAGATGCATGCAGGGCACCAAAGCTTAACAATGGTGTCAACTATAAAGCTGTGCTGAAAAGAAAAGCTTATTATAACAAATGTAAATAGTTTATATGTTTGTTAGAAATGTATGCTTTATTTAAAATGCATTTTTATTTAAACACATTTTAAACAGTTTTTACATTAAGTTTAAGTAAAATGAGATTTGATTGGTGTGATGTGTATTGATGATGGTATAAATATGTGATTTTTTTAACACTTTGTTCTGATGAAGGCCTAATTCTTGGGCTGAAAGCGCTAAACCAGTGGATTAAAGTTAATTTTGTGTGATATAGTGCTCCATCATCACTTGTGGTTTTCTTTTTATTTTACCAAAGTTGATCCGCGGTGGTGGTGCTGCGGTAGCATTGTCGCCTCACAATAAGACGCTGTCTGGTTCGATTCTCAGCTAGAGCTTCCTTCTGCATGGAGACGTGTGAATGGGCGTACCTTCGTTGAAGGTTGTGCATCAGGGCTGGTAACTCAGCACGTAAAAATCAACTACCAATCATTAGAAGACCGGAGTTCCGCTGTGGCGACCCCTAACTGGGAAAAGCCGAAAGACACAACAACAACAACAACACAAAGTGTAAGACAAGTCTGCAGTTTACTTTGTCCTACAATGTTGTTTTAAAGTATTTTATGTGATTTCTGAACCCTCTGTTGTCACTGTGTTGAATCAATGAGTATTGTCTTGTGTTTTTCTTATTTATTACTAAATAAATTAAAACCTTTTAACTGTGGCTGTTTTATGTAGAGATAATTTAAACTCTTAGGGAGTACTTGCATGTATTTGGTGATTACTGTACAAGCTACTCCAATAGCCTTGCTGTTCATCACACTTACTATTTGGATAACAGTAACATTGTGCAGTAGAACTGGACACCCTTTGGTAAGGGCAGTTATAGTAGCTGATAAGGGCAGTTGGTGGCAGGTGGTACTACTGAACAGTCTGGGCAGAAAGGGGCATAGCTGGAGAACCTGTACCACCCTTCCCCAGGAGTGTCTTTGTACATAACTCAAATCTCAAAGTTTGTGTGTGTCAGCTTCTTGGGCAGGGACATGAAGCACTGGCTGGACAGAGGGTGTTGGAGGTTTTGGCTTGACCACTCAGCTGAGATCTGAACCCTGTAGCTGTGCCAGTAGGGAGTATTATTGGGGACCTGGAGAGGAAAGGAGAAACCAGCCCCAGAATGACTGTGATCTCTGTGTGCTCTTAAGGTAAATTGTACTTTACTGTGTATGTACTTGTTATCTTCCCAATGTGCACATCCCTTACTGGTGTTAGTGGTGAGAATTGAGGCTCCTTGACTATTGGGCCAGTGTATGGGCATCACAATATTATTCAGGAGAAAAGGAATATTGGCACTGTTATCCAGCATTTCAGAATATTACAGAATTTCTACAGACTGTTTCAGTTTATTCACAGTGTTACTAGAGACAGTAATCAGATATTGCTTATAGCTACCTTTACTGTGAAGAATAAAGCATTCTTAACTGAACTACAGTGTATGCAGACTTTATTCTGAAATGATCAAGAAGATTTGGCACACAAAGGACAAACTGTCATCTGTTCAGAACAGTTCTGGGTAATTAACAGATAAAAAAAAAACATTAATTCCAGTCTCATTTCAGTTTCTTCCAGTTGTTTCCAGTTAATTCCAGTATGTTACTATCATATCAATTATTTCAATAGTGAGACAGCCAGGAGCCAAACCTAGGATCTTCTGATTTACTGTTTTCAGAAGCCAGTACAAATATTGTACTGAACTGACAAGCAAGTTAATTACCAGAATAAAGGGTTTACATTTACAGATTTAGCAAGTATTTTTCTGTGTTCTTGTTTTATTCAGCAGACATTCCTAAGACCTTTAAATTAAAGGAGTAAAGTGTTACAATGCATACTTAATATCTTGATACAGACAGAGACAGAAAAGCATTCACATATATTAAATCATGTTTTGCTAGTTTACGGAATGTAAAATTTAAACTCAATGCTACATTTTAAAAGTGACAGTACAGTCAAAAGTTCAGATCCCATATATAAAAAAAGAATACATCATAAATATTATGTGTCATTAAAGTCACAGGTTCATATCTAAAATTATACTTATATAAAAGGCAGACCAGTAAAGTTCCAAAATCAGATCAGTTCTAATAACAGATGTATATACTGTATGTAAATGGTTCAAGATTGCATATATTTCATGCAGAAAGTGCAGTTTACAAAGCACACCAGAGGCACAAACTTGCACAACTGTGTTCTGTGTGATCAGATTACAAGCCAGCTCAGCCAGCTCAGCAAGCTGAATTAAAAACAGTACTGTATGCCATAAAACAGTATGGCAAACATCAGTTTAGTATTATTAGTAACAGTTTTGTGCAATAACAATTCTTACTATTTATCCAAGAAAATTGTAGACTGTAATGATAAATCCTTGCTGCATTCAGTAGTACTGAGAAAATTAAATGACATCAGCTAAAAAAAAAAACTATGTTAAGACAGTGGGTGGAGACTTGTGGACTCAAGAGTAAACTATGACCTGAGGGATACAGAGTAAATGTAAAAAGTTCAACAGTTAATATTCATTTTATAAAGGTGCAGAAATGCAAAATAATGTTAAAATATTAATACAGTGTCAGATTACTACTTTAGTTTCATTTGAGGTTATGACAGAGAAAACAATGCCACTGATGCTTCTATTTAATTTCCATTTCACTATAGTACAAACAGTTCAGTTACAGGCTTGCAAGAATGTACTTATTAGTCATATTGGTCTAGTGCGGTGGTGGTGCTGCGGTAGCGTTGTCGCCTCACAGCAAGACGTTGTCATGTTCGATTCTCAGCTAAAGCTCCTTCTGTGTGGAGACATGCGTGAATGGGCGTACCTTTGTTGAAGGTTGTATATCAGAGGTGGCAACTCAGTACGTAATAAGCTGCTGCCAATCATTAGCAGACTGGAGTTCTGCTGTGGCGACCCCAACCGGGAAAAGCCGAAAGATACAACAACAACAACATTGGTCTTGTTCACTATAGCACAGTATCAGTTTGCTTACAGACTTACAAGAGTTTATTAGCAGCATATGCTTATTTTATGAAAAAAAATGTAAATAAAGTTAGGGCAACAAGCAATGCCATTGGTTTATTATTTTAAAGCTGCAAATGTTATGTTAAGGACCTGATACTGCTTCTTTGCATTTTGTAGATATTGCTACAAGAAGACATGCTGTCGGTTTGAATATTTAAATAATTTCCAGGTTGATTTTCTAGAATGCAGAGTAAATACCATCAAAATTGCATCATTCAGTTTCAAAATGTGACATTCATGCTCAGTTGTGAGTTCAGTATAATACATTTCAGTCAGATATCAGAATATAACATTGAAATTCAGTTAAACATTTCTAAAAGCATTACTAGACAGTTTATAACATGCAATTACATCACACCACATTATTCAGTCATTTGTTTTAAGGGTAAAGTGACAGAATGATTTGTTAGCAGACTTATTTCACACTATTCGGTCATTAGTTTTAAGGCTAAAGTGACATAGTTATTTGTAACAGGGTTATTAAGGTAAGTTATCTAAAGAATAATTAGTAATAGTTATTTAATATACTTGAGGCATAACAGGTCAGGCTTAATTTGTTAATTCATTTACAGAATACAGTACACCTTACATAATAATTATTGTACATTAGACAGAAAGTTAAAAAAAACACAGACAGGGTATGCAAAGGTATAGATCTAAAATACAGTAAGCATAGGTTTAAGTAAAGCACTTAGATATTTACATCTGTTACAGCACATAGAAATTAAAAAGATAACCAGAAAGGAACATTAGTAACAAACTGAAGATTTACAGACACAAGTTAATTCAATATACAGCAATTATGCTTCAAGATACATATAGTATAGATGTAAAAAAGAGAGATTACCAGTTTGAACATGCTAAAGAATAGCCCAGTTATGATTAAATCATAAAGTTAAGAGACTTTAATCCAAACAGACCTTAAATGCTCAAGTGAAACATAGTGGTCAAAATTAAAATTGCAAGTTTATTTACCAGATAAACTTATTTTATATTAGCTCTAGTGATCATTATACTGTCCTTTGCAGACCACATTAATAGATTTATAATGTAATTACAGAAGTAAATCCCATTTCAGCAATTTCAGAGACAATTATTATGGAATAAATCCTAAATAAATACAGTTAGATTAAAAAGTTTGTGTTCAGGTATTTCAAGAGGTATCTCAGGAGGAGTTGTTAGATCAGGTATCATTTAAATATATAAAAATGCAGTATTCTCTTTGCATGTCTAGGAATGAAGCCATACTAAAGCAGGCCTTGACAGTATACATAACGGTTTCACTGAAAACAACCTTCAGTCAAGAATACTGATAACAACAGAATGAGCAGTACATCTGAGAACAAACACATTTTGTTTGCATTGCACACGGCTTGGGAACCAAGGAATCATGTAGAGATTTGCAGGGTTTTAGAATTATTAGGAAATATTTCAGATCCAGTTAGTTCATTTGGATATGCAGAAAGTTTTTGCAGTACTGACACTCTAGTATGAGTTCAGAAGTCAGTCTAAATAGCCAGCATTAATTAAGGCAATAACTATAAATATGGTTTTAAAATGATTTTTATATAAACTTGAATATTTTTGCACAGTGAATTGCACATATACATTTATATTAATAACACATTTCTAAGTATATTTATATATGCTTTTTATAGTTTGGTATTGCTGTTTTAAAATAATTGATTATGGCATTATTGAGAAGTCTCTTTGGTTGGTTATTTCAAAGTATAAATTAGGATGTCTTTTTTTGTAATGTAGAGTCTGAAGAAGCAATTTGTTTTATATTGCGAAAGCGCTTACTTTTATCTATTAAACTCATTTATTGTTTTTCATCAGCCGTGGTCAGTTTGTTTTCTTATTATTTTTTTAAATATCCAGCATTCCAGAATATTAGTGATATTATTCAGGAGGAAAGGAATATCAACGCTGTTATCCAGCATTCCATGATATTATAGAATTTCTACAGACTGTTTCAGTTTATCAGCACTGTTATTGGAGACAATATTTGGATATTGTTGACATCTACCTTCACCGTACACATTCTTAACCAATCTACAATGTGCGCAGACTTTATTCTGATATGTACAAGAAGACTTAGCATATAAAAGAGAAACTTGCACCTGTTCAGCACAGTTCTGGGTAATTAACAGACAAAGACATTCATTCCAGTTTCTTCCAGATGTTTCCAATTAATTCCAGTATCTTGCAGTCATATCAATTCTTTTAGACAGTAATTAGAGACTATGACAGAACCCTTGATAGTGGAGATGTAATGTAGAGCTCACAACTTAGTCGTTGTGCTACCATTTGGAGAAACACGCCACCAATTGCATGTGCCTGATGAGTGATGATCATTGTTTATACAGAGGTAGGAGAACTGCACTGCAGGTGCAGCTTAGCCAGAAACTAAAAGGGTAGCTACCATTTAATATATGGGAGGGGGTATAAGGATCCACTGATGATCTAGGTCAGGTTGTCTCCAATTCTGAAACTCCACAAAATGTGGATACTAAGACAAAGTCAGAAAACTGGATAAACCACTGACTCACCATACTAATGACTTCTCGTGGGAATAATGATAGCTGACCCTGCCACGTACATTATATAAACAGAGTGCCTAGTGAATTTCTTATGTGGAAGTAGGACATGCAGAGGAGCAAACCAGTAGTTTAGGTATCATAGAAGAAACTCATGTGAATACATAGTACATTGGCGAAGATTTAATGTTGGGGGATATCAGGTTACTCTGCTATCTCAACTGATATGTGAAATCAGATGTGCACAGAACTAAAGTGAAATGTTAAATTTAAAAGGAACCTACAACACACACCCTTATAACCATAACAGTCCAGGCTTTGTTTAAGTGATCAGTAACTTATCAGATTTATGGGAAAAAGATGAAAGTCAAGCTGAATTAGTACAATGATCCTAAAATAACATATCACTGTGTCAGAGGGTTACATGTCCTTATAGCCCAAGAGACATTACAAAAAAAGATGAAGATAGATGCTGCACTAACTTAAAGAGAGACAGATGAGAGCATGCCATTAATTACAAACTGTGCATTAAAACTGAGAAGTAGACCAAGGCTAACGTAATACATCCAGACATGTACACACAGGTACACAGGTACCAGAGTTCACACCAAAGAAATGCTTAAAACAAAGCTGTAAAAGAGGAATCAGAAAATCAAGGTTCAGTGGCTAGGACTGGAAGAAGTGGAATGAGGGATATAAGACTGTACAAGATCATGTGAGAGATAGGATGTTTTTGTTGTTGCTGCTGCAGTTGTAACACTTGTTGTTATTATTATTATTATTATTATTATTATTATTACTTCTTCTTCTTTCGGCTTTTTCCAGTTAGGAGTCACCACGGCAGATCACCTATCCACTCATGATTGGCAGTGGAGTTTAATGGTGTCTTGTTGCCAGCCTAGCACCTAACCTTCCACAGAAGGCACACACACTCACACACTCACACCTAGAGCCAATTTAGAGTGTCCAATTCACCTACAGCATGTCTTTGGGATGTGGGAGGAAGCCGGAGCACCCGGAGGAAAACCACGTGACCACAGGGAGGACATGCAGACTCCACACAGAAGGCACCCCAGCCGAGGATCGAAGTGGAGAACCTCTTGCTGTGAGACAGCAACATTAACCGCTGCACCACATTGGATTATTATTATTATTACTACTGTACTTTATTTGGGCAGGATAGACCTCATTACAGTATGGCCTTTTTGCGGATGATAAAAAAGCTGTATTTATGTTGACAAGGCTATTGGATAAATGTTGATGTTCACCAGCAGAGAATGCTACAGCCCTTCTTCTGAAGAGACTCTGTACTTCAAGATGGCTGCTGAAGATGGCGGTGGAGAAGAAAGTATATAGTCACGATTAATATGGTCTGCCACATTAAATAAAGTTATTTCTAAACAGTAGATATGTCATGTGACAAAAACAAACAGGAGATATATTCATTATACAGAGTTGTATAAATGTCAAAACATGGTAAACTGAATTTTCAGAGGAATCTGTGGACATCTGTACACATTGTTAAGTTGCAGTGATGCAATAAATTATCAGCTGTCAGGTGAACATATCTATTTGTGCTGATAACTGTAGCTTGCCTCTGCTAAAAATGTCAGTTTAAATGAATATCCTTATACGACAGCTAGGTTTTCAAGCAATTTGTAATTTACCTAGATCATCCTCCCTATTTTAAAATTTTGTTACTATTATATAAGTTGTCCCCTTCATCTAGCAAATATGTTGGTAGTTATCAATGTGATATGTTTATCAAGCTCTGCATATGTTCTTTCTCCTATCAAAATGCTATCTCTATCTCTAGTAAACTCTCTACCTGTAGGCTTAGTGCTATTATATGTCTGCGTAACTTTAAACAGCGATTAAAGATATGCCTTTGACACAAGGCTTGTTTAACTGTTTCATTTCTGTATGATATATTTTAGTTATTCTGTGCCTCTGCCTTGAGTGTATTTCATCCCTATTTGTTATTTACTGCCTGGATTTATGTCTGCAGACACATCAGTTATTTTCTACTCTTTCTTCAAATGTTCTTTCTCCACAAGGGACCGTGGGGCATTTGTAAATACACGTGGACTTTGTGAGACAATTTTCATGATTATTAATCAAAATGATGGAATTAAGTAAAGCAGAAGGTGACTAAATACATCATAAAACAATCTATTTGTAAGATGAAGCATTATATGAGCACATTCATTAAACGTTCCTGTGCTATATAATCATTACAGTAATGGAGTTTATATGTCCACATACTTTAGTTAAGTATTTTAAAACAGTTTCTTGTTAAGTCTAATATTCAGGAAACAAAACATAGAATCTAGGACAGTACATTAGTGTAGTATGTAGCAATGCTCCATCATTGCATTTGAGGCTCTACCTTGCTTCTCTGCTGGGCTGCCTTCTTTGTGAACTCTGCATGTCTTCCTTGTATCCGCTTGAGTTTTTGATAAGGGAATTTCCTTCCATTCCAGTGTGTGTGTGTGTGTGTGTGTGTGTGTGTGTGTGTGTGTGTGTGCTTGGATCCTGTGATTCACAGGCATATTATTCTAGATAGGATGTTCCTTCCTATAATACAGATGAAATGGCTAAAGAAAATGAGGGACTGAATGAATGCATTTATGAATGAAACATGTCTGTTTATAGGCTGTGTTCCAAAGACTGATAAGAAAGCTGGTTGTCTGGAAGTGGTACATTTGGTTGAATGTCTAGCACTGCACTACAAGTAAAAACTTGAAAAAAACATACAGGATAAAAGTGATGAGTCTTGTTTGGAAAATTTTTAGGCCTTGGTTATTTCAGCTGTGGCAACAACCACAGTGTCCTACTTAGATCCATAGCTACCATCAACTATGGCTGCTCTACAATAAACTGTCTTCCTAGCTATTCATCTGAAAGAAGTCCCCACAAAATACCTCATCTAGGGTATCTGTATTATGTTCAAAAAATAAAGGCCAGCACTATGTTGTGGTTATAAAAGACTGGGGTTAGGGTTTTGTCTCTACCCTTGTTGTTTGTTCATATTGGAATAAACCATCTTTTATAACCACAACATAGTGCTGGCCTTTATTTTTTGAATTTTACGCTGGTTTTCAGGGCCTGTGCACTTTGCTGTACTTGCGAGGGCGTTTTGTCATTTGTATCTGTATTATGTCCCATCCCCTGTGACATCTTCATTAATCACCTTACCTTTGATTTCAGTATTTAGTATTCTTTGAGTCAGGATCTGATCACAGAGCGATTAAAGATAATCTTCAAATTAAAATATCTTTTGACAAAGGTATAACTTTGATATCTTATAACGCTGGGTTATTTGTACACAAAATATAATGGCTAAAAGCTACCATGGGAATGTAAGGCTAAGTTTCTTAATATCCTCACAGATCAATAACCTAGTAAGAACCTATGAACCTATGAATGTTAAGAAGGTTAAAACTGCATTCATTGGCTCACAACCAACACTCAAAATGTTCATACTCTTGCTACATTACTTACCAACAATTAATATTAGTTTAATTTTTGTCGTACATAATTCTGTGGTCATTATTTTTATTAATGATTTGCACAGCGACATTGTTACAAATGTATAAATAATGGCAACTTATGTCCAGCCATAAAATGGCAGTGTTGTATGTTTATTTAAGGAAGTCAGTAGGCGGCAGATTTTTATCTGAAAAAGTTCACAACATATGTAGTGAATGAAAATGCTTATCAAAAAAGTTTGCAACTTTCCTAGCTTCTACAAGATTGTTTTGCTTTTGGTTTCCTTGTTTTTTGCAGACGGATTGTTATTTATTTTAGTTGTTTATTTTTGTGATTACCTACAAAAATAAAAACAATGAACACGAATCCTACTTCAGATACTTTGGACTTCATTTTGACAGCCCTTTAACTATGTCAGTGTATGTTGGGAACATAAAAGGAAATGTTAATGCGACACTGGTATGCAGATCACAGATACTTTACTAAAGTTACGGCTGAAGTACAGCAGCAGTAAGTAAAAATATTTTGCAGCCACAATTAGACTCAATGAACTGCAAACTTTATCCAGCAGTGTCTTCTACTACATTTTCTTTTCCTACAAGGCTGAGCATCACTCTAGCTTCAGTAATCAAACTGGCTATTAGTGCAAAAACATGATAACTTTTCCGTTCTTACACATATATAAAGCACTCTGTAATGATACCTCATCTGTACTATTACAGATTGCCATATTGTTTGTACCTATAATGGAGAATGCATGGACAATGGAAGATATGTGTGTGTGTGTGTGTGTGTGTGTGTGTGTGTGTGTGTGTGTGTGTGTGTGTGTGTGTGTGTGTGTGTGTGTGTAGTGGTGTACCTTTGCTAATGCAATGCATGGGCTGTTAGGAGGAACACTAGTGTGGTCAGCTCTGGCAGCACAGTGTCTGATTCAGAGACATGGTAATGAGCTGTTAATTAGTTCTTCATTATTATTGCAGTTATACCATATCTCTAAATTAGAATTTCTCATCATTATGCTAACTGACCAGCTCACATTGGGGAATTAGCATGAGCAAAAATAAATTCTCTGAATGAAGGGATTGTCTTCCTATTTATTTGGAGCAAATGTTTAACACAATAAGTTTGAACATCAATTAAGGAACCAAACCTAGAATATTCTAACTGGTTGTTTACTAAAATCAGCAGACAGCGAATCTGATATAGTGTATAGTGATCCACTGGATTTAGTTGCACAAGTTGTTTTATGTATGCTTTAATAGAAATAAGGAAAACAACATTATATAGGAAATATTTTCATTTTACATAGTTTTGCATGGTACTTTGTTATTCAAAAACACAAGCCTTACTGGGACATTGGCGTACAGGCTAACACTCCAGTAAGGAACCTTACAGACATACATTCATTATATAAGCAAAAGGAGCTAAGTCCACATAGGTTCTCTCCAACAGCTTATAGTTTACCTGCTTGAGTAGCAGGCTGGCAGACTTGTCAGTACTGCAATAGGCTCAGCTTGGGGAGCATATTGTTATAGTTGTTAGCATTGCAGTCTGGATGCTTAGGCACAGTGGATGTTAAGAATATAATAAGTTTGCTGGTTTTGTTGTAAAAGTACTGTTTTTGGTGTCAATTTACTTTTGTTTTTTATATATTATTGAAGGTATGTTCATACTTCAAACAAGGTGACTTAAACCGTATGATAACGTTTGGTCTGGGAAGTCTATATTAGACATTAGACATTACAGCAACGCACAGCATACAACAGCAGAGACTAAGTAGAAACACCTGCTGTGTGAATGTTAAAAGGGAAGGCTGTAGGGCAGCATGACAGATAATTGTCTCTCAGGGAAGAACGGGAGAAGTTTACTAGGAGTCAAGGTTTGCATTAGTCACCAGCTGTGGATTTACATGACAAAAGACCAAGGAATAGCATGAAAAAATGCAGAAAAAACCCTGTGAACAAATGCTTGGATTTATCAAGAACTGTTTGAACAATTTGCTAGGGATGAGAATTGGAATTAACTGTAAGAATGTATAGGTTCATAGGTTCATACTAGGCTATCTGCCCAAGGGCATTTATAAGCCTAGCCCATAGTTATGTGGCTTTCGCCACCCCTTTAGTTTGAATAAAAACTATGCCTATCATTTTTCTGTGCCTCTGTCAAGCAGTGACACTGAAGTAATCCCTGGGGTATATCTGCGATCTCCCATCCATTGGTCAAGATTCCTCCTGAACAAGGCCAGCGAGGTGCTCTGCCTCACATGTACCGGGATTTTGTTCCACAGCATAGGGAGTCTCTGGGTGATGAATCTGTCCCTCCAGCACGTTCTATTTATAACCGTGTCAAGGTTTAAGTCTCCCGCCCTTGTGGTTCTGAGGGATCTAGATTTTTTTGAGGTGAAGCATATTCATCAAATCTGGGTTTGACATGGCCTTATATGTCAGGCACAGGTCACCTCTGAGCAAGCGGTATGAGACTGAATAGAGCTGGAGTTCTTTCAGTCGGGCAGCATAAGACATATTTTTGAGACCCTTTATCCTTTTGGTGAGGAACTTTTGGGGCCTTTCAAGCTGCAGCAGGTGTCTGGTCAGATACATTCGAGCGTGGCATTGTACTCAATCATAGGTCTAATGAGTGATGAGTACAGGGAGGCGATGACCTCCCTTGATCTAGATGTGAATCCCTTCATGATCAGGTGGGCGATATAGAAGGTTTTCCTAACTACTTTAGCAACATGAGTGTCAAGCGAAGGCTACTGTCAACTTGGGTCCCCAGATCCCTGATGACTTTTCTGTGCTCAGTGGATTGCCACCTATATGGTAGCTAGGGGTAACCTTGTTTTTCCCAAAGGGTATGACTATGCATTTTTGGCGTTTAACTTCAGGCCATGGCTCTGGCACCAGTTATCCGTTTCTGTGAGGCCCTTCTGGAGGATATCTGTGTCAGATGTGTTTTCGACTATGGCCCAGTTTGCAGTCATCTGCAAACTTTGTCAGCCATAACCCTCCTGTGTTTGCTTGTACTTCAGAAAAGTAGATGCCGAACAAGAGTGGACCCAGAACTGAGCCCTGTGGGACACCACTTGTGACAGGCTTTGAGTCTGACATGGCTCCAGCAACTCTGACCCTGTGGGTTCTGTCACTTAGCCAGTTTGCAACCCATCTTGTGATGTATGGGTTTACATTCAAGCTGATGAGTTTTTCGATGATACCTGAGTGGGGTATTGTGTGAAGGCCTTTGCCAGGTCGAGGTAGGCTGTATGGACTGCCTTTCCCTCATCAATGGCCTTGGTGACTGTCTCGAAAAAGTCAACCAAGTTTAAGAGGCAGGATCTGCCTTTGACAAAGCCAAACTGGGTTGGATCCAAAGTCTGCAAGTTCCCTATGTCTTTATTTATGAGTTCCATTATGATCCTCTCCATGGCTTTGCAGATAAGGCTTGTCAAGCTAATGGGGCGGTAATTTCCAGGGTCTGTGGAGGCACCGCCCTTATGAAGTGGGACCACAGTCGCCGTGCGCCACTCCTTGGGTACGTATCCTGAGGTGAGGCTAAGATTAAACAGCTGTCCTAACTGTGGGTTTAATTCCTCATTGAGTTCATGAAGCACACAGCCGGGGACACCATCCGGTCCCATGGATGCTGTGATTTTTGCCTTAGTGAGGGCAGTTCTCACCTGGGTGTTGGAGATGTTTGGGGGGCTACAATCCTGTGGAATAGATATCTCTCCTTTTGGGGGGGGGAGAAGTTTGCACTGAACCTGTCAGCCAGTATGTTAGCAATGTGTGTAGGTTCAGTAATTTTCACATCATTTTGAACTAATTCTGAGCATATCTGGGAGTTTCCTCCTAGGTTTCTAACATAGCTAAAGAAGGCCTTATGATTGTCTTTAGAGTCCTTGGCGATTTTTCTCTCAAAATTTGCCTTGGATGATTTTATGAGAGCTCTTAGTTTTTTACTTATAATGATCAAAGGTGTCTTACCTTTCAAGTATTTTGCTCTATCTTGTAGTAGCTTCCTCCTTTTGTTGTAGAGCTTGTTTATGGCTGGGGTCCACCAGACTGGATGCTTGCCTTTGGTACAGAGAGTCTTAGTTTTGTTTGGGATTGCCTGATCCATGCAGTCCTGTAGGTGCTGGTAGAAGGCATTTGTAAGTGATTCAGCGGTTTGAGTAATGTTTACCACTGGCTCAGGGGCTTTAAAGGAGACCACACTAGTTTTTAGAAGTGTGAAATCGGCTTTTGAGAAGTTTTTCACTGTGGTCTTTTTTGTGTCAGGTGGGGGGCGGGATGAGGACCTCCAGCGAGATTAGTTTATGATCTGATCTCACCAGTGAGGGGTATACTTCCGGTGTTGAACATTTTGATCCCATGTTCGTGATGATGAGATCAAGTATGTTTTCTCCTCTTGTGGGGATGGTGACTAGTTGTTCCATGGCATTTGAGTTTATGAACTCCAGGAATCTTTGGGTTAGAGTGTTCGGGCTTGAGTAGTGTTCCCAGTCTATATTAGGGTAGTTGAAGTCACTTAGTATGATGGTGTTTGGAGATACATTTATCCCCTCCAATGTTTTCAGGAAGGCCATGTGAGGTTCCTGAGTTTGAGAGGGTGGCCTGTAACATGCTACAAATTGCAGAGCAGTCTTGCCAATGGTTAATTGCACCTGGATGGTCTCCGATGCATCGTGCGTTGCCAGCAACCTTGAGGTGTGGGTGTCCTTTATGAATATGGACACCCCCCCTCCTTTCTTGGTGTTGTCTGGATTTTGGGGCCGGAACGCATGATATGAGGTGAAACCTGTTAGTGCTGGGGTGCTCTCAGGAGCCTTGAACCAGGTTTCTGTCACAGCACAGACATCGATGTTCTCCATATTGAGAAGGGCCTCGAGTGCGTGCATCTTGAGAGTGAGACTTCTGGCATTGAGCAGCATTACCCTTAGTTTTTTTTCTTTTTGGTGTTCTAGGGTGGTAGGTTTAGAAGTTGAGCCTTGCCTGAAAAAGGCACTATGGGGTGGCAAGAGCCTTTGCCAATATCCGGAAGCCCAGGGTGACAGGTGCAAGCCGTCCCTTGAGCAGCGTGGCTTGTCCAGCATGTCATCCCAGGCAGACAGACATTGGATCCCCTTTGAATGACACCAGAATTTAAGCCAATTATTAAAGCTGATCATCTTATCACTGTATTGTGGCATCATTCTAGGTGAAGGTAGGATACTGCTCAAGGTCAGGGTCATACCTGCCTGGGCTACATAATCAGAGAGCTCCTCGATGTCCCTTTTCATGTAGTCCAAGGAGGTACGTCTCAGGTCGTTGACACCAGCGTGGACAATGACTGAGTCGTACTTGTACCTGCTGTTGAGAGACCTGAGTGCTTGCGTTATGTGGCGGATTCATGTTTTATTTCTACTGCGTGAAGTTTTTAGTTTCATATTCTTGACTGCCACTGTAAATAAAGTGCATGGGGTTTTTAAAATCTGCTGTCAGTCTTTTACTTCTACAAAACTGAGATTTTGAACAGTGACTTCATAGGTATAAACATCAAACAAATATATAGGCTGCCCCCTACCCAGTATTAACTCTCCCCCTTTCTTTAGAATATGAAGTGAATGAAAGTTGCTGCTCTACAAGTGTCCAGGTTGAAATTCCATGAAATTTAATTTAACAAACCACAAAGGTTTTAAATTCTCAAGTTACAGGATACTAAGGTAGAAAAGAAAGACAAGTGCTTTATGTAGGAAATCACTACTGGTAAGAGTGATTCCTTTGTTTTAGGAACATTTTTCCTTCATCATGTTTATGTGACCATGGAGTTACAGGGGGTGCAAAGAGGATTGCCCCTCTGCAAAAAAAAGTGTACTGTTTGAGTATTCAACTTTTTGGCATCACAGTCCTTTGTGTTTGACAATGTGGCTCATTGGCATCTGTGACTTTGATTTTCATAGCAGAACCTAGTATGGATATGGCAATTGAAAGTAGTAAACAAATGACAATGGCATTTACTTTTAAAGTCAGGAATTGGCAGAATAAACTATAACAACAGACAAATAATTTAGACAAACTCTTACAGCAAATATAGCGCTTTAAGTAGAAAGTAGAAGAAAGAAAGAAATCAAAAGGAAATCTTTATAAGCATACAAATAAGAAACATACTTAGATATGACAGCACGGCTGTGGCCTACTGTGGACGACTGAAATTAAAAAGAGCTGTTAGTTTTATTCGTAAAGGAAATCAGGAGAGGAGGGTGGTATCATGTTTACCTGGGAAAAAGTGAAAACATCAGGAGGATATTAGATCAGGGATTACACAAGAAAAAGAGACTCCAAAAAGTGACTGTTCATGGGGGGGAATTGGAAGGTCCAATGATGTATTGCAAAAGAATACTGCTAATTGAAGGAGATGACACAAGTAAAGCAGGTTCATTTTTTAGTGCAATAATTAGCTCATATCACAATTAACTGGATCACTAATTATGAAAATGACCCAATACTGTTAATTTTCTAAGACTCATCATGTTCACAGTAAACTGATTTATCCACAAATGTGACTATGAATAACTTTTAGATTGTAATATCATGATTACTGCTTTGTAAAAATGCGTATGTACTCTTATCCAAAAATCATAATGTAAAATCAGTAAAACCACTTACCTTTTTCCTCAACTAATTCCACACACAAATATTACTGAAACTCATTTTACTGTAGAATCAAAGTCACCTTTAATCTACGTTTAGCAATATTGTCCTACACCAAGCACCCAGCATACCATCCGAGTATGTTCTTGTTTCATCTCGCCTCCTGCTCCACCATATTTCTTTCTCCTGTTACAACTAATTTCTGATTAAACGTGTCAGTGGCATAGCTCTCAACTGTCCAGATTCTTGCCTCACAAATTTTAGGAGGAACAGACCACAAATATGAGGCAAAAATCTGGACAGTTGAGAGCTAATCACTGAGTCCTGAATTCATAAAATAATGACATACATTTGAGTTTCAGACAATATACTTCAGAAAATGCATGCTAACACAAATCCTGTTATTCTAGAAACTTTATAAAAGCAATATTTAAAATCTGTCCCTATTTTGGGGCTTTGTCCCCCCATAGTTTATGCTTTGTACAGATTTCTTGAGCTAAAAGGTTGAGATGTATGGTCAGTGGCACTAACACACACAAACTGGTCTCATCTCCAGTGTTGTGTATTAGACTGATGTGCATTACAAAGCAAAGTAAAACAATAATGCAATCATACCGAAAATATTTTCATACAATGTGCATATGCAGTGGTTGTTGCTGGGATGGTGCAGTCAGTCAGCATACCATTTGTACCATCCAACAATGCATTACTGGAGTATATCTTGCAACAAATATGGTATCTTTAAAAATTCTTCAATCTACCCACTGCAGTATACAATATCACTATTGCTAAAAAAAAATCATCAATTTACCTTGATCCTTAGATAGCTAAAAAGTATAAATTGAAAATCATAACAAGTTCTAATATTTTTTCCTAGTTTGACTTATTAATCAGGGTTCAGCCACTTACATTAATTTCCATAATTCAACAGAAACCCATCTATAACAATACTGGGGCTACCTAATCATCCACGATCAAAAATCCTAACATAGTTGAACCATACAGATAAATAGAAATTTCAGCTGTGGTTGCACTATACACATAAGGTAAACATCTGTTCACACACGGCAATTCATCACCCTCACCAATCAAAACTTTTCTTCTACTTGGAAATTATTTTGCAGGCATCCAAATCAATATCCCTGAAATGTGGTTGACTAAGTTTGTTAATGACTGCAAGCTGCACACTGTTATCATCTCATCCACTGATACTGAACTGCTCCAAAAGGAATGGAATATGCAGACACCTGGTTTACTGAAAAAGGAGTCAAGCTAAATGCAAAAAGTGAATCATAGCAGTGTTTCAGACAAAACCTGGATTCATATTCAGTCATCATGTTTCAACCATAGTTAGGAAATCCTTCTATTTAGCCTAATTAATTTCCAAGGGAATATCTTAAACATCTAAAGATCTTACTATGGTTCTCATCCCTTCAGTCCAATTATTGAATACAGTGCCCTCTTTGGTATGTATAAATCCAACCATTTTGATCATGTGGAAAGGCCTCAATGATTTTAACCAAATATGAAAGGCCTTAAAACCTTGAACGATGCTGACAGATTAACACAACTCTCCTTACAATCAGCAGCCTGTTGGCTGCACCTCGTGAAGGGTCTCTTACCTTTTCAGACATGAATGAACCAGCCTTATTTGACTTTCTATTTATTAACTAAGCCAGTGGCTCTATAAACACCCAAACGAGAGACATACATTTACACCAACAAATAAATAAGACTCATTGCAAGGGCAGGTGCCTAACTCAAGATATTCCCAGCCTATGGAATAAGTTACCATTACATGTTAAACAAAGCAGTTTGCTTTTAAAGCTATTCTTGATGTTTAAAGATGGGTAGACACAAATTTACACTAGGGTTATGATGTATTGCCCTAAATAAGCTGGGAGGTAGACATTATTGATTACTCATAAGGGGTGGGAAGAGCTTCTAACTGTGTATACTTAAAGGGGTATATGGCTAACCCTTTTATGGTTCCTGTAAACGCTTGCCTAGCATTGGAAATACTCTGGACTGGATCCTTGTCTCTACCCTAATGTTTACCAATATCCCAAAACACTGCCAAAGTCCCTCAATGACCACTGCCCCACTTATGTTCAGAAACTAACAACCCACCATACTGAACAGTAGATCATTAAGGAATGCCACAAACTTAACAACTTTGATACCGATAACCTTAACAATAAGCGTTCTTCCATTAACTCATCCCTCCTTTATTATACCTTACCATTAGAGAATGTTGTTTTAAAACTGAAATCAGTATTTCTGGATATTTTCAATAGCCTTTTTCCATTTAAGAGAGAGTTAACTATAAACAAATGCCTCGGCTATCTCACTCACACAAAAGAGATATAGCTTGGGCAAACTGGCAGAAACAAAAAAAAAAAAAAAAAAAAAACAGCCCACTTCAAACTTATAAACAACTTTGAAACCTCACAAAAAACAAGTCACTGAAGACAAGAAAAAGCTTTACCCAGATCCACAAATAAACCGAAAAAGCAAACCTCAAAATGTTGGTCCACTATAGACAAAATCCTGTACCTTTATGCACCTAGTATCCCAACCCCCTACCCATACATTTCTCTTTTAGAAGATGCTGCTAAATTTAATTCTCATTTCATTGACTCATTAGCTACCATTACCCAAAACTGCATACAGTCAGATTCTAGTCCTGATAAAACTTCCAACTCTATCAAACCTTTCATTTTAAAAATCCATCTCTACCTCTTACACAACACTGCTACTGTGTAAGCTTAGGACCTGCTAACCCTCTGCTGTGAATCAACAAACAGAGCAGCTAAAGCTATCCTTAACCTCCTTTGCTTATTCAGTCTCCATCTTAGGTTCATAGATTAGGTTCATAGATTAGTTAGTTCATAGATTAATCAACAGATCTATTCAAGAATCACATGTCCCATTTCTCTGGAAAAGATTACATCATTCCACTTCCCAAAGGGGTGCAACTCCACTGAAATAACAAACTACAGGCCCATTGCAATCTTGCTTCCCTCTCAAACATTCTAGAAAAATGTATCCAAAAACAACTACTAGACAATCTATTCCAAGGAAATCTACTAACTACTAGCCCACATGGCTTTTGCCCAAACCACAAAATGACAACTTCCCCAGTCTCCTCTTAGGTACACTCATTAAAGCAAGAAATAATAATAAACTAGTATCCTCTTTCTTTTGGGATCTTGCCTAAACCTTTGACACATTTTCTCACTTCAAATTTCTCTCTAGAATGTCTCCCTACTTTCTGTCCTTTCCTCCTAGTTAATAATGAAGTTCCACAAGGTTCCATACCTGGTCCTCTCCTCTTCAGCATCTTTATCAGCATCCCATTTATATCTTCCCTACAATCTTCACTTATATGATATGCAGTTGATTCCACTATTATCTGTTGATCAGACAACCATTCACATTTATAATCCATCACTCAAAATGCCTTCAGCTCAGCTGAAAACTATCTAAGTGAAAAACAACTTCTCCTAACACAGCCCCCACAAAAAAATACTCTTTATTTCATCTCAAATCTCAAGTTTGCCTAAAAACATCCTTCAAAATATTTTCTCTTACCAACACTACAACAAAAGGTGTACAACATACCAAGATACTTGCTGTCGCTATAGATGATCAACTGAAATTCGATCTGTACATACAAAGCTGTATAAAAATAAAACATCAAAAACTTGGTATACTGTACAAATTTAAAACGTTCCTAAATCCTCCAGAGTCGCTTTTACCATTGCCTGTCTCCTTCCTACTCTAACCGTCTCAAATTCTAACCAATATACAGATTACCCTTATAGTAAAACCTGAGCTCTGCTATAACAAGGTAGCCAGATTTTCTGTCAATAAGCCATACAACTCTCTTCATTCCTCAACCCTAAAATCACTAAATTGCCTTGAGTTTCCTCACCATCTCATGCTCAGTCAACTTCTCCTAGCGCATAACATGATAATACAAGTCTTCATCCTGCCCAGGAACCACCACTTACAAACATCACTAACAATGTTTCCCTCTTTGCTCTTCTCAATAACATCTCCATGAAATCTACAAACAAAAAAAAAAGTCCACAGGCCAGTACCTATTCTCTAACTCAGTGGCTAAATCCTAGAATACAGTGCTCAATGCTAGCAGATCAATACCTAGCAGTCATATGTTCAAAACATCATTAAGAGAATTTTTCCTAAACTCCTGGCTCTGTGCCTGTTTTACTCCTAGCTAATATTAACAACTAATTCTTTACTCCAGTCTTCCCCCGCTGTTACTGTCCTCAGCCTCTAACTTTCTCCTATTCTCCCACCAGCCTTATACTGTTTCCTATTTTCTATATCTTTGCTTCCCTCTCCATCTCTACTATCTCTTACTACTGTTTTTCACCCCTTTTTAAACCATATATTTATTCTTTCTAAACAGGTCCTGTCACTCATAATTAATAATAACAAACGTGTTTCCAATACTCACTTGAATTATTTCACTTGAACTGTACTCACTTTTTTGACATAGAGTCTTTCTACCAATATGCTGTGTTCCAATCTGTACTATCTTACTGTCATTTAAATTCACTATATTTTGATCATTGCTAATTTTCATCATTATCACACTGTCAATGACAATATATAGCAACTATCATTATCCTATTAAGAATTATATTATGGTTATGGACCTCCACTGACAATGTGACCCATACCCAGTCTGAGTTTCCTGGTAAACAAATTTCAAATAAATAAATAAACAAATGTTCCTATGTACAGTGGTACTGGTATGGGTCTGTCCCTCAGTATCAAAACTGTAATTCGACTCCTTAACAAAGTCTTTCTGATTTTTTGTTGCTAAAATAAGGAAGTCAGTTATCACCTTTCAAATATCCTGTTACACACGTCATCCCACCCCTTCAGATGTATCACCCATAACCCCCAAAAGATCTCATCTAAAAACTTTCATTAACATATTCATCCTAGGCAACAGGGTATTTTCAGTTCCTAAAAGTGTTGCTTTAATCTATGGGACTTTAAAGAAGTGACCACAACTTTATCAAGTGTTAATATTCTGGATACAATCTGTGATCCCATTCTAATAAAGATCGCACACTCAGGTTACCTCACAAGATCTCACACTTTAGTCATCACAGTGTTTCATGCATGATCAACATTTTAAATGATATTTACAAAATGTCATCTGTAGGAACACACCTCATGAGCTACTGCACTGTTTTTTTCCAAAGCTACATCTATTTTGGAAACATGAAAAATATGCAGCAACTACAATGTCATCTTTAGCTAAGACTGGATCCAACACAAAGTATTTGCATATCAGATGGGAGAAGAAATGGGAGCGTCATTCGGGAAATCAGAAAAGGTAGGTGTGTGTGTAAATAAATACTTGGTTCCTGCAAGCCAAAACAATTACAATCTAAAGGAAGAAATTGATTTCAGTAAACAAGTGCATCATCACATGAGATATGTTACTTGGTATGATCCTTGGTTTCCTTGTTTTGCTGACTGTTGAAAATGTGTTTATTATATTTAGCTGTAAAGAAGTTGGACAGTGTGAAATCTACAGATTTTATAATATATTGTAACTGTGAATATATTTTTAATTTAACTAGGTTTTCTGCAGGCACATCCTGTGTGACTTGCACTGTGTTGTATTACAACAGTTTGTTTGCACCTTAGTGCAGATAACTAAGGCTAAGAACAGCTTCTGTAGTGCAAGGTTTGAGTCCTTCTGCCTTCATTTGTGTAATGTGTAACTCTGACCAGGTCACTTCTTCAGACTGTGCTCCTGAGGTGTCCCTAAAAGGGAAAACTTGCCTCTAGTTTGTTGTCCCAAGCTTTTAGCAAATGCTTTGCACATTTGTCTCATAGCTTAATGGGTTGTGAGATGAATTTTCAATAAATGTGAGTTTTGGGGGCATGGCCAAGATGAGCACAGAGTAGCAACATTATTTTATTAGCTTTGCCTCTACAAACTTTATTGACAGGAAATGTTTATACAAACTTCCCTAACAACAGTTATTTTTCTCTTAATTCTTTATAATATATATTAGGGTAGTATATAAAACATTTTAAGTAAATTTAAATTTTTTCTTGTCAAAATTTAACCTGACAATTCTACAACAGAAGAACAAGATGAGCTTCACTAAATCTTCTCATCAAGAGACATCTATTAAAAGAGAACTACAATCCTTACTAATTACTAGACAAGAACTAACTGCAAAAATTGACAAAATGGATAATTTTAAATAAAAATGTACTCATCAAATGGACATTTTATATGAAGACTTATTACAACAAAAAAAAACAGATTACTGGAATAGAATCTGCTCTAAACGATAAGGACAGAAGAATTCAGAAGAGTGAGCATAATGTTGAATTCCTGTTAAAACAAAAATATCTCCTTCAGACAAAGATTGATGACCTTGAAAATAGGTCTCGTAGGAATAATGTGAGGATCTTTGGCTTACCAGATAATACAGAGGAAAATTACATGGAGAAATTCCTATCATCTTGGTTCCCTGAAGTCCTAGAACTCCCGGAGGCTCTTTCATATGGTATTGAAAGAACCCACAGATCTTTGGCAACATCTAAAAATACCAAGGGTAACTCAACAAAGTCTGTTATTGTAAAGTTCCTGTCATCCCATGATAAGGAAATGGTTTTATAGACTGAGTGGGCAAAATCTCAAATTAAACTAAAGGACAATATTATACGCTTTGATAATGACTATTTCCCCTCAATAATAGCAAAAAGAAAGATGTTCTTACCTTTAGTCAGAGAATTAAAAACATCAAATAAAAATCCATTTACCTTTTCCTGTAAGATTTAAAATATTCTATCAAAATGGTTCAAAAATCTTTGAAGACCTGGACACTGCAATTACATACATAAAAATAATAACATATTAGACAAACTTGATGAAATGGAATGGGCCAGCCCTAGTCTTAAAATAAGTGCTGATAATAACACTTGGAAAACCTCTGACCCTAAGAAGAAAATTAAGAGATTAAGTTTAATAAACAACATAATTATTCTTGACTCATTTAGTTGGGGAAATGAAACTGGACTTCCAGGTGAGCTTTTAGTCTTTTATTTAATTTAATTTGGTTCAGTTATTCATACAGTCATTTATTTGGTTAAAGTTAAATGTGATGCTATCTATCAGATAAACAACTACTTGAATCAAAGGACATTCTAATGCTGTCGCCTCTATTTAAGCACTTTTTTAGTGTAGTGCTTTGCTGTGGAAGCATGTTTGTATTCTTTGTTGCTAGCTTTAATGGTTGCTGAACATTCTTTTTATTATGGATTAACTGTGTTTGTTTTTGCAGATGGTTTTACAGCTGCTTATTGAAAGTGCCGCTGGTTTGGTTGTTGTGTCCGGTGTATACTTAGAGATTTGTTTTGTTTGCGGCTTTCTAAGTGTTGTTGAAATGATGATGTGGGATACGGGGCTTTTAGATGTTTCTTGGTAGACTCCAGTTAGGGCTTGATATGAGTTGTTGACTATCTTTGGAGTATTTGTGTGGTGTTGGATGTTAAGAATTCTATTTGCTTTGGTCTGGAACTGCTCGTTGGTTGAGCGGCTTTAGAGTTGGTGGTATAGTGAAGCTTTCTGTTCTATGGATTGTTGTTGCCTTGTTCTGAATGTGTTGAAGCTTTCATCTTCTTTCTTTGGTGCTGAGTAAGCCTCGAGACAGTTCAATGCCTGCAGATAACTAATTTCTAACTCACCGTTTCCCACTGAAACCTTAAATCATTTAGTTCCTTTGCTGTGCTCAAGACTCTGCCTTCCATTGCGGCTGATGAGCTTTGAAGCTTCCCGGAAATAAATGAAGACAACTCTCAATACCTTACCTTCAAACTCCAGCTTGAAGATAGGACCTGCACATAGAAAGATAAAGCGCATCCAGGAAGATGGTGCAAATAAAGTATTTACACCTTTTAACTGTAAGACACTCAAAGAGCTTTTTTAAATATTATATGTATAACTACATTAACTTATTAGCCTAATTAAAAGCATGAAAGTCTTCTTAGGCTTATTGTAATGTAAATAAGAGTTAGGTCCGTTTTTTTCAATAGAAAATGCTAATATCACATTTTCATTTAGTTAAGACAGTTTGTGACTTAAAGTACAGTCGTGACATAAATCAGAATGCCAACTCCCACCACACTAATAATAATTAATGGTTCCTGCAAGACCAGACAGGTGACAGCTGTTGTGTAACACCTTCTTGTGATTCAAAGGTCATTTTAAATAAATGTCAAATCAGAATAACTGTTTTAATACAGGGATGCATTTTATATCTGATTGATATGCTAAGTTAAGTAGCTTACCTTCTTATATGCAAATTGTAGGAATCATAGTCTTACCTGCCATAGTTTAAGGGAAACTATGTGTGCAATGGGGCATAGAGGTGCTGGTCAGGTGATATCTCATCTGCATTTGTGGGCCACAAGTCTGGAGATGCTGTTGATACAACAAAGTTCCACAGATGGCCAGCCTATTTTGACTGCCTGTTTGGGAGATGTATGAGAGATAGGATTTTGAGCCATATTTTGAGGGGATTATAAGGGTAAGAAGTAATACCTCTGTTTCATTAACAAGATGGGAGAGAAATGTATAATTTAGTGACTGCCAAATAAGAGGAAGAAGCAGGAATGGTACATTGGTGCCAAAAGAGAAGGGCAGAGACATTATGTGAATGAAGTCCTCACAGGATAGAAGGTGACTAAAAAGTATAATCAATAGCACAGTCATGGTGTGGGAGATTCATACCCCTGTATCTGATAGGTGATGGGATGAGTATGACACCAGTCACCACCATACTGGGGTAGGATTAGTTGTTTCACATCTGTGAGGAATAAACAAGATAGTTCTATGAACTGAGAGGCTAGTGGAATTGATAATCATTGCTGAGGATGGATACTATACAATTTGTACTCTAAGGTGTCCTGGAGTGTGGATCTTTGTAAATCTCATGTCTCTATCATCCACATGACTTTTTAATAAAATATTTGTTGATTGACTTGAAAAATAACTATTGGTTTAATGATTCTTTAGCCTAATAATATATAACTGTCTTTATTTTTTCTTGTCAAGGTAAACACTCATATCTTAAAACATTTCTACTGATAAATGTATCTTATTCTTATAGCCACATTCAGTTTTATAGAATTTGAAAGCTATTACTATAACAGTTCTGAATAATTTATCATCATGCAATGAAAAGTAATGTACATCATTTTCAATATAGAGTGACCATATATTTATAAAGTGATGCATTAGTATACTTACACATTTTGCTCACATAAAAGAAAACTATTTGATTTTATGCAAAACTAATGAAACAAAACTATCAAAATGTGTATATCTAATTAATTTGAGCTAATTTAAGTCTGTAATTACATAGTTGTTATTGGGCTACTTAATTTAATGGAATTTAATTTAACTAAATACTTTTTTTGTTAAAATACATATATTGGGAGTTTGCAACTATTTACTGTGTTCTATAAAAAGAAGATTTTTGCTGCTATACATTTAGATACTCAGTTGGTTTTGTATGACATCAAGTACTTTGATGGTTTTTTTTTTTCTTTCTTTCAAGGTTTAAATTAGTTTTGCTCTAGTAGGTCTAAAAATATATTTCCTATGACAGTTAATTTGTTTGATGATCTCAAGATAACTATTAGCCATATTCTTACAGTTATGTTAACATATATTTAGGCAGAAGCTGACTGATTGCTGCTGCTGCTTGACAGGGGGGTCGATTTGAGTGATAGATGTCACCTGAATTAGGACTTTTTAACTCCAGGTGGGTTCTGACTGATTATAATGTTATGAGATCATGTTATGATTTTTTTTGTTAATAATTCTTCAGATGTTCACTATTTTGTTATATGGAAGGAAACAACTTTAATTCATTTATTATGATAGTTCCAATTTATATTTGTTCTAATGATCACAATAGTATTCCTTATGGTTATATACTAGTGTATTTCATGGGTCAGTACATTTATTCTTACATAATATGATTTTTAATGACTTCTTTAAAATGTATATCAGTCAACATTAATGGTTTAAATAACCCTAACAAGAGGAGGAGCTTAATTAAATATCTCAAGCGGCATAAATCCCAGCTAATATTCTTACAGAAAACTCATTTATTAACAGATGATTTACCCAGAATTGACTCCAAAGCATATAAGACTCTAGTAAGCTCTGAACACACAAATAAGAAAAGAGTAGTAGCTATCCCATGGAACAATACAATACCCCTTCCTAAAATAATAGACACACACAAAGATAATAAGGTAATGTTTTGAGCAGTCACCATGGAATTAAATAACAAAACTTATACACTGATCAATATATATTGGATCCCAGGCATAGGGACAAACACAGTAAGACAACACCTAACTCACACTGTCCAATTCTCTAAAAGAAATATAGTATTGGCAGGTGATTTCAATTGTATCTTAGATTACAAAGACTCCAGCACCGATGGGAAAAGAACAATGTCTACATCAGCTAAACTATTAAAAGATTTTTCAGAACCATATTTACTGAAAGACATCAATAACTATGCAGAGTCTAGTTCTTTGTTTTACACCTTTTTTCTCATAGGCCCAATTCATACTCAAGGATAGATAGAGTTTTAATCTCCAACAGCTTAATAGATTCTTTAATCAAATAAACAGTGATTTCATGTCCCTTATCGGATCATAATTCCATAACTTCTGAATTACTAGTCAATCCAAATTTTAATATTCATATAAAGAGGATTCTAGCTTATATTACAAAACTAAAAGATTTTAATGACTTCATTTCGACATAAGTACTGTATTTTTTAGAACTTAATAATACGGAGGATACTTCTGAAATTTACATCTAGGATGCTCTAAAACTTATTTATATGATAGAATCATTAATTGGTACAACAAAAAAAAGAAAATGATGGGAAAAAGAACTGCAATATATTCATTGTAAATTAGATAATTTGAAACTTAGTGCTATGGGAGATAAAGAGAAAACTGATAAAAGGAAATAAACTATTTGAATAATAAATTCTTATAGATATTAAATTATAAAACAATGATTAATATAGAAAAATTAAAATTTACTAATTTTTTCACTAATCCCAGATCCTTAAATATCCTTGCAAATAAAACAAAAAGATTAAATAGTTAGTCATATTAATGAAATATTCTCCCCTAAAAAGAATAAGATGGTCTCAGATCTTCACAATATCCTAACCGAATTTAGATATTTTTTCTAAACATTAATCAAACTTCTAATGCACTCAATCCTAAAGAGGAAATCGAAACATGTATTAATAAATACACTAAAAAAGGCTATCAGAGGAACAAGTGACTACCTTTGACAAGCAAATATCATTCAAAGACATACAAACCCAAATTACCAAGCTAAAGCAAAATAAAGTATAATTCCGGAAATTTATAAAATATTACCTATGAATGCTCTAAAATTGCTTCACAAAATATTTAATCATGTTCAGGATGAAAAGATAATTTCACCCTCTTGGAAATATACTTTTATTTCCCTTGTATTGAAAACTAATAAAGACCCACACAAAGAGTTCTTCCTATAGACTCATTTCCCTATTAAACACTGATTACAAAATGTTTATGTCCATTTATGCAGATAGACTTAAATAATTTGTACCTATTGTAGTGGATGATGACCACATGGGTTTCATAGTTAATAGAACTTCATATGACATCATTAAAAGAGTATTAGCCTTGATTGACTCAATGAAAAATTTCAATAAGAACTTAACCCTGGTCAGCCTAGATATAAATTGTGCTTTCAACTCAATTTCTTGGGAATATTTGTTCATTTTATTAAAGGAATTAAATTTCTCCAATAATTTTATAAATCTTATTACTCAGCTATATTATGGCAGTCAATGTTATATTAAAATTGGTACTAGTATTTCTCAAAATATACCAGTAATAAAAGGTACCAAGAAAGGATGCCCCCTATCCCCTTTATTGTCTACATTAATTATGGAGCCATGGGCAAATGTAATAAGAGATGACAGAGATACTAAAGGATACAAATTAACCTCTAGTATGTCATCTAAAATACAAATGTTTGCAGATGATATATTGATCACTCTTGGGGGTAACAGCAAATCTATACAAAAACTTTTTAGAAATATGGAACATTTCCAACAAAATTCCGGTCTTACCTTTAATAATAATAAAACACAAATTCTTTTAACAGGGTCAAAAAAATGCAACATAATTAATGAATATAAAAAGTATATAGCTCAATCTCAACAAATAGTATACCAAGGAATAGTTATTACTAACAATATTAAAGATACTATCCAAATAAACTACAATAAAAGTTTACTACTTATAGAAAATGTAATAATCAAATGAACAATAACCTTTTAATCATAAAGATGATGATTCTTCACAAAATTTTACATATAAGTCAATCTCTAGCTATACCTCCTCCTTACCAAATAATCAAAAAATGTAATTCAATGATTCAAAATGTTTTATGGTATCCAAATAAACCTAGAATTGCACTTACATATCATATGAATAATTGGGGTAATGGTGATATAGCTTTCCCAAATCTAGAAATCTATTCAATTCCATCACTGTTTAACACAATCTCTCATCTCATTGATATGGAATACACTGCTAAGTGGAAAGGGATCATAGACATATTTCACAGCATTTGAAAGATATAAATAGCTCCTATAAGCTAAATCTAATCAGTAATTCTTTTATTTGGAGGTTAAAAGATTATGTTTTTGATTTTTCTTCCCTTAATTTTAAATCCAAATATATAGTCTTACTCCTAAAATCGTTCAAAAAATTATATATTTAAATATAACATACATAAAAATTGGCTTTTTTCTACTTTTTCCCATTGTTTACACACAAGGAGCCATTTTTTTCCTCAGATTATGCTAAAATCTCTTCTTTTCAACACAAACATTTAATATTTTGACATCAAATGATGAAAAATAATGAATTAAAATCTAATAGTTCACTTATGGAAGAGTATAAATTTGATGCCTTTTCATGGCTGCATCTACAAGAAACTAGGCAATATGTATTAAATAAACTGGATCCAATTTATCCTACAAGAAAAGCAATCCTTAAACCAGTACATTACATGGTTTTATCAGTTCAGCATAAGTCTCCTGTTAAAAATAAGCTGTCATGCATTTATAGGGCAATTAAGTGTGATTTAGAAATACATTCAGATAACTTCTGGAAATATTTTTCTTCAATTAATAATAATCTTCCCTCTGAGAAAGACAAATTGAATAAACTACAATCAGTAAGTATGACCACATCATCACTAAAGTGGAGAGTATTCACTTGGAGATTTTTACATAGATCATTTCTCACCTCATATAATATAAATAAGATTAGTAAGAAGAATGTAACATGTTGGATATGTAACTAAATCAATGCAGAGTGGTCTCATATGTTCTACGATTGCTCATATTTAAGAAAATTCTAGGATGATATTAACAATTTCTTGCAAACAATCTTTACTGATAACTTTACTATCTCTAAATCGCATGTATTATTTAATACACCCGTTCGAGATTGTATACAGGAAAATAAATACCCTTTGGTTTGGTCTATATTATCTGTTGCCAGGAAAACAATCACAAAGAACTGGAAATCTAACACATCACCCACATTTCAGGAATTTAAAAATCTCCTCCTTGAAACATGTAATTTAGAAATGTTGACTATTAACACTAGATCCTTTAGGAATACTACTTTATATAATTCATGGAACATCATATATGATCTGTTGGAAACATAATTTATTAAATTCTGTAAACAGATGTTTTTTATTAATCCTACTGTAACATCAATATGTTTTACACGATGGACATCTTTCTACATAGTTTGTTGTTTTTGTTCTGTATGCAAGAAGGATTTTTTTATTAATTTAAAAAAAGGTTGTAAATCTTTATGGAAATATTTTTATATTCTGACAATGAGTTATTAAAAATTGTTATAAAATAAATATACGTGAGTTTCAAGGGAAGAGAAGTTTACTGTTGCTCATGCTAAGTCCATTTACAGTGTATGACTTTTTTGCTTAGTGAATGCCAGTCTGTGTTTTTGCTGTACAGTTTTAAATTAAATCGAAATCTTTATGATCATTGTAAAAATGAAAAAGGAAATAGTACATACACAGACAAGCTTGAATAGTGTTTTATAGTAATTGTTGACAGATTGCCAAGTAATGTAATGCTGGTATGGCTGTGAGGGGGGAGGGGCAGTCCATTACCCTGTCTAGAGCTCCACTTAATCAGGGTCTTGTTCTGCTTTTAGCTATGGAACTGCACAATGACACTGAGTAGCTGCAATTAAGTATAGCACTAACATGACCATATTGCAATTTGGACTAAGAAATACTTAACAGAATAAACAGTGTAAAGTACATCAGCAACCAGTTTTCA
Organism: Protopterus annectens; assembly: GCF_019279795.1. Classification (NCBI taxonomy): domain Eukaryota; kingdom Metazoa; phylum Chordata; order Ceratodontiformes; family Protopteridae; genus Protopterus; species Protopterus annectens. The sequence continues at coordinate 1,315,678,266 of NC_056745.1, read as the reverse complement.
GGATGCTATCTTTAAAACAAGTGCAGGTATATCTGAAAACCTAACAAGACAAAAAAAATGTTCATACAATTTAAGATGCACTGAATTAGGTAGAGAGTTTTCTTACTAAAATATAAAATAAATATGCTACATTTTCATTTAATCTACTTCATTTATACTGCAACATACACAGAAATGCAGAGGCCATTTTTATAATACCAGAAAGGAAAATACAAGTATGCGTAGTACAACATTTCAAAAAACTTGTGATGCTCTATAATTTAGGATCATGCCATAAAATTCACTGGGAGGCTAACATTAGCTATTCTATATGCATCTTTTCATATCACATTGCTCACTTAAGTCATTTCAACATTTTTCAATTGCCTTACATGACCAGACCCAATTGTATACAAAAGTCTGGGTATTAAAATATTTCCATATGCCATAATGCTACTAAAATTAAGATTGATTTAACCCAACTAGCTAGCAGTTACACTCATCTGATCTAACTCCAACTTATCTGTGACATTATATAGTGTTCCTGAATGTTTGCTACACTCATGATATGGTCTAATTACACACACATACATAGGTTCATATGTGTGTACTAGGCAAATGGCTCTGGAGCCTTTACAAGCCTAGCCCATAGAAGTGCCCTGGCATCATGCTGCCCGATGTTAGTTCCCAATACCTCTATCAAGTAGAGCCACTGGAGTAATCCCCGGGGTGAACTTTCTATTTCCCATTCACTCATCAAGATTTCTCATGAAGAGGGCCAGTGAGGTGCTCTGCTTGATATGTATGGGAAGTCTATTCCAGAGCATGGGCAGTCTCTGGGTTTTGGACCTGTCCCTCCAGCATGTTCTGTTGATTGTGGTAATGAGGTTGACGTCTCTGGAGCATGTGGCGCAGAGGGATTGGGATTTCTTTAGATGTAGCATTTCTAACAGAGCTGAGTCAGACATCGCTTTGTAAGCCAAGCAGAGATCAGCTCTTAATAGATGATATGAGACAGAGAATAGCTGGAATTTTTGAGTCTGTCCATGTAGGACATGCATTTAAGGCCTAGGATCCTCTTTGTGAGGCACCTTTGTGGCCTTTCCAGCCTTCCAAACATATGCATGCCCACAATATATTTACCTTCATGTCTCCCAACCTTGGGTGCACATTATTTGTTTACTTGATCTAGGAAACTCAAGCTTATTTCTGTACAAGGCTGTTTGGGCATTACATACTGCGATCATTTATTTTAGCTTGATTCTTTTTCCAAGGCTGCAGCATCTTTAAGAAAGAGGAAGTGATGTTTGCATAACATGCATTCTGTAGTCATTACTCTTTCTTTGAGTGAAAATAATAAAGTAAGGTGGGGTTACAAGTGGCTGCCTAACCTGCAAAGATAACTGACGTGATAATGTGTGCATCCATGAGATTATTTCTTCTTCAAGTATTGTTGGAATGGTCTGTTATGCACTCAAGGAAACAGTTTCATACATGTGAGTAAAAATTATATTTTATTTATTTAATGTTTGCTTACTGGGAAAGTCTGACTGGGACAGAGCACAATTTTAGTGGAGGTCCAGGGAGAAATGCTCCAGGCTCATGTCTTTGGAATGTGGAAGGAAAGTGGAGCACCCAAAAGAAATCCACACAAATGCAAGAAGGGCATGCCGACTGTGCATAGAAGGCACCCCAGCCAAGAATCAAAGCAGATAACCTCTTGCTGTTAGGTGACAATGCTAACCACTGCACCACTTAAAGGAATCAGGAAACAATGTTTTTGAGAAGTCACATGAGACACACATAATCCACACAATGCTCATTTGCACACACACACATTTACACATATGCTCACATACATGCCCACACATTTACACCTATGCTCACCCACATGCCCACACATACACCTACACACTATACAATCCTCTTCTTTTTGGGAACATTTTCAGTGTCATCTTCTGCCATCTGCATCACTCTGTGATTCATGATATGTTATCATATATGCATCTTTCAGTTACCTATTGTATTCTGAAAAGCCGACAATGTTGAATCCGACATTGTCGACATGAGAATAGCGAAAGTGCAGAACATCAAACGGGTAAACGGAAATCTTCGTAAGGGGAGATTTCCATTTACTTCACTGTAGTGTGATCTCAGAGTTGATATATTTAAGTAGCAGGGAGTGTGGGAGGTGCAGGAGGCCTTGCCCCCCTACCTACACCCTATAGATTTTCTTTTTTTATTTACTTATTTATTTTTTCTGAACATTTGAAATTTTAATGGTTCAATCATTAAAGGTCAACTTTTAGTGATTTGAGCCACTAAACTTTCGATGTTCTAATATAGACCCACATTTTTCAGTCTGCAGTGACTTGCTTTTCTCTCTTCCAAATTCCATCCCTTTTCATAGGTTCATAGGTAGGTACTAAGCTATCGGCCCAAGGGCCTATGCAAGCCTAGCCAGCAAGATTCCCTGGCTTACGCCACCCAAGAAAGTTATTTTCCTGTGCCACTGATGAGGAGAGACACAGAAGTGATCCCCGGTGTGTATTTCCTATTTCCCATCCACTCATCAAGATTTTTCTTGAAGAGTGCTAATGAAGAACTTTGCTTGACATAGTTGGGTAGCCTGTTCCAGAGTATGGGAAGTCTCTGCGATAGGAATCTATCCCTCCAGCATGTCCTGTTTATTGCGGTGACAAGGTTTAGGTCCCTAGCTCGGAGGGACTGGGATTTCTTTAGGTGTAGCATGTCCAACAGCTCTGGGTTTGACATAGCTTTACATGTTAGGCAGAGATCACCTCTGAGTAGGCGATATGCTACGGAGTAAAGCTGGAGTTTTTTGAGGCGGTCAGTGTAGGGCATTTATTTGAGTCCAGTAATCCTCTTTGTGAGGTACTTCTGTGGCCTTTCCAGCTGCTGCAGATTTCTTGTGAGGTACATTCCAAAAGGGGCATTGTACTCTATAGTGGGTCTAATGAGTGATGAGTAGAGGGTAATGATGACCTCTTTTTCCTGGACGAGAACCCTTTTATGATGAGGTGTGCGATGTAGAAGGACTTCCTGACTACTGTGGCGATGTGACTATCAAAGGAGAGACTACCTTCCACCTGGGTCCCAAGGTCTCTTATCACGCATTCGGTGTTAAGTAGATTGCTGCCTATGTGGTAGTTCATGGGTACAGAGTTTTTACCAAAGGGGATGACACTGCACTTTTTGGCATTGAGCTTCAGGCCATGGCTCTGACACCAGGCATCTGTCTCAGAGAGGCCCTTCTGTAGGATGTTCACATCATTTGGGGACTTGACAATGGCTCCTAGTTTGCAGTCATCTGCGAACTTCATTAGCCAGAGGCCTTCTATGTTAGCCTGTACTTCAGAGAAGTAGATACCAAACAGGAGCGGTCCCAGGATGGAGCCCTGTGGTGCTCCACTTGTCACTGGTTTGAGGTCAGATTTGGAGTCTGCAACTTTTACAGTGTGGTTTCTGTCAGTGAGCCAGTTGGCAACCCATCTTGTGACGTAGGGATTTATGCCTATTTTATTGAGTTTAGCTATAATTCCAGAATGAGGGATGGTGTCGAAAGCCTTGGCGAGGTCAAGATAGGCTGTGTGAACCACTTTACCCTCATCTACGGTTTTGGTGACTGCCTCAAAGAAGTCGATCATGATCTGCCTTTCACAAACCCGAACTGTATGGGATCCAGAGTTTGGAGGTTACCAATGTCTTTGTTTATGAGTTCCATGATGACAGGTTCCATGGATTTGCAGACCAGGCTCGTCAGGCTAATAAGTCTATAGTTCCCGGGATCAGTGGTGGCTCCCCCTTTGTGGAGTGGGATAACTGTTGCTGTGCACCATTCAGTGGGCACAAAGCCTGATGCAAGGCTATTATTAAACATGGTGCTTAAGTGGGGAGCCAGTTCATTCTGAAGTTCGTGCAAAACGCAGCCGGGGATGTTGTTCGGTCCCATGGATGCTGTGTTTTTGGCTTTAGAGAGTTCAGCTTTCACCTGTGTAGTTGTATTACAGGGACTCTGCATTCTTCCTGTATAGATATAGGCCCTTTAGGGGGTGGGGGGGGGGGAGTTAGCACTGAACCTGTCTGCCAGGATGTTGGCAATATCAGTTGGTTCTGTAATTTTCATGCCTTTGTGCTGTAACAGAGCAGATCTGGGTGTTGCCATTGAGATTCTTGACATAGCTATAGAATGCTTTGTTGTTGTCCTTGGAATTAATGGCAATTTTATTTTCGTAGCTAGCTTTGGAGGATCTTATAAGGGATCTCAGCTTCTTACTGAGGCTGACCAGGGAGCTCCTCCACTCATGGGATTTTACTCTCTTTTGCAACAGTTTCTTCCTTCTGTTGTACAGTTTGTTTATGGCAGGGGACCATCAGATTGGCTTCTTTTTTTGGAGGATAGCGTCTTGGTTCTGTTTGGGATAGCACGATCCATGCACTCATGTAGGTGCTTATAGAGCGCATTTGTGTAGGATTCAGCAGTTGTAACTGTATTGTCCATCTGCATGGGTGTCATGAAGTTCACTACTTCTGTCTTAAGAAGCACGAAGTTGACTTTGGAGAAATTTCTTATTGTGGTTTCCTTAATGGGGGGGTGGGGGTGGGATGTGGATATCGAGGGTGATTAGCTTATGGTCGGATCGGACCAACGGGGAGTTGACTTCAGGTGTGGAACACCGGTCACTCATGTTGGTAATGACTAGGTCTAGGATATTGTTGCCCCTGGTGGGGGTGTGGATAAGTTGATCTAGGGAATTGGAGTTTATGAATTCCAGAAAACGTTGCACTAAGGAGTTAGTACATGAGTATTTTCCCAGTTAATGGTGGGGTAGTTGAAGTTGCCCATTATTAGGGTGTTTGGTTGAACCCTAATATTTTCCAGTACATCAAGAAAAGAGGAGTGGGAATCCTGGGGCATGGTGGGGGATCTGTAGCAAGCTACAATTTGGATTGCAGTTTTGCCAAGAGTTAGTTGCACTTGGATAAGCTCGGATGCATTATGCTGAGCAACTAGCCTGGAGGTGTGGATATCCTTAATGAATATGGACACACCCCCACCTTTGGTGTTTCGGTGCAGGTTAGATGGCCGAAAAGTGTGGTATGAGTTATAACTGTTGCAAACTGTTTTGTCTTGTTTGCAATTTATTTTCTGAAATTTTCTCTATGCTTTCATTTAACCCTTGACTTCCTGATCTTTATTTTGAAAATATTTAATTTTTTTCTGTAAAGGAGATGTTATACAGCAGCTATATGAAGCTTTGTTCCTGTCTACTGTCCACTACTAAATTAATTTTAAATAAAATCTTAAATCTTAAGGCAACCAGGGTCCCTCAAGTTACATCACTGGTACTGAACAGATTAATTATGAAAATGAAGGTGTAAATGGGCAGCTAAAAACTCACTGAATGTAACTTGGCCAGAAGAGCATGCAGAAATATGTTCTGTTGCACCTGTATATATTTACACTATCTGCACCCAATTATAAGCTTCACACTGAACACCAAAGAGAGCAGAGGCTGTGTTCTAGCTTCTGGCTTCCCCCTCCCACCACTCTCTCTGTTTTTTGGTTCCTTCCAGTGTTCACCATCCCCCAGTTACTGTACCTTATCTCACACACACACACACACACACACACACACACACACACACATTAAATTCAGGGAAGGCTGATAATTTTCTCCAGTCTTACGGAATTCCATCTTGGACCAAAACTGTAAGCTGGCTGGGGACCTTCCCAGTTATTGTTCAATCTTGATAATAAGCCAATTAAGTATAGTGCATTGCAGAAATAGATGCCAGCTGTTTGTCACCATTTAGCAATAAATAGACTTATCAATTAATAACTAAGTATACAGATGACCATCTGTGGGGTTGACTATGCAGCCTCCTAGCATCTAACTTTGGATTGGAAGAGTATAGATGCATGTCTTACCATGGTTGCCTGAAAATACAATTAATAGCTGTGTCTGAAAATGTAATCTAATGCATAATGTGTCTCAGAAAAGTATAAGTTCAGGTCTTATGATGGTCATCTGAAAACACAGTACATATTTAGTCTGGTACATAGCACAGAGGATCAAAGCTCTGAGTTGTTAATGATATGCGTCTAGTAGTCAAGGATATGGGGTTTGATTCCTTCCACTTCCTTTTGTTTTGTTTTGTTTTAATTCTGATCCTATTACTTCCCCAGACAATGTTCCTGGGTCATCCATAGAAAGGGGCACCTGTGTCCACTGAGCTTACCCAGTCAACAAAAGTATATAAAAAAAAATTTAAGCAGTACAGGTTACCTTTAATTATACAGAAAAACATGGAACTATACAGGCAAACAGAAATTATACAATGAATGTTGATTAACATTCAAAACTGAGCATGCTAATTTGTCAGCCCAACCAGCATGCCCATTGTAAACCGAACATATACCAATAGAAACAAGTCCAGTCACCCAGACATTCTTCTGTTTATATATGCTACAGAGATTCCATTTTTTTTTCTCTTTTTAAAAATAAATAAATAAATAAATGAACTTATATATCTGGACAATTCACAAGTACAAGAGAGACAAGACAAAGAAAATACAAGAAAAAGCAGGTGTGTTGATTATCCTTGTTTTTTGTATACCCTGTCTCTCTCATAAGTCTGAACAGCACTGATGTACTGTGTAAGCATGGGAATATAAGTCCCATACACGTGCAGTACATCAACAGATCCCCATGATACTTGAGAAAAACCCAGAACAGCAACATAGGGCCATTATACAAGGACATTATTTAAGAAAAGTAAGTAATTTTTTTCTTAAATAATGTCATTGTATAAAAGCAATAACCCATGGCTGGGTGTGGGTAATGCTGTATTTACCCACAATTGGCTTTGTTTGTTCACTTGTGCTTTGCCCTCATGACCAAACCACACCAACCATGGTTAAATACAGCATTACCCACACCCAGCCATGAGTTATTGCTATAATAAATCAGTTGAACAAATAAGCTATTCTTGCTTACAGCAATTACTGAGGACTGAGACAATAGCTTAACTTCCAGCATACAGGCAATGGCAACAACAGAAGCAAAAATTGCAGCATAGTTTTTCCTATTACTCATCCTGATCATTCATTCAACTATTTCTTATATGTTTTCCATACAGAAACCACAGATGTTTTTAAGCCAAGTTTTACATTACATATCAATGAAATGATTTCATGTGGTTAGTTAGCTGCCTTCTTTACAGAATCCTCTAATCTTCTAATCACATTTTTACACCTATTTAGCTTTTTGGCCCAGGAGTAGTCAGATATCTTGTAATCCGAGGGAAAAAATATATAACACCCATTGCAGATCTACACTGCATAGAAAAAAGTCACAAGTTCACACATCTCTTCATGCCATTGAGAAATACGTATATTTTAGATTAAATCGTCCATTTTAGTTTACTTGCTGCAGGTTTTATTAGGATCATGTGCATCACTGTTTTTGTCTGGCACAGAAAATAAATGCAAATTGTCAGACATCAAATTTATTTTACTTTTTGTGCAAACCATACAAAATGTATTTACTTTAGCAATGTAAAAGCATACTGCTTCTTTCATGGCTGTTCTGAAAACTCTCTCTACACTTATTACACTCCCTTCCTAATGGCAATTAGCTAGGGCATTCTAACTTATGCTCTCACGTTACATAGCAGTGCAGTTCAACAGCCTTGATTTCTAATGGGTTAACTCTACAGTTGCCCTTATTACTGGCCAATTTTATCAAGCAGGACACAATCTTCTAAATATATTACCCCTGCCATCCTGTTTGCTGGAGCCAAGACTGACGATTCACCTTCCTGCATTGGTTGCTAGGCTACCAATCTAAGACAGATTCCATTTTAAGGTACTGAAAATTAAGTCTGCTCTTACAATAGTAAAGGTAAAAATGCTTTAGTTATATTGTCAGTTCTCCACTACATTATCACATGTTCAACATCTGACATTTTCAAATTATTTATCCTACTATCTCATATTAGTTTTGATGTATGGCCTCCTTATAAAAGAGATTGATAAAAAACAACTATCTCAGTCTCACTGGGGACCCAGCATGCCCCTGCCCTGTTTTTGTCTCAAAGATTTGGCCATTTCTTACATATAAACAGCTAATTTTTCAGCATCCTCACTGTACCCTGTCCTCTCAGTAAAGCATGTGATTTGACACACTAACAGGTCAGTGATGGCTTATGAATTTTTGATTTACCTCTGTAATTTTGTTCTTCTCCATCAATGTCCTTAATTGAGGAAGCTTTGCAAAGCTAACAACTAGCTACACTTATAGTAACATTAATTTTTCTGGATCACATTTGCTATTTTGATCTCTGTTTCTTTTTACTGTGTGCCAATGGCAAGCTACAGCATAATGTGCTTACATTATTTACACTGACCAGCAAAGACAAGCTCTTGAAATTCGATTCAGTCCATGCCCTTACATCCTTTACTCGTTTAAATAGATACCATGGAGGCAATCTTCTGCATGTCACAGTACAGGCATACACTCTACCAGAAGGAATGCTTTATTTTTTTCTTTATATTAATTTGTTAACCAAGTAAGTCCTGTTTGAACTAGTTGAGCTTTTCAAGGAAGACCTGTAAGAAGTCCTGGCAGTGACTTGTTGAGATACACACAGCTTGTAATTAGAAATTCAAGGGATCAAATCCTGACTACAGTTACCCCTGTGTGCTAAACAACAGTCTAGTCTCTTTCACAGAGTTTATAAAACATTTGCATTGTGCACCAGCTTTTCAACTATTTATTACAATGCCTTTTGAAAGATAAGGTTGCCTCACCCATCCCTGCTGAGAATCAATACATAATTGACTCCACTTATAATTGGTAATTTCCACTTGCATCATATCTAAGGCTAGACAGATATGCAGTACACTTATGTCTAAAATAACATCCTCACTACTGTTTATTTTACTTAGAACTCATTTATCTGTGTCAGAGATAGAGTTATGCCACTCTTACTTAAAGCGCTGTTGCAAAAACAATAAAAAAAACACAAGTAAGTCTCAGTTAATAAGTTGCTCTGGTGAGACTTAAAACCATTCTGCCATGACCGGTCACTGCTTTATACCAAGTATTTTTATTACAAGTCACATTCAGTGAATCTGACAGTATACCACAAAGGGTTATCACATGTCACTAATGAACCTGTTTTTTTTTTTTTTTTTTTTTTTATTCTTTCAGCTTCCACTTTCATGCTGTGTTGATGTTTACCTGAATGGCCCACACAGTTCACAAATGGAAAAAAAATGATCAGCTTAGCTATTCTTTCCCTCTCAGGTTACCTGCCCCACTATGATAGTTTTCCAGGCTAAATAATTACATTTTTTAATCTCATTAACATTATCTGCTGAAGAACCTCAGCAAATAATTCCTCTAAACCATGCAATACCATTATCTGATACAGTACTTTTCTCCAGCTTGACTGTCTTTGGTACTACATGTTGTGAACGATCAACTGTAACAAAGTGTACTGCATACAAATACCAGAAGATTTCAGAACCAACACATTTTTATGTACTCCTTTTAAATTGTAGCAGGAGTTAAGATCACTGCCACCTGCCTAAGAGAGATTGGCAGAATGTGACACCCTTTCATTTCATTCATTAATCATACTGCAGAGAAGGTCAGCAAGAGAAAAATACTGAGAAAGTTGTAGCAAAACTGAAAGTTAATGAAATGCAGAAATCACCCTTTCTGGGATTTCATGCCTGGCCACTTGTGTGATTAAAGATGCCACATCAAGATCAATCCATTTGACATTTCCAGAGTGTTTTACTACTTAGTAAATGATATATAGAAACTAAATAAGTGTAAAGAACTTCTTAGTATGAAACCCTCCTAAAATGAATGCTTCGAGCACACTCTACATCTTACTTTCAGGCTACATAAATAAAAGCAATGAGTTGTACCTCTCGAATATCCAGAATTTTGCAGAACATTCCTGATCTTGTCTAATATTTTTACCCTGCACCTCATAAAAAAATGATTTTCTGTTTAATCACTGAGGATTACATATAGTTAGTAATGCATGATATTAGAGTTTCGTATTTCTTATTGTTTGCAGAATGCATATTGATGCAGAGCCTGTTATTCTATTACATTTTTACGTGAATTAAAAGTAATACTTACAAAATGTCCCTGATTGTGAACATTTGTGCCCCATTATTTTTATCTCTGTCTAGAATTCTTGTGCAAAGAAGTTGAGAGGTACGTAATGAGTTGTAGCATCTCACCAACCATTTCAGCTACTGATAGATGCTGGCACTGTTGTTGCACTAAACTGACAAGTAATGTGCAGACAGCAGCAACCTTACATGAGCTGCTAAAATAAACATGATTCTGAAAATTTCCAAAGACTTCGATGGCATGGAAAATAAGCATGTGCTCCTCCTATCAAATATTTTCCATATTTTATCAAATGTACTTAACCCACACAAGCACCTCACAGTCATACCCAGAACACTGGATGTACCTCAAATACTGCTACATTTTAAACTCTGCAAATAAATAGTTAAATAACAGGTGGTGAAAGCTGCAGTGACAGCAATTCTCAGGTGAAATGTGGAATGAAATGATCGTGTGCCAAGTGAAACAAATAATTTTAAATTAATTAGCCAGAAATACACTGTAGGAATAACTTAAGTGCAACCATACAAACTATTACTAACACTGAACAATGAAAACAAATAATAATTTTTGCTTCCATGCGCATAAGACACAAGGGCATTCTATGCATTTGATGACAATGAAACAGATTTATGAGCTAATAACTATGCATTAGGCCATCAATTTTTATGCATGTCAGTATAAAGGGTTTCCATTTCCAGAAAATCAGAAAAGCTCAGTGGTAAACATAGAAAACATACATTAAATACCTTTTGCATTACGCCAATAAGCACTATATAATGTAGTTCACAATTCAAGAAATGATCTAAGCAATAGAAAAATCGGTTCAAAACAGAATAATGACTAAAAGAACATTAAGTTTTCCAGCACAGACATCAGGCTCTACATTACCAGTTATTTGAAACCTGCTAATATTATAAAATTCTTGGAGAGTAAGGAGCCATCAGAAGGTAATGGCAAATAATTAACTTAATGCTGCAGATGTCCTTCCTGAGCATAAAACCACGGTGGTGCAGCGGTAGCATTGTCGCCTCACAGCAAGATGTTCTCCCATTCGATTCTTGGCTGGAGTGGAGTCTGCATGTCCTCCCCGCGGTCGAGTGTTGTTCGAAAGACATGCGTGAATGGGCGTGCCTTCGTTGAAGGTTGGGCGTCGAGCTGGCACCTTGCCACTGTAAAAATCTACTGCCAATCATTAGTGGGCAGGAGTTCCGCTGTGGCGACCCCTAACCGGTAAAAGCCGAAAGAAGAAGAAGATGTCCTTCCAGAGCATGGTTAGCAAGTAATTCTGGAATAGTACAGTAGACAGAGAAACCATAACTGCCATCTGTTGCATGTCCCTAAAAGAATTTCAAAGAGTTCTTCTTAGAAATCAAAATATTTACAGTACTCTTCATTCTGCCCATAAAGAAATGTCTGAATTCCACATGGAATGCAACAGAAGTGGTGAGTCATTACCGCGGCTACCAAGCATCTTTCTTTTCATTATGCTGCTCTCTCTGTCTTGAGGAATATACTTTCTTCTTCTTCCATGAAAGGGTATTAAAGTGACTGGTTTCTATGTCATAACATTCCTTGTACAGGTTTAATGCCACAAACTGTACCACAAAGTCATTAAGAGAGACTGGTATAGACCAGAAATAGTACCTTCCATTAGCTGTCAGGCTTTTTGCAATACAGATTTTTTCATCTTCATTATTCAGCTGTCTCCTACTAGGACAGTATGCATGATATGTGCATTTGGCATGCAAGTCAGCTGTAACAGTTAATTACTGAGAGAAATGTAACAGGCAGGTCCTGATTCATGGGTTCAAGCATAGGACATAAGCGAAAGGTGTGCAGTAGTACAGATCATTAGCCTTGCATAAGAACCAAGAAAAATTCCATTACATGAAGAAATGCTTATTTTGGGGGTTGGGGGGATTAGCATAATGGTTAGGGTGTTCACATTACAGACATGAGGTACAGGGTTTGAATGGAAAGGGACATTTGTTAGGCTTAAAATCTCCCACAAAGACAGCCAGTCTAGTATTGGCCTATGAAACTATTATAACAGAACATGAAGTTTATTTTCAAGTTGCTGGCTTTGTGCAAGAGAGCAAAAGAATGGAAAATTTTATTAGAAAACATAATAAGTAAAACATTGAAATGTAGGCTTATAGAATTTAAAGGGTTGGCATGGAAAAAGGAGTCTGTTGATCTGATTCACTAGATAAATAAAAATGTTTGAGAGAAAAGGGGATATATGTAGGGAGTAAGGGGAAAACAGAAGGGTTGCTGGGAAGGTTATGCAGAAGCTAGAAATAGGGCAGACAAAATGTTCATGATCAGGCATTAAGAAAGCGAAGAATGTCTTACTCAAGTATTTAGGAGAGGGAAGCAGCTGAACAAGACTGGAAAGGTCAAACTATAAGGTGGGCAGTGAAGAAGTAAAAGTTTTAAACAAATATTCTTCATCGGTGTCCAACAAAGTAAACAGTAGGGAAGCTACCCATCTGGGAAGGCAGTATGGAGTTGGAATGGAATGGATAGCAATGATAAATGAGGAAGGGGAAATGGGCAGTGCGAAAACCTGAAGTATTATTCTCCCTAGTCTCTTATCAAACATGTTTTAATTTATCAACTAGACTTACTGGTAAAGGGAAGAGTTAAGACTGAAAATGCCAAAAGAAAACAGAAAGGACTGATAGTGCTTTGGGAAAGTTCATTACAAAAATATTTAATAAGTCTCTTTAAGCTGTCTTGGGAACAGGGTGCAAGCATTTATACCAATCACCAAAGTGAAGCAAGGAGTAGCTCAAGAAACTACAGGCAATGCGATGGACTTCACTACTGGATGAGGCAATGGAAGAAATCCTGTAACCAAGGCTTATAAAGCTTCTGTGGCAAAACAGACTGTTCAACAGATTCCAGCATGAAATTACATCAGGAGGATCCTGTCAATTAACCTAATCCATCCAGATTACTGCCTGAGGTTCGAGGGAGATCAAAAAGAAATCCCAGTGGATGCAGTCACTCAAGACTTCAGAAAGGACTTTGATTTAGTCTGACACTATAGATGCTTTGCAAACTGGAGGGGGGGGGGGGCATAAAACTGCATGTTGTTAGACAGGAGGATATATGCAATAATAGATAAGAGAAACTGTTACTAGATTACGTGACAAGTGGTGTCCCACAGGGTTTATTCATGAGACCATATCTATGTTATATATTAGACTTTGACCTCAAACTAGCTCTGGAAAACTGAATTAGTCTCTTTGAAGACAATACAAAGTTTGAGGTGGACAGCAAACAGTACTAGAGAAGTTTGAAGAGTGGGGCCTAAGATGACAGGACGTGTAGTTTAAAAGCTTCACAAAAATATGCTGTTGAACTTGCGGAATGACAATCCAGGGCCGAGAAACACCACTGGAGTAGGGGGGGTTAAACAATCCAGAATATGAAAGTCATCTAGGACGTATTATAACAGAAAATGTAAGCCATCAAACTCAGTGTGAAAGAATGTCAGGAAATGCAAATCAGCTGATGATATGTTAAATATAGGTAGGGGGGGCTGAATTCCATTCATGGGAATGTAATAAAGTCCCTACATCAGCACTATGTCTGGCAACAGCTAGAGTTCTAGTTGTAGTTCTGGAAGACTCCAAGGAAATGGAAGGCCTTACTGATATGCAAAAGTAGGTAACTATGGAGGCAGGCATTACATATGAAGAAAGGAAAAGACAACTCAATCTCCTTACATCATGAGTCGGAGAGAGACTGAGAAATATGGTATGATATAATATGGCTAGAAAAGAAAACAGGAGAAACACGAAGTAATTAATCTGGAAGAAACAGTACAGCAGGAATCAAGAGACATGGTTTGGAGATAAATATCTTTTTATGTGAAAGTACTTTTTCATGGAGAGCGAATGGTTGACAGATAGAATGAGTTACCACAATTGGTAGCAAAAGTTAAAAAGTAGCATCATTTAAAGTAGCTTGAGGTGTCCGGACTAAAGTTAGACTAGAGTGATTAAATCTCCATGGGTCATCTTCAAGCTCCTGAGTCCCAGGCAGTTGAAGGCCACTTTCTTATAAGCAGGGATTTGGGCATACTGCAGCTTGTTCATGTTTGAACTCAACTACATGTTCAGGCAAGATGTAGAAGCCACATGAAGACAGTGGACCTGCCACATCTTATCCAAACATAGTAGCCAAGTTTGAGCAAGCTAAGTATGGCAAATGAAGGGAGTGGAAGGGACAACTTAGATGTGGGTTTCAGTGGGAAGAGAAGTTTATGTTTAGGGAGCAGGTTAGGAGATACGTTTTAGGGAATGGGAGTGGAGTTTTAGGGACATGGATAAACAGGGACTATAGTTTAAGGGTGCAGATAGTGGAGCTTTAGCTTTAGGAAGTAGTCAGAGACTTTAGGGTTAGGTAGGAGAGTGCTATGGTTAAAGCTGGGATTATAATTAGGGTTCTGGTAGGGCTAAACAATGCACTAGGTGGGGGAGGTGGTAGGGCTATGCAGTGCACTAGGTGCAGGTGGTGGTAGGGCTATGCAGCACTCTAGGTGCGGGTGGTTGCAGGGCTATGCAATGCATTAGATGTGGGTAGTGGTAGGGCTATACAGTATACTATGTGTGGGTGGTGGTAGGACTATGCAGCACATTAGATGCGGGTGGTGGTGGAGCAATGCAGCACACTAGGTGTGGATGGGGATAGAGCTATGCTGTGCATTAGGTGCAGGGGATGGTAGAGCTGTGCAGTGCACTAGGTGCGGGTGTTGACAGGGCTAGGTAAGTAACAAGATTAGAGTGCACTTGCATTATGAGTGAATGGCAGCTTACAAATTTGTCAGGTGATACCACAATGGAAGCACTTGTAGTAGATCCAGTCTTCTTCTGCAATCTAGTTATATCAAGAAATTTTATGTAAAGTGTATGTAACACATTTCTAAAAGGAATGAGTTAAAGCTGCTATTCTTAGACAGGAGTTACCCTTTAATGTCGGTTGACCAAATAAGTAATGAAACTGCTAAAAAGCAAAATTGGTTTATTTTAACTTATTCAGTTGACACTCCAGAGACAATAAAGACTGTTTCCTCCAACAGGAAAACCATATGGGGTAATGGTGAACCAAAAGTCACAGATTTGTTAACAAAAGAGGTAATAATCTTAAAATGGTAAAAAAATATAAATTATGTGGCTCCATCATTTTCCAACAGGAAGGAGATTTTCTCAACTTACAATCTTTAGGGTTAACAAGTTTTTACATGTAAATATCCAAATTTTGTCTATTTAGCTAACTGTTTTTTTTTTGGGTTTTTTTGGATAATTGCTTCTATATAAGAAAACAATTAGAAGGCTAACAGACTGCAATTATGAGCACTTCCTTCTGATTAAAAAATAAGGTGGTGCCAGTGCTTTTCCAAGCACAGCTGTCAATTTAATAATTTTAGAAAATTTGAGCTTTGTATTAACATGTTTTAATTTACAAGTTAACATGTATTTTAGCGGGGTGACATTAAGACCAAATTAGAATGCAGTTAATTGGGGTAGCGTTTGCTGTAGCAGGTAACTGAGTAAATGTCAGGAAAATCCTACTAGAACTGCTGAACTTTATTTGGGGTTAATCAGAGTCTCTTTAATTGATGGCAAGTGTGTACCCAAGAAGACCGAATGCTGTAATTAAATCAAAAGGTGTTCCAACAAAGTATTAGTTTAAGGGTGTGCACACACAACAAAGTATTAGTTTAAGGGTGTTCACACTTATGCAACCAGTGTATTGTATGTTTTTTATTTTTTATATATTTTCCCCTAACAGATTTGTTTGTTTTCAATTGAATTTTACAGGTTATAGGTCACATTAAAGGTGGGAAAAGTTTTGAAATGATTTATTGTGGTCTAATTTTTTTACATCAGAAAAACCTGGCATTTTAACATGGGTGTGTAAACTTTTTATACCCACTGTGTGTGTGTGTGTGTGTGTGTGTGTGTGTGTGTGTGTGTGTGTGGGTGTGTGTATGGATCTAGGACTATTACACAAAATCACATTTCCACGAAACGTAAACGACCGAACACTCTTTAACGAAAGTGCTTTTCATTGAAAAATCACTTTCACTAAATTGTGCAAAAAATGTAAAAAAACACAGTACTCACATTTACGCAAGCCCCCCTGCACTCCCAACACCCCCTACTTTTATATTATCACTCTGAGATTGCACTACAGTGGAAAAAAGGGAATATTCCCTTATCCCCACTGTGCTACAATCTCAGCAACAGCCATTTCCCCAGATTTTTATCTTTTTTAGCACACTGTCATGAAAGTACTTTTTTGGTGAAAAGTGTGCTCAGACGTTTCACTTTCGGTGAAACGGTTGTTCGATAAATAGTATGAATCCCACACACACATACACATATATATATATATATATATATATATATATATATATATGTATACATATATATACATATATATATATATATATATATATATATATATACATATATATGTATATATATATATATATATATATATATATATATATATATATATATATATATATATGTATACACACACACACACATATAATGCAGTGGAATTCTGGATGTTGTTTATTACACATTGTAATTTTCATATGCTGTATACATCTCTCATGTTCTTTATGTTATGGGTATCTTTCATATTCAGATACAATGCTACTGTTCTAATATAAATATATATATCTATAATAAGTATGACTTTTACATATTATGTTTATATATGGTAACTGTATCATGTATGTTTTCTGCTACATAGCTTGGGTTATTGCTGAAAATGGTCTGCCAATCAAGGACCAGGTCACTTAAAAAGGTAACAAAGGAAAAAATAAACAAGTAATAAATTATAACTTTACAGTGTAAAACTCCTGCATAGACAAAAGTGTAAGCCCTCAAAGGGTTAACTTTATTAGTTAAACTGTCAGTCTGTTTTAGAAGTTAAGTTTCCTGTTTCTCTCCAAAAAGTTTTTTTTGGATTAGTGAGAGCTACCAAGATGCTAATTACAAAGAAATGTAATAAATTACAAAGCAGACACATGCAGGCACACATGTCACAAAGTTTACAGTGAATTTCTCAGGTTAAACATCTGTTATTATAACAAAATCTGTTGTAAGGCCTGAAAGTAGGCAGGATCCTTTTAGAAACAGAATAAAGTAAATTAGAAAATGTCAAGCGTGGTGCAGCGGTTAGCGTTGCCACCTCACAGCAAGAGGTTCTCCAGTTTAATCCTCGGCTGGGGTGTCTTCTGTGTGGAGTCTGCATGTCCTCCCTGTGGTCACGTGGGTTTCCTCCGGGTGATCTGGTTTCCTCCCACATCGCAAAGACATGCTGTAGGTGGATTGGACACACTAAATTGGCTCTAGGTGTGCGTGCGTGTGCCTTCTGTGGAAGGTTGGGCGCCGGGCTGGCAACTCGACACTAAAAAACTCCACTGCCAATCATGAGTGGACGGTGATCTGCTGTGGCTACCCCTAACTGGGGAAATCTGAAAGAAGAAGAAAAAGAAGGAAATGTTAAATATACCTGGACACTTTGCACAACACTGTCCTGGTTTCTTCTCAGGATTTGTGCACGTCACTCCAGGGCAAGTAACTGAAGCACAGTGTACTGAACCATCCTGCAAAAAAAAAAAAAAAAGAAAAGTAATACATAAATAAATAAAAGAGAACAGACAATGAAATTGACTGCAGAGTATTAAACCATTTACTAACCCAAAACTAACTATCTGCATCAAGCATTTAAACAAGCCATCTCTCATACTTTGCTGAACACAATATCTGCCTTTACTTGCATCATGTATTTATTGCTCAAAGACAATCTAAGCAACATCGACTACATCTTGAAACAAGTACAGCACACTACACCTTTATGACTAGATGTTAAGGTAGATATACTTTAAAACAGTTAATAAAAGAATAAAAACAATTATGACATGATGCAAGAAGTACAAATGTGTCACACTCTATAATATGTGAGACTGTGCACCTTCTGTGATACAAACTATATTTTTACTTATTATCTATAATTTTATGCCTTAACTAAGTATTCCTTCTCTGCTGTGCTTAATCATTCTGTCTCAGCTACTTGTTCATGACATATTGTTCATATTTAGGCTATGTGTTCAAGTTGAGCCAATACCCACAAATACTGTCTCAGAACTGTTACAATATCATGCTATCATTGTGTATCTTTGTTATCAGACTACACACTGTTCCTGCAGATACAAAAACAGTTTGTGCACCTTAAAAATGATTCTTTATACAGCACAATATGTTTAAACATACAAAGATTTCAGGCACAGGAAATAATAGGTTCATAGGTAGGTATTAGGCTATCTGCCCAAAGGCATTTATAAGCCTAGCCAGAATGTGTTGACTTTCGCCACCATCTTAGATTAGTTCCCTGTGCCTCTGTCCAGCAGAACCACTGAAGTGATCCCCGGGGTAAACTTTCTGTTTCCCATCCACTCGTCAAGGTTTCTTTTGAAGAGTGTTAGCGAGGAGCTCTGCCTAATGTAGATTGGAATCTTGTTCCAAAGCATGGGAAGTCTCTAGGACAGGAATCTATCCCTCCAGCACATCCTATTTATTGTTGTGGTGAGGTTTAGATCCCTAGAGTGTGTGGTTCAAGGGGATAAGGTTTTCTTTAGGTGGAACATGTCCATCAATTCTGGGTTGGACATGGCCTTGTATGTCAGGCAGGGATCACCTCTGAGTAGGTGGTATGCAACTGAGTACAGCTGGAGTTTCTTCAGTCGAGCTGCATAGAGCATCCTCTTGGTGAGGTACTTCTGTGGTGTTTCCAACTGTTGCAGGTGTCTTGTAAGGTACATCCCAAATGGAGCGTTGTACTCTATGATGGGTCTGATGAGTGATGAGTAAAGGGGCACAATGACCTCTTTTGATCTGGATGCAAACCCTTTTGTGATTAGGTGGGCCACATAGAAGGATTTTCTAACCACTTTGGCAATGTGATTATCAAAGGTGAGATTACTATCTACTTGGGTCTCCAGATCTCTTATTACATCTTCCATATTTAGGGGACTACCACCTATGTGGTAGTTTGTGGGTACTTTGTTTTTTCCAAAGGGGATGACTATGCACTTTTTGACATTTAGCTTGAGGCCATGATTTTGACACCAGGTATCCGTCTCAGTGAGACCCTTTTGGAGAGTCAATTATAGCCCCAAGTTTGCAGTCGTCTGCAAACTTGATCAGCCATAGTCCTCCTGTGCTTGCCTGTACCTCTGAGAAGTATATGCCAAACAGGAGGGGTCCTAGGACTGAGCCCTGGGGAATGCCACTTGTAACCGGTTTAGAGTCGGACCTAGCTCCCACAACTTTCACCATGTGGGTTCTGTCCATGAGCCAGCTGGCAACTCATCTTGTGATGTAGGGGTTTATCTTCAGGCTGGTGAGCTTGTCTATAATACCAGAATGGGGAATGGTGTCGAAGTCCTTTGTGAGGTCTAGGTAGGCTGTGTGTACCACCTTTCACTCATCTATAGCCTTGGTAACTGTCTCAAAGAAGTTCACCAGGTTTAGGAGGCATGATCTGCCCTTAACAAAGCCGAACTGGGTAGGGTCCAGTGTTTGGAGGTTCCCAATGTCTCTGTTAATGAGTTCCATGATGATGCGCTCTATAGCCTTGCAGACCAAGCTAGTCAGGCTTATAGGACGATAGTTCCTGGGGTCTGTTGTGGCTCCACCTTTGTTGAGTGGAATAACCGTTGCTGTGCACCACTCTATGGATACGTAGCCTGTGGAGAGGCTGAGTTTGAACAGTGTGCTTAGATGAGGTGTTAGTTCATCTTTGAACTCATGTAGGATGCAGCCTGGGACACCGTCCGGTCCCATTGATGCTGTGTTTTTGGCTATAATGTTCTACTAGACTGACAATGAACCAGAATACTCATCTCCATAGTAAGTGTCTTAAGTTCTTTGCAAAAATATGTAAAGTAGTACATGTTTTACTATAATTTGATAGTCTTATCCATGCATTACCTACTCTCCCAGAAAAAAACAATTAAGTACATCTCTCATTCCAATATAATACCATACACAGGTTATCGAATTTTTCTCTACTCCTCTTTTGATAACCCCAAACATTCACAGAAGTAGTTGTCTGTATAGGTCCTATATATCTGAATAAGGTTTCCTCTTAAATATTTATATGATATACTTTACAAATTCAGATATTTTAATCTTGCATAATTCCTTAAACTTTCAAATCCATGGATATCCTTGGTATATTTCTTCTGTACTCTTTCAAACATAGTCATTTTAGTTTTCTTATAAGGTTTCCATATTATCATTCCATACTTGAGTTTGGACTTAATGTAACTTACAACGATTTCAACATTTCTGATATCCTAGACATTATAAAATATTTTATGCAACTGATAGTTTTATAACTATAATTAACTAATTGGCTGATATGATCAGAAAAACTGACCTCCTTGTCTATTCATATAGTCCTGTTTCTTAAATGACTACAAACGTTACTTAAGTAGCATAATGCTAGACCAATGCTGTCATCTTCAGTCTGCTCAGCATGTGGGTTATTAGATTTAATCAGATCCAAAGTCAACACCTGGCTGTAAAGCACCAACTATCCTCCAATAATGCTCTGCATTCCTAAGGCTCCTTAGATCAAATTTGCCCATTCCATAACTGACTGCCACCTAATATGCCACCTAAGAAAACTGAGGCCAAAAGACCAAGATGGTTTGTAATACAAGACTTAAGTCAGGCCTGCAAGGTACACCAAGAACCACACATTTTGGTAACAATTTGGTAGGGGAATGAAGATTGTTGAGATGGGTAGAAGAAGACAACATGGATCTATTAAGTACATAACTTTCATATCTGATGTCTTTTCCCTCTGTCTCAGACTGATTGGGCTGTAATGAGAGAATATTCCACAAAATTTTGGAGCCAAAAGAAACCCTGGATTTGCACTGAATATCAAGCTTGTAAAGGACACAAGGGTATGAGTGTTTGACCAGGTAGCCACTAAGCAAACATCATCCAAGAAATCATGACCAAAGAAAGCTGTTGAAATAGATACTGCCCTGGTGGAATGAGTTTTTGGCTTGGAAGGTAGGGATAAAAAATTAGTAGTGCATACAAAAATATGCAGCCAGAAAGCCATCTAGAGAGATTAGCCTTGGAGAAGGACACAAATAGATGGTCTAATTTCCTGAAACCTATGGTGCTGTCTAAATAAAATCTCAAATTACAAAGAAAGTCAAGGGAGTGTGGCATATATTCATCAGTATTACTAAAATTTGAAAGGAATATTGGTAAATAAATAGACTGAATCAGATTTGACTCAGAGGCCATCTTAGTCAAAAAGATTGGATTAGTTGGCAATTAAACCCTATCCTTGTGAAAGATGTGCTCTACTGGTCGATGAGAGAATATGGTGACAAGGAAGACGTGGGTGAATGCTGGGTCTGAGGCTGTTCAGGACCTTAAGGTGCAGGCTGTTCTAAGGCAAGATGATGTGAGATTGAAGATCCCTGAAAACAAGATGATTGGGATGGATCTGATGCAGGGTATGACAGCCCAATCCCCAAGTGGAACAGAATCCTCTAATTCAAAAGTTGACACCAGGTTGGATTACTGGAGAAGGCCCTTCCTTGATCCACAGACCTAGGATAAGTCCCTGCCCCAGGCACATACACAGACCTGAGGTCAAGAACAGAGCTGAGCTGTCCAGGGCCAAAGCACTAAGGGGGAAGGATGGCTCCAAAAGTCTCGGAGTCAGCCCCAACTGCTCAGCTCCAGGATGCAGAGAGCTCCAATAGAGCCAAAGTTAAGTACATCAAGGTAAGCATCTATGGTGAATGGAGTCAAGCTGAAAGTGCAGATGGGGGAACCACACAGACAGCAGTTGCATTGCAAACCACTGGAGCTGGGGCATGGACCAGAGAAGGAGAATCAAGGTAAGAGGTAGAAGGGTAAACTTACTCCCCCCTCAGAGCCAAGGGGGAGGGACTGATCCCCAAGTCAATCTCAGCCTTCAAGAATGTTAGCATTAGACTTCTCTAAGGCTCTGCATGGCCTTAGAAGACCTCAGGAAAGCCATCAAGTATGGCTTATTGGCCATTGAAGTGGTTTATCCAAATCCTGGCTTTCATATGGAGAATAGACCCGAGGGGCTAAAGGCTGTGTTGAGAATTCCGGATCTGGCAAACACCAAAAAAGAAGACTGGGGATGACCAGACTCTTACAATGCAGCCAGAAAAGGGCTTCATTATCTCTGACAGCCAGGACTGAAGTGGTTTCAGTGTTGGTGCTAAAAGGATCAGGGACTGGTATCAGGAAGGTACTAATGTCAGATACATGGAGGGAGCCAGGGAAGTACAGGACACTGGGGGGCTTCTGCACTGGTTCACCTGTGGATGGAAACTCAGCCAGTCATTTTCTGACCTCTTTATTTCTACCCTTCTGTTCATCCCTTTCTTTTTCTTTTCTGTCTTTATATTTATCATTATCTTTCTCTCTCTCTCTCTTCCCTTTCTTCTGAGACTTCTTGGATGGAGAGGGAGAACTAAGAGACAGACAGTCTGCCAAAGAAGAGGTGGAAAAGAACCCATTCAACACTAATTTGGCCTTTTGCCCAGACCCCAAAACAGACACAGATTTGACAGTCTTGGTTCTAAGTATGCTACCCCCAAAGCAGTAAACATATTTGTAATGACAGTCTTGAGGGGGGCAGTTAATGACAGCAGTTAATATACTTTTGGAAGGCCAAAGTCTAATCAGTAATTTATTATACATATATTTGTTATCCCAAAAAGCAGAATCAACAATATCTGAAAAAACTCACAGTGAAAGCTACAAGAGAATGTAACAAATATTTAACAAGCAGTGCTGGACTAGTGAGACAGCACTGGCAAGAAATCCCAGATGGGGGAAAAGAACAACCAAGACAGAGAAAACAGCCTAGGCTTGACACACACAGAACACCATGTGCCCAAATGACAACTTTTTAAAATTTAGTCAGACACACTTTCAAGAAAAAAAAACTTGACTTTCAAGGGAGAGGTGAAAATTTTATACAATAGCAATCCTAGCTGTATAATCAGAAAAGAACAGAATAATAATATCCAAAATCACTTATCTCTAGTGGAGCTTCAGAACCATGTTGGACACTGAAGAACAGCAAATAATATCTGAGTTGACTTGGAAATACAGAGCATCATGGGAAGGGAGGGGAGTTGGAGTTACAGAACCAAAATTGTGAAGTGTCAGCTTCAGATGTGGTAATCAGGGCCATAGCAACAAAGAACGTGGCCCCCTCCGAACATACGTCTGGGGCCATTTACACTATCCCTCTGAAATTAACATTTTATTGGCCACACTGTTCACACACATCAACAAATGTCTTAAGACCAAGCTAAAAATAATCCTAAACTACTAGAGCTTCGTGATTACTCAAGACCAAGCTAAAAATAATCCTAAACTACTAGAGCTTAGTGCTTATTCAAGACCAAGCTAAAAATAATCCTAAACTATTAGAGCTTAGTGCTTACTATAGTGTAACTATAATAATAAATCCAGTTCTTCAATTGCATAAATATACACGTCAAAAGACTGCTTTCACCCAATGAACTCGCATATGCTGTATTCATCATTAATGAAATATATGAAATGTAATTCTAAAAGTTGCATTGCAGTGCAGTTGGTCCATGACTGTTCAGTTAGCATAATGCACACAAAATTGCATACAAATTATTAACAAAACATGTCTGGAACAGAATAGGGTGACAAATGTTTTCTTAGCATGCTAACATATATATATATATATCTATATATATCTATATCTATATATATATATATATATATATATATATATATATATATATATATATATATATATATATACAGGGTTCATATTATGTATATATAGGCCTACAGTGTACATGTATTCCATACACAGTTAGCGTATTTACACAAAGTGCTTCTTTTGAGCCTTGTTTTCCACAAACTGGTTAATCAGTGTGTCACAGTCCAGAGATCTCGCAATCTTATTTTTGACTGAGATAACTGCAAGCACAGAAAGCCTTCTGTCATGGTTAAGTGCAAAATATTCTTGATCAGGTTCATTGTGCTGAAGCTCCTTTCAGCACTGGTGACAGTAACTGATGTGGTCAGAAGAACTCTGATGCAAATGTAAAGATTCATATATACCTCCTGAAGGCTGTTCTTGTATATGTACGTTAAAAAATTGTCTGCTGTGACAAGTCCTCTCTCTTTCTCTATGACATAAATAAAATGATTCAATTCCATTATGAGTTAGTTGACATCAATGTCTCCTATTTTTCTTTCAAAATTTTTGCAGTGATTCTCCAGTTCATTTTCTCTGTGATACTGCTTCAGGCTATTATCGTTGCACAGAAATCCAAACAACTTATACCACTCCACGAGTTGGTCAAATCACGACGAAACAGAAGATATGGCCTGATCAGTGAGAACAAGAAAGAACTGCGATTTGAATTTTTCTTCGCCAGAAAGACGACTCGAATCATCAGCACATTCGTAATCAAACATTCTCTTCTTACGTGGCACTCTGGTTTCCGGAAACACCTGCTCAATACCCATATGCTCTGCTATTTCAAGTGTAATTGTGACTACAGAGTTATATCCTGTATTTTGATAGTCTTGAAAAAACTTCATTGTAGCAGGACATCAGTTGAAACATCCAGTGACTGAATTAATTTGCTGGTTATATTGATGTGAAACAGTATATCGTAACATGTACATACAGTCAGAACAAAATGCCACTTAGTAAAATGGTCTAAAAGCACACCAGCATCTGTTGCTGTATTGCCATCTTTCTTTTCAAGTGCATGTTCTCTCAAAGATGAAAAAGCATTGGACAATTCTTCAAGGTGATAATGCAATGGCTTCACAGCATCAATTCTTGCCTCCCAACAAGTGTCCAATAACCCTTTAACAGATATTGGCATATGTTCTTGAAGTATATCCCAATGTGAAGGTGACAAAAAGACAATGTATATTCTGTTAATCAGACTGAAAAAGTCGGCGGCATATTTCGATGACTTTGCCGTGTTTGAGATTACAAGATACCAAGTGTGAACTCCACATGGTACATACAATGCACGGTCATTTATTTCTAGCATGCAGGCTTGAACTCCTTTATTCTTTCCTCTCATATTGGAGCCGTTATCATAAGCTTGGCCTCTCATGTCAGCAATGTCTATTCCTAAGTTCTCTGCCTTTTCAAGAAACGCTTCCAATAAGCCCTTGCCAGTTGTATCATGAACATTAACAAAACCAACAAACGCTTCATGAATATTGACATCATCATCACTGTTGCATTCAACAAAGGGTAACACCACTGACATCTGTCCTTCATGTGACACATTGGGAGTAGAGTCCAAAATAATTGAGTAATATTTTGCTTTTTTAAGCTGTGCTATGTTGGCCTCTTGAATGTTACTGGCAACAAGTTGAATCAGCTCGTTTTGGATTTGTGGACTGAGGTATTAAACATGTGTCTCTGCCTTCTTAATCCTCTGTAAAAGTTTGCTGAGGACAGTATCATACTTTGCAAGCAATGCAAACAGTCCCAAAAATTGCCATTCGAACAATCGCCAAGCTTTTCATTACTTCCTCGAAATGCCAAGTTTCTTTCGGATAAGAAAATAACAACATCAATCATGCATTTGACAGCATCTCTCCAAAAATCCCTTTCTTTCATAAAAGCCTGCAATTAGACTGGGTCAACAGATATACGGTTTACTATGCCTGACCAAAGGTCAAACCATTTCACCATACAGTCTTGATGACCTTTGCCTGTTTCATGCTGCTGAAGTCTTTTTGACAGTGCTTTCCAAGCAGGTGTTCCACTATGTAGCGGTATGCCAGCAGTGCCAAATAATTTACAACAAAAACAAAAAATATCATCTTTCTAGACTGAGTACATTAACCATGAATGTCTTATTGTCTCACCATTTGCCATGGCTTGACAGAAATGAGTATTTGTCAACCTCCATCTTTCCTCATTAAATGGAAATCCATAACTTTCATTTTGCTGCAGTGGGCCACGTTCAACAATGTCACACACTTCTCTGTCCGATATTATAAATGGACAATCTGAAGGGATCATCAGTCAGTGGTTCAAATTCAGATACTTCTTACCCAGCAGCAGCTGGAATATCTGTAATGGTTTGTTTGGTAGTAGAACAACTGGCTTCACCTTCAACCTCAGTTGAAGCACTTCTGGATACTTCTGCTTTTGGATATGACTTGTCACTGCTAGTGCTGTGCGTTTTATGTCCCTGTTCCTGTACATTGGATTGCAGCGTAAAATATGTTGACAACTTTGGAATTTTCTCAAGTTGCTTCTCGGAAACTTTTGCTGCCTTTCGTTTACTAGCTCCGCTCTTATACGTTCTGTTAGACAACATCGCAAAGCATGCCTTTTCAATAGAAACGCTAAAAAATTGAACAACTACATTAATGACATTTATTTATCCGCTGACCACTATTATGAAAACAAATACACATTCTTTGAATAGGTCCAACAGTAACAGACACATGCACAGAGCCTCCTCAGCTTTCATACACACATTCACTCACACACACAGACAGCATAAACACACAAACACTTTTTGTTTCATTTTTTATACTTGCTAAACAGCAAACGCGATGCTCCACAAGTGTAAAATATCTGCTTGTTCGCCCAGGCATATCTCTCAACTGTACAGATTTTCGCAGAATGTCCAGATTTTTGCCTCATATTTTTTTATCCATTTTTCATAAAATTGTGGTTCTCTGGCAAATTAGTGGCAAATCATTAAAGACTGAAGTTAGAAAAGAATGACAGACATTTGAGTTTAAGACTGCATACCCTTCAGAAAATTCACGGTAAAGCAAAACCTGTTATTCTATCACCTTTCTAAGTCTGAAAGTGCAATATTGAAAAATTGTCCCTATTTTTGTGCCTTTAGCCCACTTTTATTAATGGCTTTGTCCAGATTTCTTTCTGTAAGACGCTGAGAGGTATGGTTCGATGTCTGTCTTACTTACTCTCATACACTGTCACACACAAGCTTTTTTTCTTTTCTACTATGAAGCGGCATCTTGTCACGGCTATTATTTGTATATTAACACCCTTCTAGAGTAGGTTCCTTCTTCTCCAATCAGGTTGCCAATGTACAGCTGCCTATTCCCTAAATACAATAATGCCCACTAACATTACACTCCATTAAATCCACAATTAAATTATCAGCACACGGCACTGTCCTCTTGACGCAGGTCCTACAGAGCGCAAGGCCTCCTCCGAAATCCTGTGAAATATTAAGGCAACTATGACAGGTTTTAAATAAGCTCAAGTTGTTGCTTGGTAAGTAAATTGGAATGTTAATTTGGTAACAAGGAGAGATAGCTGTATGCACGGACCAGTAAGAGACAATAGAAACTAACAGCTGACTAAAAAAAGAAACCGGTGATGGGGTTATATAATGGTGTTAAGTTACTAGGGTTTAACACCTCTCTATTTATGGAATAGGACAGCTTTTACCTGGGATTTGTGTCCCAAGAAAACGTGAAATGTGACAGCTGTCCGGAGATTTTTGGGAGAAAGTATACATTTCCCGTTAATTTCATGATGACACAATTATTTGTAGCTGAAACAAATTCTGCCTATTCGTGCCTGCAGACCCAACTAAGATTCAAAACTGACCGACAGACAACTGATGGCTGCCAATATAACTATGATGTATCACCTTACATTTTCCTGTCACTTTTAGGGGCCCCCTTCCTTGCAGGGTCCCCTCCAGTCGAAGGGTACGGAGGACGCTTGCTACGTCTCTGCTGGTAATCCACAGGTTGAACAGGACAGAAAAGAAAACATCCAGTTCGCTGTTTTAATCACTGTATGCTGTAATAAATATTCACATTTCAATATATGTCTTCCAAATCTCATACGTTTCATGTTTGATGTGTTTATCAACATATTATTCCCCTGTAACAAAATGGTCAACTTAGCCAAGTTCTTTTGCTGACATTCCCTTCCTGGAAGAGATGCAATTAGTTTACCAATTTTTAAGTCATCTACATATAGTCTATAGAACACCAAAGATGAACATGACAGATCTGAAACATATAATCTAAACAAGTATGTGCCTAGGACAGAGTTCTGGGGAGCAACCTGAGTGTAACCCAACATTTCACCTGTCCAACTGCTGCATGATACTTTCCATGTCCTATTTGTAAGCTGTGCAGCTGTCAATCTTAAAAAGATTACACTAACACATAGCTGTTCTAATCTATTAAACAGTGTTTTGTGCACATCCCTATCAAAGGGCGAAGCTGTCTATGTAAATTACATCACAGCATAATTTTTCATTTATATCTGTAATTAGATTATTATAGAACAGCATGATTCAGTTAGTTACAGATCTATTTTCAACATATGCATTCTGATATATGGTTTCAAGTCCCAACCTTTTCCATTTCTGATAGTAATTTATCCATAATAACCTTTTCTGCTACTTTTACACAACAAGAAGTAAGCTTATGGTTCTGTATGATTCTGGGTTTGTCCTCTTCCCCTTCCCTTTAAAGATGGGTTCAACAAGTGCATGCCTCCTATCTTGAGGAATCTTCCCATACTTAAATCACCTAGTGAACAACAGATTTAATAGTACTGTAAGTACACAGTGAAGTCTTTTCAGTCATTATTTATTTCTGTCTCCTCCCTGTGCTTTACTTGAGTCCTGTATGCATGATACTTTTTTCAGTATAATCCAATTTAATTTCAGTATTTGATACCTAGATGTCACTAGCAGAAATTATCAGCTATTCTTATACCATATTGGTTTCATGCAGATTTTTTTATCAGCAGGCTTCTGTTTACACTTGATTGTATCATATAAGCCATCCTGATTAACAAAACAAACAGATACTTGCATAATTAAGATGTTACACATTATGAGTAATGTACATAAAAATATGATGAATTCTAGTATCATCAAGCAAAAGTAATCAGCTTACACAAAATATTATATTATATTACTCAAAGAATGTAGACTACCTACATTTACTTTGGTAAGATGAACTTAACTGTACATATCACATAAACATATGACTGCATAAAATATTTAAAAAATGGTCTCGCACTTTGAAAAATTAAGGTATATAAAATTACTCAAAGGATTCAAAACTGTGAAGACAAGAAATAAATACATATACAACTATTCTGAGAGATTATTTTGTATCATGGCTATTGTTTGTTTGTTTTGGTTCTGTTTTTTTTGAGATATCACTCTTAATTTTTTCATGAAAATGAAAATATAACAACCTTACTCGAAAATACCAACATTCCATAGAAAAGACAAAATCTAAATAAGAATGTAGAAAAGGAAACAATAGGCATACAGGCACTATCAGTATACTGAACAACATGTTTCTTACCCACAAAGAACTTTTGTAAAATATAAATTAAGGGCAATTAAGAATTTTTAGTAACATTTAAAAAATGATTGACATAAAGACAGAGAACAAAATATATACTGTAGAAATACAATATTTAAAAAAAGAAGTAAGTATTAATAAAGACTAATAAACAATGAGATAAAACAGAAAGTTTATTTCTCAATGTAGGGATAATAGTATTTCAAAATGGAGTAACTCTTACAAAACCAGAACAAACAAAGCAGATCATCTTAATTATATAAACATTATCTGCATATGCCACTGAATTACAGGAAATATGAAGCTATTTTTAAAGAGGTACAATAAGCTTTGTAATAGATCGTAAACTACATTAAAAGAAGTACACAAAAAAGATACAATGAGAAGTTCCTTTCCACAAAGAATCATACTTAAAATGAAAATAAAATTTAAATATAAATATGTATCTATATATGAATGCATTTATACACACGGGTCTGCTTCTAAATTTCAAAGTCTCAAAACTTCAAATTTCTTATGGTTGATACCATAAGATTGAAGTTTTGAAACTTTGAAATGTAAATAATAAATAAATAAAACAAAAAATATATATGTTTTTATGTTTTTGTGCGCCCCCTCCCACACACCCCTTGCTAATTAAATATACCAACTCAGATCACACTACAGCAAGGAAAACAGTAAATATACAGTTCCATGCTGGGTGGCGATCTCCATTTAAAGTGTTCAAACTTTCAAAACTTCAATCTTATGGTCTCGACCCTAAGAAATTCGAAGTTTTGAAGCTTTGAAATTTAGAAGTAGACACACACACATATACGCACACACACACACACACACACACACACACACACACACACACACACACACACACACACACCATACCTCTCAATCATACTGAATTACTCAGTTTTGGGGTCCAAATGAAGGGGTGCCACGATTCTCGAGTGGCAGCCATTCATTCCCAATTTTTTTCATTTTTTTTTTAAGTTTTTGAACTACTATGCTGTCGGAGCTGACATCATCATGTGTGTGATGACATCAGCTTCATCAAGGCTACCAGCCAGTCAGAATTGAGCTCAAGGAGCTCACATTGTCATTTCCGGCTGGTCTGGCTCAATTGTGAGTGGCAAATCTCTCTCGCGATTACAGGGATTCAAGTACAGGGAAAGCTCTCGCTTTGGATTAGAATGGAGGACAATTTATTACAGCAGCTCTGATTAGAATGCAGGCTGTCCATATCTTGCTCGTGACTACAGGGACAGCTCTCGCTTTGGATGAGAATGCAGGCCAATTTATTAACAGCAGCTCTCACTTTGAACGCAGGCCATTCGGGTTATAGAAACAGGGAAGTCAGCAGCACTCCTCTGATGTTTGGACACTCATTTTGGATCCAGGTTTTTTTTTGTGTGTGTGTGTGTGTGTGTGTGTGTGTGTGTGTGTGGGTGTGTGTGTGTGTATGTGTGTGTGTGTGTGTGTGTGTGTGTGTGTGTGTGTGTGTGTGTGTGTGTGTAAATGCTCCCAAATAGTTGGTATGCAATATGTATTTATATGTGTAGAAAAAAGTATAAACATACAGAACAGAGGTAAAGAAGTAGAGAACCTAACTGAGAACAGTTGCATTGTTACATTCCCATGATTATGTAAGGAATATCAAAGTCTTTTTAACTGATTATTGGAATTAGTGTGCTTTGCTGTGTAAGTGGATTGTTCCAGTATTTGGACAGCACTCTGTAGAATATAGAGTTGCAATATTGGTTTATTAAACAAAAGGACTTTGCCAAATGCTGTAAGTTTGATTAGATGGAGAAGGTGTGTTCCATTTCATTAAGAACTGTAAGGTGGGATACCAATGACGTTTGCAGAGAATATTATAGGCTGTTTGAGGTTTGAAATTGTGGTGATGTGTCAAATGACTTTTGGCCATGATAGCTTCCAAAAGGGGATACTGCCAGGTGAATAGGAAGGTTAATTCCAAATCGGTAAATCTAGCTGTTCCAATTTTGAGACTAAGGTCTCTGGGAAATTTGTCAGAATGCTAGCAAATAGGTTTTGGTTGTAACAACTCACCAGTGGCCATTGAGGAAGGGTTTCACATGATGAAACATTTCCAGCTTTTGATTTCTGTTGAGGGCTAAGCAATGACGTGTAGGCTGAAACTCAGCTCAATACTTTATTGTAACATCTTTCAGCTTAACTGAGTTGGCAATTTCTAGTTGGTGTTACCTTATGCTTGAATTTTAAAACTGGATATAACATCATGGGCAATGGTGCTCACTCAGAGTATCATAGGTTTATTTTTGTTAGCATTCAGGTGTATGCCAGCATCAGTCTAAGCTTGGTATGAACTAAATTGATATGGAGATAGTTGGTTGCTATGTCGAGTACTGAAGATGGACAGAGCAGGAATGGGCTATCTGCATATTGTTTTAGTTCTGACTGGCCACAGTAATGTGTTGAACTATTTACAAATACAGATAATAGTAGGGAGCTTAATACAGAGCCTTGTGGGACACTAATGCTGATTGCTATTGTTGTGATGCAGCTTCATTCCATCTTACCACCTGGGATGTAATACACCTGGTGGCTAGAGGTATTTCAGGCTCAAATCCTGTACCTTTGGTACAGGGTAAAATGAGCCTAAAGTCCCTAGCCACCACCATTTCTCAGCTTTGTCCATATTTCGTGTGCTAAGAGTTGAGAAGAGCTATGGTGGGAAGTGAGAACAGAATTTGTATTCCCATTACTGGCTTTGTTGTTTGTCCAGGTTTTTGTGCTAAGAGTTGACAGCTATGGAGAGTGAGAAGTGAGAACTGAATTTGTATCCTCCCATATTGGCTTTTTCCATGTGTTTTTGTGCTAAGAGGTTGAGAGGCTGAGCTATGGTGAGAAGTGAGAACTGAATTCACTAAATGATAGCCATTAAGTTTCAGTCTTCCTATTTTTTAGGAAACTGCTGATTTGGCATAGTGTTTGGTGCTCTGACTGTAGTGTATAGGGTCCCGGGTTCAAGACTTGCCAGTGAAATGCATGGCGGTAAGACAACATTTTATTCTAGCAACTTTCCAAAATTATACAAGCAATGATTAAAATGTGTCCCTCCCTGGTAACTTCCTGGCAACCACCACTTGTGAGCTTTGTCCTGGTTTTTTGTTCTAGGAGTTGAGAGCTATGGTGAGATGTGAGAACTGAATTCACTAAATGATAGCCATTAAGTTTCAGTCTTCCTATTTTTAGGAAACTGCTAATTTAGCATAGTGGTATGTTGCTCTGACTGTAGTGCATAGGGCTCTGGGTTCAAGACTTGCCAGTGACATGCAGGGTGGTAACAGCATTTTATTCTAGCAACTTTCCAAAATTATACAAACAATGTTTAAAATGTGTCCCTGGGTTTTTGACCTATTGCCCCCCCCCAAAAAAAAAATTGAACTTGAAAATAAGTGCGAGAAGCTATGCAAGATGCCTATGGCTTACACTACTGTCATTCTATTTATAGTGTGGTTGTGGAAGTAGACTTTTATGATGGAAATGTTCTGAATTGGGCAGTTTTGTCATTATTGGTTCATGTATTTTGTTTCATTGTCTACAGTACAGCCTATTAGAAAAATGTTCAAACAATAAATTTAAAATGCGCTCCAACAA
Source organism: Protopterus annectens (assembly GCF_019279795.1). NCBI lineage: Eukaryota > Metazoa > Chordata > Ceratodontiformes > Protopteridae > Protopterus > Protopterus annectens. The sequence goes on along the minus strand of NC_056745.1, from coordinate 1,315,644,986 downwards.
GTGTGTTCTATTATACAAGGAATATAACTTAATAAAGTCAGGAAGGTGTAGCAAAGAAAATAATACATATATGTTTCTTGTTTTGTGTGCAAGGGGCCAATGACTTGAAAACAGCCCAAAGGTAATCTTTATTCACCACAGGCCAGATGCATTTTCTTTGGATGTGATGTGGGTTTCAATGCTACTTCAATGAATGTGAGTTTCAAGTGCAGAGAAGTTTTACTGCCAAGTCTATTTTCATTGCGACAGTATTGCTTTGTTTAGCAGATGTCAAAATAAAATCCAAATAATCATTGTAGAAGTAAAGCAGTATGCACACATTAGTGCTTATGGTAAATGGGATGAAATTGCCAGGTAATGGGACATTGAAATGACTGCAGGGGTCAGTGGTGCCATATTTTGGTTGTTCTTCAGTTTGCATTTGAAAGTTGATATCCCACAATTCCACTGGAGTGGGTGAGATTACGTAATTATGTATGCAAATTAGATGTTAATCAGCGTACAGCTTTGTACCTATTTTTCATGGGCCTTGTCCAGATTTTTGATGTTTCCAAGTTAAGAGGTATGACACACACACACACACACACACACACACACATACATATATATTTGGTTCTATTGTATATGATCAAAATACTTTAATGTCAAATTGAAAACCCTGACAAAAATACTATACAATACTAGAAACAAAAAATATGGAATTAAATAATATCAATAAAATAAAATTATTTCCTTTCCCAATATTAACAGTAAACAGTAAACAGTGGCAGTGTAGGTGAAGATTTTTATGAAGGTAACATGTTTTTGAAAGTGTTTTTGTGTAATTTTTGTAGATTCTTGAAATTGTGAGACACATTTGAAAGGCATTCTAAATTAAAGAATACAAATAAATGCTGTTGCCAGCAAGAGAATAATTAGATTTACAAGGGGCAATATTAAGAATAGCACAGAGGTACAACCCAATGGAAAGCTAGATTCTAAGCAAAATTGAGACTCAGAGGAATGAAGCAAATCAAGTCTAAAACCGTAAAATAGCATGGAATTGAATGTGGCTAGTGCCTACCATTGTATTATTATACAGCAAAACAGTAGAATTATGGGTTAAAAGCTAAAATGAATGAAAAATAACTTGTATAGGTGAAAAATTAATTCAGCCTGTAAAATCTGAAAATTAAATAACAACACTAACATAAATGTAAGCCAGCTCATTCTAGACAAAATGTAATGATGCTCAAAAAATATTTCTGGAAGTTAAATATCTCCAATAAAGGCACATCCATAACAGGGACTGTTTTTTTAACTATTATGCAATCAAGATGAGGCAAGAAAAAATTTGTAGAATATTGATATCAAATAACAAATAACAATGAGGAATGTTGTGCCTCCATTTCTTTTATGGAATGGCTGGTTTGTAATAATAGATCATTATAGCCTTCAGAAACCAGGAAATGAGAGATTGCTCTGAAATAATAAAAAAAGTTGTGTAATTGAAATAAAACAAGAGTTAAAGGAACAACAACAAGAAAAGATATCCATTTTTAAAACTCAGTCTTTAGAAAAGAAGAAAAAAATCTGGTTATTTCAACAAATTATAATTTTGATTTACTTCACATGAAGTATTATTTTCATGACTAATTTAGATTTTGTCAGACTAAAATAAGATATTGACAATGAGATACTTCTTTTATAGAATAGATATTCAAACAAACTTAAAAGGATACTTTTTCATTTGAAATAGACAATATTGACATCTAAGTTTAGTTTACAGTTAGAAATGTGGGAAAACTGTTGATAGCTTATATATTTGAAGACTGTCTGTTTTTGTGTTTTCAGACAAATGATGTAGATTATAATATCTTCAGAAAATCTATAGGTTTAAGTGGAAATTTAAACAGTCTAGAAGAATTCCAGAAAAATGTATTTAACAATATATAAATTAGGAGATAGAAGAAAACAGTGACATGTCTTACAGGTAAATAAGATATAATAAAAGAAAAACTACTTATCCTTGAAAGCATAGCAGAGTTGCAAAATAATATTTTGATGCTAACAATAAAAACAATTTTAGAAAGCCTTACTTCACAAGTACTAAAACAGGAATTAATGATTGACCATATCACAAATTGTAGAAGCATTGACTGAAAATGTAAAGATAATGTGTGCATGACTTTGATTAAATGACATTAAAAACTGAGGCCTTAATAATCTGATTTTGGGTCTATCTATTGAAATGAAGTGCATGTTGAATAAAGAAGTAATGAAAGAGAGAATTGTTTATAATCTATTAGTTATAACTGCAGAAAAATGTTGACATAACTTAAAGGAAGTAAGTGATACTACTTTGGATCTGATATGTTTACATTAGGTTTAGGTAAAATATTTGTTCTTAACTGATTAATATACAAGCATGTACATTCTCAATGTTGAACATAGTGTCAGCATTTAAAATAATCTTAGAAGGTTTAAAAAAAACTTATACAAAGTAGCAGGAAAATCATCTGTCCAGAAGACATACTAATTTGTAGATGACATGCAAAAGAAAGAATTTCTTATAAGGAGATTTTATTTGCACATTTATTTTTGAACTTAAGGAAATAAGGAGTGAGAGTGCAATATATTTAAGAAACTACTTTTAAAGTCATATTTTGAGTGCTAAGAAAGTAGAGAACATAGGTCTGAAAGATATCTGAAAGTATTCAGATATTATTTTTGGGATTACTAAATGAATGGTCTTTAGTAGAAATATGAAAAATAAAATTTGTAGGAGTACTGATCCTGATTACCTTTCCCAAGAAATCTGAGTATGGCATGGTGCACTCTGAATATTTATCAAAACCATATTTATTTTATTTTGTTTTATTTAACATTTTTTACCAGAAAAGTCTGACATGGAATAAGCCAATTTTCAGTGGAAGCCCATGGAGAAAATCTCCAGATGCATGTTTTTGTAATGTGGGAGGAAAACGAAGTACCCAGAGGAAACCCACATGAATGCAGGGAAAATATACAAACTCTGTACAGAAGGCACCCCAGCCAAGAATTGGACTGGAGAACCTCTTGTTGTGAGGTGACAATGCAAATCGCTACACCACTGTGCCATCCATAGCTCTGATATGAATCAAACTAGTTTATACCTAAAAATGATGCTGCAGTTTTGGGATTTCCTTATGTCTTTTTATCAGGGAAATATTTAATTTATAAGTGTTGCAAAACTGTAGTTAAGAATACAGTTTATGCATAGATATATTCTTGGATTTTTTATAATCATAACGCTCAGCTCAAAGCAAATTTAACAGTATGGCCATTTAACTTCAATAATAAAATACCTAAATGATCACTGATAAAATTTAATACTTCAGGATTTACTGAAAGATTGTGATTAAGCATTTTACTGAATACACCAAAGGCTTCCAATCTAGGTCCAATAGTGTTAACTGTACTATGGTATTGAAAAAGTATTATGAGACGTTTTAAAGAGGGAAGGAAAAGCACTGGGAAATTAGAACAAAATGTATTAATGTCATGATTTATCAGCATACAAAAAAGGTAAAATATTGCTTTTCAGGGAATTAAAATCTAAATGGATCATTTAAATTAAAGGTTTATATTAAATCAGAACTAATATTAGACAGTAGTATGGAAAAGGCAAAACCTTAGGTTTCTATCCAATTTAAAATTGATTATAGCGATCCAATCTCCAGCAAATCTAATTCAATGATCATAAAACACATGAGAAAACTGTATTATAGTCACAAAATATGATTGCCTCAATGGTTTAATAAAGGGAGTCTGGAATTGAAAGAATGGTTATATAATGTTAAATAACATAAAAAAGAAAAGAAAAACAATCAAGACTAATACCAGTGGGAAAAAAATGCAAAATGTAGCTTTTAATTAGAATGATATCACCAGTTCTATTTTTCAAGAAACAAGAGCTTTCGTGTTTTTAATCTATTTTCTTTAATGATTACCTCAACCATCTGCAAGCATATATACTTCTTAGAAAAAAATAATTTGAGATTTTTAGAAATAAAAGAGGGAAAGTTTTCTTTTCCAGACACTTTAATTACATGTATAAGTCCAAGGATATTACTTTATAATTTACCAAGACCAAGAAAGAAGATCAGAAGACTGTACAACTAAATCAGTACTTGTAGAAGCACACATATCACTAATACATAAATAAGTGATAAAAGTAACATGCATAATATGGTAAGCAAGCAATGGCTAGCTCCCAGACCCCTCCCAAGGCATAACTCACATTCCAGAAATAATCTAATAAAACTGCCTAAAGCATAAATAAACTATCACTAACAGTACCCTAAACATAGTCCATAGTAAAGAAACAAATACAAGTTCAAACATTTCACTACATGGTGCTCATAGGTTCACAGATATATAATAGGCTAATGACCACCAAGGCCTTTATAAACCTAGCAGTGCAACCCAACTCAAATGTGTGCCTATGCGCCGTGGCCATTTATTAAGTTATGGGAGGGTTATGCTAGTTTGAACATTACAGTCTTCCTCTATCTATCACAGATATAGGGGCAAGATGCTGGGTTAATTTCTGATTTAATGACAAAATAACAAAATAAAGAGCCAACAAACACATAACTGCTGTATATTAACTTTACTAGTGCTTCTGGTATCTCAGCCAGATAGCCTTCAAGGAATAATTTTCACACCAACATACAGCCTATATAAATACAAGTAATTTGCACCTTCTGATTAAATAATTGATTAATTAAAACCAAACCATAGTTACAATGGTTACAATAATTACACTGTTCCCATTCAGCAAAGTGAAAACACCCATACAACTACACAACCTCATCCCAATTAAAACAACACTTTTCACAACAACCTTTAAAGTTTTGAACTTTTAAAATTACACATTCAGTTTTAACTCTAAGTTCATACCACTGAGTTGCAGAGTTCTGTAGTTAATAATAAACTTGGTTTCTATCTCTAATAAAGTATGTGCAAAGTCACTCCCCCTATTATCATGGGGTTTGGCTAAAACACTAAAGAAAAATTACTGTCTGTTCCCCTATGTGCTAAATGGAAATGTTGAGCAATTAGGATGTCCAAATTACAGTTTCTAATATCAGCCAAATGCTCCAGAATCCTCTTTTTAACCATCCTCTTTGTTTGTCCCACCTACCACTTAATAGGTGTACACCCACATCCTAAAATATATATAACCACACAAGAACAGCAATTAAACCGGTCTAGGACTATATGCCTTCTTCCATTGATTTAAATGCCAGATACATTTTTAAACATTCCACAAACTTTAATTTCTGGTTTCCTATACATTGGTCCAGGTAGCACTTAAATAGGGTTAGGGATGGTCTTTGCTTCACATGGATGAGAAGTCTATTCCAGAGCAAGGGTTCCTATGACACATACCTCTTTCACTGACATGTCCTGTTAATGTCACAAGCAAAATTGAAATCCTTGGATCTAGTGGCTCTGATGGTGTCCATTTTGTGGGTGTGCAAAAGGTCCATCAGAGCTGGATCCGTGGATGCCTTGTATACCAGACATAGACTGTCTCTCTGTAACCTGCAGGAAACTGAGTATAGATATATGTCTTTAAGGCAATCCATAAATGACAATTGTTTATACTCTCGATTCTTCAGGAAAGGAATTGTTGTGGTCATTCCAACCGTCTGGTCAGGTACATGCCAAAGAAGGCATTATACTCAATAATGGGTCTTAGCACTATGACTTCCTTGGACCTAGATACTATGCCCTTACTTATAAGTTGGGCAACATAGAATGATGTTCTTACTGCCTTGACCACATGTTGGTCAAAGGCCAGATTACTGTCTAAATATGTTCCCAGATCCCTAACTATAGATAACATTCACTTTCTGGGCACTTGTGTTTGCACAGGGCACAGCTAACCTCGTGATGAAAAACATCAAGAAAGATTGCTTGTGAGTGTAACACTACAACAAAACAACTTAAAAACTTACCTTGATAAGGTAATTTCAAGGGTTAGAGACCTTTAGAATGATTTAAAGGTAAAATAAAGAAATAAAGCAAAAATAAAGCAGCAGCAGTCAAAACAGTTAAATGAAGTGCAAAAAGATAAAATAAATCTCTTATCTGCTGAAGATGGAGCAGGATAAGCTCAGGACCCTCGTAAAGTGTAGTGAGAGTGCCAAACAGATGAGAGGTCTGGGAAAATGAGCAGTAGACAATTCATAATAAGGAAGGTTTACTCAAATACAATACTGTTTTGCTGTGTGGGTACAGATATATGGAATGTTGGCATAATGGTTAAGGTGTTTACCTTACAAACATAAGGTACTGGGTTTGATTCTCACAAGGTGTAATTGGCTAGACCTAAAATGGCCCATAAGGGCAGATAGCCTAGTACTAATCTATGAACCTATGAACAACAGGTGGGAAAGTACTCAATAGGCTACACAGTAGTAATGAAAGGGGAGAAGGGAGGGATGTTAGAAGTCAGACTACTATAAGAGGTGGAAGTCAGAGACAGAATGTTTTAAACCACAACAGAAGGATGGGAGGGTTGGGAAAAAAATCAAACTGGAGCTCTAGTCTTATGGTTAGAATATCAGAAACTTATAGATTAATGTGTTAGTGGGGGCTAGAGCAAACTCAAAGAACATGGGGGAAGAAAGTAGCAATGTAAAGAGAAAGGCATTGAAATGTAACTTTATGCAGGTATATACAGCTATAAAATTACTGATGCACAAATCCTGGAGTAGGATTCATAATATTGCCACAGCTGCAATCCCATCACAAACTAAGGGATTCAGACTACTGCAATGCAACTTTACACAGGTGTATATAGCTATAAAAGTACTGTATAACAAATCCTGAAGCAGGATTCACAATACTGCTACTGCTGCAATTCCATCACAAACAACAGTCAAAGTCAAAATAAACTTTATTGTCATTTAGAGCTACACGTGTAGCCTAAACAAAATTCCATGCATCAGCTCAATTCTTGAGATTACAAAGAAAAGTGAAACAACACATAAAAGTAGAGGAATAAATATAACTAACAAATACAATATTACTCCAAATACACACAAGAAAGAGCAGAGACATTTACTAACACTCATATAAGAAAAGAATACCCTCCCCTGAGTTAAATTAACTACCCTATTTAAAGTAAAAAAAAAAACACTACAGATTGAAATGCCTAAGTTATTCGTCTAATATTGCACTTCAGAGAGTTAAATAATACTGACTACGGATAGGATAAATAAATATTGCACTTGCTTGGAATTTATGTAAGTACATATTGCACAAATAAATAAAAATTTACTTATTATGTGTCCAGACCCCTGGGACTAGTGCCCGAGTTCAGAAGTCTAATCACTGCAGGGTAGAAACTGTTACTGAATCTTGTAGTCCTGCAACAGATGCTATGATATCTCCTGCCCGATACAAGATGCTTAAACAGCCCATGTGCAGGATGCGTGTTGTCCTGTATTATTTTGGTGGCCTTTCAGATGCTTCTTGCAGAATAAAGATGTTGCACTGATGGAAGACTGGAACCTGTTGCCTTCTCTGCAACCCTCACCACTCTTTGTAGCTCCTTCCTTTCTTTAACTGTGCAGCTTCCAAACCACACTGTGAAGTTTCAGGTGAGGATGGTATCTATTGCACCTTTATAGAAGGTGGTGAGAATATGACGAGTAAGCTTAGCTTTTTTCAGCCTTCTTAAAAAGTGGAGGCATTGGTGTGCTTTCTTGACCAGTGGCTGGTGTTTCCTGACCAAGAGAGATCCTCTGATATGTGTACACCCAGGAATTTCATACTCTTAACCCTCTCCACACTCTCACCATTGATCTTGAGCACTGGGTGGTTTGTTCTCCTTTTCCTGAAGTCGAAGATAATCTCTTTGGTCTTGCTTACATCCAGGTCAAGGTTGTACCCCTCACACCAATTGATCAGAGATGCCACCTCCTCTCTGTAGACCCTGTCATCCTTGTTTGTGATGAGCCCCATGACTGTGTTTTCATCAGTAAACTTGATGATATGGTTGGACTTGTGCTTAACATAGCAGTCATTGGTCAGGATGGTGAGTAACAGTGGGCTGAGAACACATCCCTGTGGAACCCTGGTGTTAATCATGATGCACTTTGATGTGTTCTTACCTGAACACACCCTCTGTGGTCTCTCAATCAGGAAGTCCAGGATCTAGTAACAGAGATGTTTACTGATTCCTAAATGTGCCAGTTTTTTTGTCAGTTGCATTGGTACCACCATATTAAATGCAGAGCTGTAGCCTGTGAGCAGCATCCTCACATAGTTGTCTTTGCCCTCTAAATATTCAAGGGAGATGTGTAGTGCTATAGATATGGCATCAGCTATAGATCGATTAGCTCTGTACGCAAAATGCAGAGGGTCAAAATTAGGAGATAGGCATGATAAAAGATGCTTTTTGATCAGCCGCTCAAAATATTTCATAACAGTGGATGTCAGAGCAGCTGGTCTGTAGTTGTTTGGTTTGGAAGGAGTGGTTTTCTTAGGTAGTGGGATGATGTTAGTTTCTTTGTAGCATGAGAGTACTTTTGCCATGGCAAGAGGTGTTAAATGCATAGTTGCATAGTTGATCAGCAGAGCGATTTAACACCTTGCACAGAATGTTGTCTGGGCCAGCAGCCTTCCTAGGGTTCACTCTCCGTAGCTTTCTTCTTATCTCCTCTGTGCTGAGGCTCAGTACTGCATCTTTCTCATCAGTGGGTAGCTTTAGTGCCAACCTCTTGTTTCTTTTCTCAAATCTTCCAAAGAATATGTTCAAACTGTCCAGGAATTCCATGCTGTCTTCACACTGTGCTGACCTGATTTTATAGTCAGTGATGTCCTGTATGCCTTGCCATAATCTTGTTACAACCTTCATGACTTCAAAGTGGCTCTGTACCTTTCTGCCATACTTCCTCTTAGCCTCTTTTACAGATTACCTCTTGCTACAATTTGGGGTGCTTGTCCTTAGCCCTGTAAGTTGTGTTTCTCTCCTTCAGAAGCACATATATCTTAGGGGTGAGTCATGGCTTCTGGTTAGCTCTAATAGTGATACTCTTGGGTATCTGTTACCCTACTAACATAGTCTGAAATATATGCCATCACTACCTCAGTGTATTCATCAATATTCAGATGCTGATTCACTGTGGCTGCCTCCTTGAACATATCCCAATTAGTTCTTTCAAATCAGTCTTGTAGGGCCTCCGTAGCCCCCTCGGACCTTACCCTGATTTGTTTCTTTGTGGGTTTCTCTCTAACTAGTGCAAGTCTGTAAGCTGGTGATATCAAAATGGTATAATGGTCAGAGTTTCCCATTTGTGGAAGTTGCACTGCTTTATAAGCATTCTTTAAGTTTATGTACACCTTGTTCAGTATATTATCACCCCTTGTAGGAATGTCCACATACTGATGGTTGTGTGGGAGTACTTCTTTCAGATCTGTTTTATTAATGTCACCAGCTGCCATGTGCCAGGATATTTGCTCTGCAGCTCACCCATGTGATTGCATAGTTTATTTAGAGCCTCAGTGGTATTAGCACTAGGTGGGATATACACCACTGTTACACTGACCCAATTCAGCTCTCTGGGCAAGTAATATGGTCTACATTTAATGGACCGGAACTCTTTTTCTTTTTTCAAATTGAATTTTTATTTCAATTTTCAATAGAATACATCCGAAATTTCTACTTATTATACACCAAGGTTAATACATAAAATATACAGAGTAATAGCTAAGTTACCTAACATCTAGATTATACAGAAAATAGTATTGTAGTATCAAATTACTGCCATGACACAGCAGTTCAAACCACATTCTTCCAATTTTCGTATGGGAATAACAGTGGGATTATAATAGTCTTGATACATGACAAAGGAATAAGACAGAATGTTTAATTACTGAATTGCTTAATCATTAAACTATGTACAATATTTACACCTATATACACAGGTTGTCACTCAGTGAAATATAATAAATTGTAGATCCTTAGACTTAGGATATAATATTAGTAAGGATTCCCCAATATTTCTTAAAATAGGACAATTTCTTTTTACTTACAGTTTTTAATTTGTTGGCCAAAACATACTTAATAGCTACATTTCTAAATTCAGTCCATGAGATTTTATCTCTGCTAAGCCAGTTAAAAGCGATATAGGATTTAATCAATGCACTTATTGTTGAGATGTTTGGCTTCAAGTGTACAGGAGCTAGGAAATATGTTTAGTATTGCCATTTCCCATGAAAGGGTAGATTTCATATAGCCTGATTTCTCCAATTTCACTCTCAGAGAGCTCCAAAGTTTATGGACAGTTTTGCAAGACCAGAAGATGTGCAGAGTGTCAGCAACTGAATTGGGACAGAAGGGGCAGAGAGGTGAAAAATTGGGATTCATTTTATTTAGAAAGAATGGTGTATGGTAGGCATTATTGTTAATCATGATTTGTGTGTAAATTAGTTTTTTATAGGGTGTGAGTTTTGTGGTTATATCTATTGCAGCTATTTTTTGTTCATTTGTTATGTTTCCGTTTTTGGACTTCCAGTAATTTGAGTATAACAGTTTATTTTGGTACTTGTATCTCCTAATTAAATTGTAAGTGTTTGAGAGCATTTTAGATTTTTGTAATAAACAAGAAATAACTTGTTGATAAATCTGAAATTCTTGTTGATTTACTGTAACTCCTGAGGTTTTTAAGCTAACTAGGTACCGTATTTGTTTGATTATCAGCCGATATTTTTTGTTTGCCTCCAGGTGTTCAATGGTATAATCTAAAGATTTATCTTTTATTTGTTAAAAGTCCCATATTGTGCAATTTTTAATAATTGGGTACTTTTCTAAATTTAATATATTATTATTTAACTTGATTTCAGGGTTCTTATGTATTGGTTGCGCCAAAATTAGGAAATTCTTTATGTTTAGAATAGAAAAGAGAGATTGAAAACTTGTAATTTTGTTCATTATTGTCAGATGTAAATTAAGGTTTCTTATGTTTTTCCTACTAAGAAAGGGAATAGCTTTTGGATTAACACTCAGAGAGGTCAGATAGTGGTAGTAAATTTTTATCCACAGAGGGGACCATAAGGTATCATGTGGGTTGTACTGATTTAGGCAAGCAATATGGTTAGTGTTAATAATATGATAGTATATCTGGAGCTCAGGAAGATTCAGGCCCCCCTTTTCTTTAGGCAATGCGAGTTTTTTGTAGTTTATTCTCACATTCTTCGGATGCCACATAAATTTACTTAATGTTACTTCCAATTTGGCAAAGAATTTATTAGTCACGGCTTGACTAATGGCTTGGAATTGAAAGAGAATTTTTGGAAGTATGTTCATTTTTATGATTGATGCCTTGGAAAGGAGAGAGAGGTTTAGTTTCTCCCATCTGGACAGATCCTTTGTGATTTTTGTCCAGACCGAACACAAATTTTCTTTTATAATTTCCTTTTGTGGGTGCATAAATGTGATACCAAGATATTTAAGTGAGTATTCTGTTTTAACATTAGACTCTGGAAAGAAAATGTCCTTGTGGCTTAGAGGATTTAATGGAAAAAATTTTGATTTACTTTTGTTCATAGCATGATTAGATATTGCTGAGAATTTATTGATAGAATTTAAGATTTTTTTCAGATCAGTAGAGGGGTATTGGAAATAGATGTTTAGATCATCAGCGTAGGCTGTATATTTGGTTAGTATCTTTGAGACATAAACAAAGTGATTAAATGTTTTTTGAGTTAACTTTAAGAGGAGGGCTTCTAAGTAGAGATTGAAGAGATATGGAGAGAGAGGACAACCTTGTCTGGTCCCATTTATTATATATATAGGGTGTGAATTGTTTTTTTTATATGTAGAGTGGTTGTAGCCTTGTTATAAAGTACTTTGACCCTTCTAATAAATTCCTCAGGTAAAGCAAAATGTTCTAATACTTTAAACAAGAACTTTAGATTGACTCTGTCAAAAGCTTTTTGGGCATCTACCGAGAGAGCATACTTCGGTGAGGAGTCTTTAGTTGTCATATTTATTATAGCTTCTATTGATAGTGTATTGTCCCAAACTTGTCTACCTTCCATAAATCCTAGTTGTTCTGCAGATATAATGGAGGTTATTACTTTAATCAGTCTGTGAGCCAATATTATTGCTAATATTTTTATATCTAGATTAATCAGAGTTATAGGGTGTTAGTCGTTTGGATTATTACCAGGTGTGTTTGCTTTTGGTATAAGGATCATTTTCAAATTGTTTATGTATAGGTCTGAGATTCCAGTGTCAATTATATGGTTGTAGACCTTGAGTAAGATTGGTATTAGTTGTTCCGTAAATGATTTATAAAATTCTGCGATATATCCATCCGGACCTGGGGATTTGCCTGATTTCAATTTATTGATGGCTAAGGAAACTTCTTTACATCAACATCAAACAATGGTTGATTTTGATATTGAATGTCTGGTTAGGAACTTTGATAAGAACAAAGTTGAATACAATATTACTAAACAGGAATGGCTTGAATTGATGCAACTTTCTAAACAAAATGATTTGGTCATTAAGCCATCAGACAAAGGGAATAAAATAGTAATAATGCATTATACTGATTATTTGAATATGTGTTTGGATTTATTAATGGACAGTTCTGTATATTCTATTGTTGAAAATAATGTGGTTATTCAAGCTAGAGAACAATATTTGGTTCTAATTAACAAAGGTTTAAGATTGGGTTATTGGACTGAGTCTGATGTCCAAAAAAAGTTGTCACTAGCAGGTACTGGTCCAGCATATTTTTATTGTCTACCCAAAATTCATAAAAATTCTAGAAAGCCACCTGGTAGACCTACAGTGTCAGCCAGGCATTATTTTTTACATAATCTTGGAGTTATTTTACATGGAGTGCTAATCAAAGAAGTAGTAAGTCTTCCCTCATATATTAAAGATTATGTTGATTTTTTAGGTAAAATTAATAATATAATATGGAGGAAGAATATGTATTGGTTAACACTAGATGTCAAGAGCCTGTATACAAGTATTCAACATAAACATGGGCTAGAGGCACTGCTGGCTAGTATGGGTGATGAACCTTTTACACATTATATACTTGATTTAGTGCAGTTTTGTCTGGAACATAATTATTTTTACTTTGATAATATGATTTTCCATCAGTTACAAGGTACAGCTATGGGAGCCCCATTTGCACGTATGTATGGAAACATTTTTATGGGGCTTGTTGAAAAAGAATGTATATATAATAATACATTTGTAAAAAAAATATGTTAAACTGTACTGTCGATACACTGATGATTTGATTTTTTTGTGTGAAGATGGTTTAGATGAAATACAGAGTTTTGTAACTGGGATTCAACAGAATAGGTTCAATATCTCTTTTGATGGACTACAATATGGTGAGTCAGTCAATTTTTTGGATATCAAACTACAAGGGGTTATGAATAGACCAATAATTACTAGTGTGTATAGAAAATTTGGTACCCCACATAATTTTGTTAAAGCTACTAGCTGCCATCCGAAACAGACAATTCAGGCTTTACCATATAGTGAGTTTCTTAGAATTTCACGTTTGTGTAATAATAATGAAATATTTCTTGAGGAAATACAATTTACGAAAGATATGTTTGCAAATAGAAATTATGACATCAAACTTTTAGATCAGGACGTGAAGCGGATAATTAAAAGTAGATATAAGAGATATAATAATGGAAATAACAAGTATAAGAACAACAATAAGGGCTATTATGGTGAGAATACAACAAAAGATTCAGAGAACAAGTTCTTTTTAGTGTTGACTTATAATGTATGTAGTGATGACATTAAAAAGAGTATTTTATATTTCTGCCCATTTTTGCGGAATTATGGTGAATTAAGTAAATTATTGGAGAAAAAATTAATGTTTTCATACAAAAGAGGGAGGAGTATTAGAGATATTATAGTACACACAAAATTTTTTAGACCAGAAGTTAAATTACTTCGGTCTATTTCTGATTTAGGAACATTTCCATGTAGAAATTGCAGTTGTTGCCAATATTTATGTAGAACATTTTGTAATATTAATGGAAAAGGTTTTGTTTCTAATGGGACATTTAATTGTAGGACAAATAGGGTGATTTATGCAATAAAATGTGAATGCAGCAAGTTTTATATTGGTCAAACTAAGAGGATGTTCAAAGTGAGATTACTTGAACATATCACGGATATCAGAAATTTTAGGTTAGAGAGCCCTTTAGCTAAACATTTTTGTGAACATCACAATGGACAATACCATACTTTAAAAGCTACTATTTTGCAACAAGTGGCTGCTGAGGAATCTGATCTAAATATTGTTGTGAAATTGCTTTTAAAAAAAGAAACTGTTTTTATTTTAAAATATGGTACCTTGTTACCTAGAGGTCCTAATACAGACTGCTGCTGGAAATGTGTTATGTAATTAAGTATTTTATTGATTGATTGATAAATTGTTTTATTGTTGATGTTTGGGACTATATAAGACGTATGGGGTGTGTTTTATTTTACTCCTTGAAGGCTTACTGTGGCCGAGGCGCTAGAGTGTACAGAATAAACGGATTTTACTGGTTCTGCTGTGTGTTGTTTTGTTGTATTACTTTAATCAGTCTGTGAGCCAATATTATTGCTAATATTTTTATATCTAGATTAATCAGAGTTATAGGGCGTTAGTCGTTTGGATTATTACCAGGTGTGTTTGCTTTTGGTATAAGGATAATTTTCAAATTGTTTATGTATAGGTCTGAGATTTCAGTGTCAATTATATGGTTGTAGACCTTGAGTAAGATTGGTATTAGTTGTTCCGTAAATGATTTATAAAATTCTGCGATATATCCATCCGGACCTGGGGATTTGCCTGATTTCAATTTATTGATGGCTAAGGAAATTTCTTTAGCCATTATTGATGATTTAAGGAATTCTTTTTGCTTGTCTGTTATATGTGGGAAATTGAGGTCATCTAAATAGTTTTTAATTTCTGCTTCATCTTCCATGGGATGAGGACCATAAATCTCCTGATATATTCATTCAAACACTTTTATAATTTCTTCATCTGAATTATAAGATTTCCCTTTATACATAATTTGTTTTATTGTTGAAGAGGGCGGGGCCATGTTGACTATTCTAGCTAAAATTTTTGATGGGGTTTGGGCCCATTCTGAGTATTTGTATAGAAGTTTAATTTCAATAAGGGATATTTGGTTCATATGGACTTCTTGTATTTGTTTTTGAATGGAGATGATCTGTTTTTCTAGTGCCGGGTCTGGAGTGAGTTGCATTTGTAATTCAAGTGTTTTTAGATTATGTTCTAAACTTTCAATTTGTAATTTATCTTGTTTTTTGAGTATTGATGCCTTTTGAATTGAAGTACCTCTAAGTGTTGCCTTAGTTGATGCCCATTGTAGGTCCAAGGGAATATTTGTTGTTTCTAAATTATTGTTAGCTTGTATAAGTATTTCTCTTATTGCCTGACAGATCCCTTTGTTTTTTAATAAGTTATAATTTAAGGACCAGAATGGGCTACATTGCTTAACAGTGTTTGGTTTGGTCTCGCTTATTATTAACTTGATCTTTGCGTGATCAGATATGGTTCTGGGATCTGTATAAAATTTTATATCGAACTTTTTAAGGTGTGTTGAGATTAAGAAGAAGTCTATTCTGGACCATGATTTATGTGGATTTGAAAAGAAGGTATATTTGCTAGTACTAGGATCATTTCTGAAGAGTTCAAAGGGGTCTAATAAACAAAAATCTTCCATTAAGTCATTTATAAGGTTTGTTAGGGCAACAGGCTGCTTATTATTTTTATTAGATATATCTAGCTCAGAACTGATAGTCATATTCCAGTCCCCACCAATTATATATAAATTGTTTGGAAATTTTTCTAGAATTGAATATATATCATAGAGGAACTCCGTTTGATGAAAGCATGGGGCGTATACATTGAGTATTAAAATATTTCTATTAAAAGAAGGGAGGGAACAGTCTAAATATCACCACCTTCCATTTGGGTCAGAATCACTTGCTATTATATTTCCTTTGAAGGACTTTTTAACTATTATTGCTACACCCTTAAAAGCAGTATCATTACCAGCAGCTATATTTGCTTTTATCCAATTCCGTTTTGTTTCTTTTATCCATTGGGCTTTAGACATATGTGTTTCCTGAATAAGCATTACCTCAGCATCTGACTTAAATAATAGATGTAAGATTAATTTTCTTTTCTTAATATCCTGGAGACCGTTAACATTCCATGATTCCAGAGATATCATTATCCATTTCTGTCATTTACTGTTATTCGGTTTTGGAAGCTGATGTAGAAATTCAACTGCATTATAAATTTAGTGTGTATGTGATAAGTATGTACTGGTATATAATGTGGGTATAAAGCTGAAAAGGATATTAATAATATGAAAGACCTTGAGTGACAACCAACCCCCCGCAGAACCCTCCCATGCCTAACCACTAAGCTCCTTTTGTCTGTGAGAGGTAATGAGAACCTATTTACAAAACAAACTATATTACAAAACCCTAATTTCTTTCTTAGATCCTTCAGACTTCAGCACATGACATATCTTGACCTATTTACAAAACAAACTATATTACAAAACCCTAATTTCTTTCTTAGATCCTTCAGACTTCAGCACATGACATATCTTGGCCTGCAATTATTTTCTTCATAACCATGTGTTATTTAATAGTCATAATGACTTCCTTAGTACAAAGATTGGTTCATTTCAAGTGTGAATTTAGACCTTGGCTCAGTCTATTATCCAGAAGGAATATAAATATTTTTATATAACTTCTATCTTATCCACCAATTATGTTTAAGAGATCTTTAGGGCATGCAGATGTTCAACATTCCTGTTATGCGTATTTAAGTGTCTATTATCCAGCGTTTTCCTTCATTTTCTTAACAATTGAGATCATCCATTACTAGAGTCAGAAATTTTAAGTGTTAACAACCAATTAGTTATTACATCTATATCAACATATTACATACACTTATAATTGTAAACAGAACATAGAACAACCTTTAATAACCTATCTTTCTCCATCCTTCTATTTTTATATAAATAGTATTCTGACTGATGACGGTAATTAGTCATAATCAAGTATACACTGACAAGTGAGTGAGTTTCAGAAAGGAATCTGTAGATAAAGCATTGTTGCTGTCATACGCATAGGATTGAGCTACTCTGTTTTAGCCTTAGGTATTAGAGGGGTCACTATAGCCGCTATGTTAGATTTCCTCTTCTCCATCCGTGGGTAAGAGGGGTCTTACTAGGTAAAACTGTTGATTCATAAATACTTCCTTGTTGTTTTATTAATCTTTTATGCTTAAGTGATACCATATCTTCAATGAGTGATATATCATGAGCCACAACCTGCTTCTAGTTGTGTTGGGATATAATTACTTAGCCCTTGATAAAAGTTCTAGGATTAATTTGCAAAAATCTGAGCCAATTACATTAAAAGCAGGGTTCTATTCGCAGTTATTAGTATATCCCTTCTCTAACATATAACTGTATATACATGCATGTATGTGAGTGTATGCGTGTGCGAGTATGCATGATAACCCTACCCTATTGAAAGCCCTAGTAATCACAGTTATAGATATCTGATGGTGGCTGTTTCAAACTTAGATCAACTACGCTCCTTCATTACAAAATAAATTAAGGACGTCAGGTTTTCTATTAATTGCATTTTATGGAACTGTAGAACTTGTCTGATGCACTAAGACTGGAATGACATTTCATATGTGAAGCTACTACATTGTTTTGTAAAGAATGAAGTATGAGTCTGTAGTTGTAAACATGCCCTTTACCAGAGAGGTAGGAACATTCCTTTAAAATACTTGCACCCCCTGGTGAAATATGGTGACGGCCAATATATATAGCAACATAGACAAATAGTAGCACATAGCAGAGCTTGGGATACCAACTAGTTGCTTTGAAGTAATTTAAAACGAGTGTCTTTGTATGTTAAAGCAAAAAATATTCAAGATAAGTATCTTTTATTGATTTATAAAAGAGGTGGAGAGTATTGCTTGCTTGTGCGACTACATGTACATCTCTTTTCATTGGTTATTTACTAACGACATTGTATTCCCTGTTCTGCGCATGCAAGATTAGGTTCAGTTGTCAATCACCTCCAAGCCACGCCTCTTCGGGTACAGGAATACACTTGTGCTTTATCACTTTACAATATTAGACGTGGGTATTATTTGTGAGAACAATTGATTCATCACGGTCCTCTAGTGCCTTCTTCACTTTTTGGATCTAAACATCGGCTGGATCACCATGTAAGCGAGCAATAAATATGCTCATTTTGTTTCTCTTGCGTAGATCATATTTATGCTGTATATGTCGTAAAAGACCTGTGATAAATACAACGCCATTTTCATAAATGTGAAGAAGAAGGCAGCTTCTTGAGAATCTCACTGAGTGCGTGCAGGGACTTTGGATTACTTGTTGTTAGTCAGCCGTTCAGAGTTGGTACTATTCAGAAATGTTCATCTGAGCTTTCGACATTGTTTCTAAGATATTATCCAGGATAGTTAAACATTTGAATGTTTATTTATTTGTGTTGGGCTGCAGTAACTTCATATTGTATTATTTCCAATCTTGTTTAAAGCTTTTACAGGACCTAGATTTCAAGGGAACAGTAGGTTAACATGTTTGGGACCACAGAGAGCTTTTCATTTCGGGAGAAATGGGCATTGTCGCTTTCTTATTATTAAGTCATTATTCAGAGCAATATAATTGAAGAGTAACTTATAGGGTAGAGTTTCTATTCAGTTTGCTTTCGCGATACCGAGGAATGTGTGGCATGTTTAATTACATTTTTTGGATTCTTTACATTACTTCCTCTTTTTCCTTTTCTTTTTACTTACTTCACTTTCCCATCATCCTTCTTCCTCCTCTGTGATCCGGATGTGCTTACGAGTATCAGGTGCGAGGTTTTAAAATTGAATATGCTGTCTGGGCCCTGCTATGGAACTTTGAAATGCTAAAGGTATAATTTGGGTTTAGAAACAGTTTAAAAGCAGATCTTGGGTTATTAGGTACCTTAGTACGACTCCCATGTGCATGGAGTGATCATTGCTAGGCAAAGAATCATCTTATAAGGTGATAGTGATCCATATTTTCAGGTATTTCTTTAAAGGCAACAGTAAATGTAGATTTGGCCTCCTGGACGGATTTTATTGCATAATTCACGTTATTATGTTGAAGGCATAGGACTGCCGGGTACTTCATTTGGAATTTAATGTTTTTGTTTATCAGGTAGCTACAAAAAGGTAATAAAACTTGTCTTGCTTGTTTAATTGGGAGTGGAAGGTCTTGTGCAATAGATATTTTATATCCGTTCCATGTGATGCTTTTCTTTTTCTTTGCATTCATTATTATAGATTGCGCATGGTCTGCATTTAGGATTCTAGCATAAACTTGCCTTGGGGAATCAGTTGATTGGGATTTCCTAAGAGCTCTGTGGATTCTCTCTATTTCTATCTTTTTAGTTGTGTCTTTATTTTCTATTACTTTTTCAATGATTTCTTTTGCAATTCCTTGTAATTGTGTTTGGTCGTATTTCTCCGGTATTCCTCTAATTAAGATGTTATTTCGTCTGGCTCTCGCTTCCAAGTCAGTTATTTCCTGTTTCATTTCTGTGATGATATTATCACTTTCTGAAGCCTCATTCTGTACTTTTTGTATTTTCAGTTCGTTATCTAGAATTTTACCTTAATTTTGCTCTATTCTTGCTGTCATGTGTTCCAGATTGCTTCCGAAAGTTGTTAGTTTTGTTGAGAAGGATTGTATTTCTGACTGAAGAGGGACAAGAGCTTCTTTGAGGTCTTCTAATGTGAATGGCTGCTCACGTTTAGTTTTTTGAGTCTGTTTAGTTGCCTCAGATTGTGATTTATTTGTCTTTTGCCTTTTTGAAGAAAGTTCTTTTTCTGGAGAATTAATTTGGGAGAATCTTGATTTAGTAGTTTGTTGTTCCATCTGTTCCATTTTGAGTTGAGTAAGTACTTTTGTTTATTTGATTAGGCAGTATACAGACTGGAAGGCCGAAGCACATGTAACCTTGAACACCACTGTGCCACCAAGTAGAGGGACTATTGCATCCAAGTAAGTTTCTATCTTTTCCTTTCTTTTTTTCCAAAACTGCAGATCAGAAAAGTAAGTTTGATAGTCCTCTGCTGAACTTTGATGCGTATAAGTTTTATTTGATAAGGTAGATACAGATGATTTGGATAGATTAACTGAAAGTTTGAGAGCAGGCAACGATGTGTGCTTCCTATCTGGCGGCCATCTTTGAATCAACACTGGACAGGAACTCTTAAGTTCTCACAGCAGTGTGATAGTATGATCTCACAGTTGCTGCACCATCTTTTGTTAACACAGATGCAGACTCCACCTCCTCTGGCCTTTCCACACTATGATTTCTGTCTGCACGAAACAGCATAAAAGTTTACTGCACTATCATTTACCTTGTTATGCAGCGATGGTCTCAGTAATCAAAAATAAACAAGTATTTCTCACCTTGTTCTTGTTGGAGAGTTCCAGTCTCAAGTAGTCCATCTTGCTATCCAGTGATCTCACATTAGCTAGTAGTATAGTTGGTAGTACAGGCCTGTAGGGGGTTGCTTTTAACTTTACATCAATACCTGCTCTGCAACCTCTTTTCCTTGTTCTCTGACATCTAAACTAAAAGCATCAGACTACTGAAATGCAACTTTAAGCAGGTATGCACAGCTATAAACAAGTGCTGAAGCAGACATCCTGGAGCAAAATTTGCTATTTGCAATACTGCCATTTCTGCAGTCCCACTACAGACTAAGGCACCAGACTATGCATAGATTTACGAATGATGCTGTAATAAGGACTAAATCTGGTAGGGTCATGCCTTACCTTCATATAAACACTTGCATGACTATGCCATAGTTATACAAAGACTTGTATGACTGGCATTTTGCATCCAATGTACACATTTTTATTTTGCTACTTGTTCATCCAGTTATGGTATGGTTGGTAATCCATGGCCACCTCATCAGTGTTGAATTCTGGCCTTGTTTCTTGTCTCCCCAATGCCATGTTGTAGGTGTTGAAGTGGACTATAAGCATATGGTACACCTTCACAGGATTGCACTTGAGTGTGTCACCAGAGCTGTCAAGACAGAGGAAATGTATCTTCTGGTGCTCAAAGACATGTTATGTGATATTCAGTGTGTGGCAATGGGCAAGACTGTAGAAAGGTCTACTGTGTGGGTAGTTATGGGAACCAAATGATGTCAACAGCCAAGGAGCCATTGGATATCTGGCATCACCTAAAAGATGCACACAGGGTATCAGGCTGGAATCCAATGCACAGAACATTACATTGGAAAGCCAGATATTGGCATCATGACTGTCCCTTGGACTGCAGGCTGACACATCCATGGCATAATCCCTGTGGTCACATACCACCTGGCAATTAAACAAGTAGTATTCAGTTCCTGAAATAACCCAATACCTGATGCTGCCTCACACACCCCTTAGTTTTATTTGCTTAAGAAAAGATGCATCAAGGAGTCTGTCCCCATCTGCCATAACATTGTTAAAAACAGAAAGCAAACTTTCCAATGAAAAGAAGAAACTTCACTATTTATAACAGATCCCAACTCTCCCACTATACAAATGCCTTTTAACTATTAATAAAACCATAACAATAATGTTAGATTCAGAAATAAGCCCATATGGTTGGATTCATGTATAAACAAACATTATGATAAAAAGAACAAACTTTGTTCTCTCTTTAACAGATCCTCACCCTCCCATTTTTAAAAGGGACTTCAAATTATGAACTCAGGGTCACGGCCAACTCTAAAGATGACAACAAGGCCTTCTTTATATACATGAGCAAACTTATAAATGATACCTATTACTCTACTGAACTTACTTCCAATGGGGTCGCTTACTGTAATATTGACGTTATTCTTGGTACCCCCATAGAAATATTTCATGCAGATTTCCAGCCCCAATCAGTTACCCCCCCCCTAATAAGCACCCCTTTGATTCCAAAATTATCTTAAACCAGATTATAGCCACACCATCTAAAACCAAAAGTACTAGCTCCGCAGGACCTGATAAAAGTACACCAATTAGCCAAACCTTTCTTAAACCTCTTCACTTTAAGTTTCTCTTTGGTTATGCCTCTAAAATGTGGAGAACAGCCATAGTAGGCATCATCATGAGAGAATCCAGAAACTATAGACCTATAGACGTATTAGCCTCATAAGTATCACATGTAAGGTTGTGGACAGCATCACTGCCAAGCTGAAAAAAAAGACAAAAGTGATCCATGCCAGCGGCATAAGGGGAATAAACCCTGAATACAGCCCAGGTGAACAAGTTTGATTATCAGCTCAGGTGCTTGATAGCACAGGCAGGGTGAATGGGCATGCACATCTGGGGAGGAGGAGGAGTTACATAACGGGGCAACATATTAATATCCATGGTGTTCACCTTAGAGAGACAAAAACAGTTCACAGTGCTGCTGCCTGGTGGTGGGTGGGGCATCCTTTTGGCACCAAGTGCATTGCAGAAGTGAGGAGTTGGACAGCATTAATGTCTACTGCATGTCCCACCCATGGATCTCTAAAATTATGAACAAGGACTGGGGGGGGGGTTAAAGAAAAAAACACACACCATTAGCAATACAGTGCTGCCTGAGATGCTTCAAACTCCTCACAGATCCTGAACATGACTCAAAGATAGTCTGTGGAGTCATAAGGAGGTTCAGTATACCTAGGGTTATCATAATTATTTGTATGTAAAAGAGGACGAAAAAATATGTGCTGCTACCAGCACACATTATTTCGTCCTGTTAGGGCTGAGGAGCAAAAAAAAAAAAAGAAAAAAAGGGTCTTTACTCTTGTAGGACTAAAACTAAAGACCTTTTTTTTTTTAATCCCCTCTTAGGTTGAAGGGCAAAAAAAAAAAAAAAAAGGTCCATGTTTGGGGATTTTTGATTGGCCTGTATGCCGGTATACGAGCCAATCAAAACCTTGAACAACGGACCCTCTTCTGTTCAATGCAGAACATCAAGCAGTTCATCATTGAAAAGAGCTTCGTTTTTTGATTGGCTCGTATACCAGTATATGAGCCAATCAAAACCTCGCACAGCGGACCCTCTTCTGTTCAATGCGGAACATCAAGCAGTTCCGCATTGAACAGAGCTCTGCTTTTTGATTGGCTTATATACCGGTATATGAACCAATCAAAAATGCGCACAGTGGACCGTCTTCTGCTCAATGCGGAAGATCATGCAGTTCCACATTGAACAAAGCTCTGTTTTTTAATTGGCTCGTATACCGGTATATGAGCCAATCAAAAAAAAAAAAAAAAAAAACAAAGCGGAGGAAAGACTCCGAAATAGGGATGTCTGTTTTTTGAAAATTCTGTGATTTGTCTGGGTTTTAAAACCCGGACAAATTGCAGAATTTTCAAAAACCGCCCAGACAGGAACTCAAAAAAGTGAATTTGTCTGGGGAAACCCGGACGTATAGTGACCTTAAGTATACCTGGGGGACGAGAAGTCATCCTTAGGGCTGATTAGCTGTAAGGATCAAAAACTGCCCAAAACAAAATGAAAAAATGATCTGTAATCCATATACGCAAGCCAGTTCTGATTTGTAAAATATATTTTGTTGCTACTAAATCTGGCTGATTTTTTTAATGAGCACCTGATAGCCCATTTTGCTTAATTTGGTCATGCTACATCTGCTGACACCATCCCACAAGCAGGCATCACAGTCTAACTCTCCAAACTTAAATAAACTCATATGTAGTCCACCGGGGGCAGCAATATCCTAGACCTGGTCATTACCAACATGGAAAACCAGTGTTCCACACCAGAGGTCAATTCCTCGTTGGTCAGATCCGACCACAAGCTAATCAGCCTAGACATCCACATCCTACCCCCACCCCCAATTAGGGAAACCATCGTAAAAAACTTCTCCAAAGCCAACTTCACACTTCTTAAGACAGAAGTGGCAAACCTCACGACACCCATGCAGATGGACAATAGAGGTATGACTGCTGAATCCTACACAAATGCACTTTATAAGCACTTACACGAGTGCATGGATCATGCTATCCCTAACAGAACCAAGATGTTATCCTCCAAAAAAAGGAAGCCAATCTGGTGGTCCTCTGCCATAAACAAACTCTACAATAGAAGAAAGAAACTGTTGCAAAAAAGAGTAAAATCCCATGACTGGTGGACCTCCCTGGTCAACCTCAGTAAGAAGCTGAGATCCCTCAGAAAATCCTCCAAAGTTAGTTACGAAAACCAAATTGCCACTGACTCTAAAGACAACCACAAAGCATTCTATAGCCATGTCAAGAATCTCAATGGGAACACTCAGATCTGCTCTGAGTTACAGCACAATGGCGCTAAATATACAGAACCAACTGATATTGCCAACATCCTACCAGATAGCTTCAGTGCTAACTTTATCCCCCTCTCACCCCCTAGAGGGCCCATCTCTATACTGGAAGAATGCAAAGTTCCTATAATCACGGCTGCACAGGTAAAAAACACTCTCTCCAAAGCCAAGAACACAGCATCCATGGGACCTGACAATATCCCAGGCTGTGTTCTACATGAACTGGCACCCTACCTAAGTACCATGTTCAGTCATAGCCTCACCTCAGGCTTTGTACCCACTGAATGGCGCACCATGACGGTTATCCCACTCCACAAAGGGGCAGCCACCATGCACCCTGGGAACTACCGCCCCATTAGCCTGATGAGCCTGGTCTGCAAGGCCATGGAACGTATCATCATGGAACTCATAAACAAAGACATTGGTAATCTCCAAACTCTGGACCCTACCCAGTTTGGATTTGTAAAAGGTAGATCATGTCTCCTAAATCTGATTGACTTCTTTGAAGCAGTCACCAAAGCCATAGATGAGGGTAAAATGGTTCACACAGCTTATCTAGAGCTCGCCAAGGCTTTCGACACCATCTCCCACTCTGGAATTATAGATAAGCTCACTAAACTAGGTATAAATCCCTATGTCACAAGATGGGTTGCCAACTGGCTCACAGACAGAACCCACACTGTGAAAGTAGCGGATTCCAAATCCAACTTCAGACCAGTGACAAGTGGAGTACCACAGGGTTCAGTCCTGGGTCCTCTCCTGTTTGGTATCTACTTCTCTGAAGTGCAGGCTAATACAGAAGGTCGTTGGCTAACAAAGTTTGCAGATGACTTCAAACTAGGAGCCATAATCGAAACTCCTAACGATGTGGACAAACTACAAAAGGGCCTCACTGAGACAGGTACCTGGTGTCAAAGCCATGGCCTGAAGCTCAATGCCAAAAAGTGTCATCCCCTTTGGTAAAAACTCTGTACCCATGAACTACCACATAGCTGGTAGTCTACTTAATGCCGAAAATGTGATAAAACACATTGGAACACAGGTGGACAGTAGTCTCTCCTTTGATAATCACATTGCCACAGTGGTCAGGAAATCCTTCTACATGGCTCATCTCATCACAAACGGATTCTCATCCAGAAAAAAAAGAGGTCATTGTTCCCCTCTAGTCATCACTCATTAGACCCATTATAGAGTACAATGCCCCTTTTGGTACGCACCTCAGAAGACATCTACAACAACTGAAAAGACCACAGAAATACCTCACAAAGAGGATTACTGGCCTCAAACAGATGTCCTATGCAGACTGTCTCAAAAAACTACAGCTTTACTCCATCGCATATTGCCTACTCAGGGGCGATCTCTGCCTAACATATAAAGCTATGTCAAACCCAGAGCTGTTGGACATGCTCCACTTAAAGAAATCCCAATCCCTCTGAGCTACACGCTCTATGGTCCTAAACCTTGTCACCACAATAAACAGAACATGCTGGAGGGATAGATTCCTGTCCCAGAGACTTCCCATACTCTGGAACAGATGACCCATCTATGTCAAACAGAGCTCCTCATTAGCACTCTTCAAGAAAAATCTTGATGATTGAATGGGAAATTCACCCCAGGGATCACTTCTGTGGCTCTGCTCAACAGGGGCACAGGAAAAAAATTTTCTTGGGTGGCGAAAGCCAGGGTACATTTTTTGGCTAGGCTTATATAGGCCCTAGGGCCAATAGCCTAGTACCTACCTATAAATGATAAATAAGTTTGCTGACAACTGCAAACTAGGGATACAACTCATAAACCCCCTTAGACTCTCGGATACTAATCTGGTTCTCAACTACATCATTGTCTGGTGTTCTAGTCTTATGCTCAACTCAACTGCCAAAAATGAGGTACTCCTACCTTTAATAAAGGCATTACTCATTTGTCTGACCACACAGCTGGCATCCTTTTCAAAAACAGATACAACTTTCTGGGTCTTGGTACCAGTGGTCATAGTAATGTTTTTTTTTTTTTTTTTTTTAATCACCATGTCTTAGTTGTGGTTGCAAAGTCCTACTTTGCTCGGGTGATCTGCAGGGGTATTTCCTCTGATTCCCATGTAATCTTGTTCCTTCTATACTCTTCACTGATGTAGTGTGTTTAGTCAAATGCACACTTGAGCGAAGGCTTTCAGGTTGCCATTATTGAATAATGCTAGTAAGGTCAAATTATAGTATTTGCAAATGGGTGTTAATCATCTATAAAGTTTGAATGGGTATTGTTTTTGCTATGGGATTTTGCTGGTGTTGGGTGGGCTTCTAATGTTTTTAGATAGAGTTATGTTGTGTGGTTTTAAGTTAGTGTTTCTTTCTGAGAATTCTTGCCAGTGATATATTAATTTTGCAGTGACACTGATTGACATTTTCAAGAGATTTCTCCTTTTTTTGAGCAGGGGGATTGGGGGCTTTAACACTCATGGGAGATGGAGGGGGGCTTGCCCCCCTGCAAAAACTATTTTTTCTTATATTACTTACTGTTTAATTTGTTTTTGTTCTTTTAGGTTTGTTATTTGGTGGTTAATTGTTTTGCATGTTTGACATTTGTTGATAAAATTGATTTTTATTGGCAGGATAGAAGGGCATAATTGCCATGTCTGAAATATTCATATAGACAAATATATGTCTCCTTTGACATGTACATCATAAAGAATCTAGATCAAACTGAAAGACTCCAAA
Source organism: Protopterus annectens (assembly GCF_019279795.1). Lineage (NCBI taxonomy): Eukaryota > Metazoa > Chordata > Ceratodontiformes > Protopteridae > Protopterus > Protopterus annectens. The sequence continues at coordinate 1,315,617,829 of NC_056745.1, read as the reverse complement.
GATTTCTGTATTATACAATATAAGGTATCCCAGAGGGCTAAAGGCCCTAAACCTCAGTTCTATCTCATACTGACTACTGAAGGGTGGTCTTTCTTTAGCCATTTGAACACAGTGAAATTCCTTTTGGTTTACAAAATTTTACACCATCACAGAACCAATGGTCTGTCTGACACATGCCAAAAATCCCAACCTCAACTGCAAGGCCAACAATACCTGCTATATGGGGATTCCTAATACAGCATGTTAACTGCCTTTGTGAAAAAACTTCTTGTACATGTAACAAGTAACATACTTAGAAATGAGGAAATAATCTTCTTACCACATGTAACTAATATAATCGCAAAACCAAGGGATGATCTGTTTAAGGTCTTGGTGCTTTATCAAGTGTAAGCTTGGTAAGAAACTATGAAGGTTGTCAGCGCGCGCACACACACACACACACACACACACACACACACACACACACACACACACACACACACACACACACACACACACACACACACACTTCCCACACTAAATAAGGACACAACACAAGCCCACATATGTAGTAACTTACCAAAGATCACAGGCCTCCCAAACAGAAGCGACTTACACAAATAACAATGCAAACAACAACCACATCACATAATAACACACACTCCAATGTCTTAACAAATAAGCCCATAAGACATAACACCACAAAACCTAATGCATTGCTCATAGGTGACTCTACTGTAAGACATATGGAGGTTCCCTTCACCTGGCTGTTTAAGGATTGGGTTACAGTTAGCTGCTTGTCAGGTGCCAGGATCCGATAAGTCACTCAAGCACTCAAGTCACTCAACCGCAAGTACCGGTCTGACTCTGTCATAACCCATGTGGGCATGAATGACTTGAGATGTATCTCATTGGAATATATGAAGAGAGACATGACTGAGCTATCAGATTATGTCTCGCAGACAGGTAAAATCCTAGCTTTAAGCAGCATTCTACCTTTTCAGAATGATGCCACAATACCTCAGCCTATTATCTCAATAGAGGAAATCATCTCAGCGGTCTCCAAGGCCAAAAACATGGCATCAATGGGACCAAACAACATCCCAGATTGCCTTTTAAACAACTAAAAAAAATGACCTAGCAGACCTACTTGGATCCCTGTTTAATCACAGATTGCAAACTGGCTATGTTCTGTCATAATGGAAGACAGCAACAGTAATCCCTTTGCACAAAGGGGAGCCATCAACTGACCCTGGGAATTATAGGCCCATAAGTTTGATTAATCTCATCTGCAGGGCCATGGAAAGAATCATTATGGGCCTTATTAACAAGGAAATAGGTAATCTCCAAACTCTGGACCCAACAAGTTCAGATTCGTTAAAGGTAGATCATGCCTGTTAAACAGGTTAACTTCTTCAAAAACATCATCAAGGTCCTGGATGAGGAAAAGAGTGCATACCGCCTATCTTGAGCTAGCCAAGTCATTGGACACAATCACCTACTCAGATATTATAGAGAAACTCTCCCAACTGGGAATTAACCCCTACATTACCAGATGGGTAGACCTGGCTCACCAACAGGACACATACTGCCAAACTGGGTGATTTCACCTCTAGCAAAAGACCAATCACCAGTGGCATACCACATGGTTCTATGCTGGGCTCCTTACTGTTTGAAATTTATTTCTCAGAAGTCCAGGCAAACTTGGACAGCCTGTGGCTGACCAAGTTCACTTATGATTATAAACTGGGAGCAATCAGTGAGTCCCCCAGTGATGTTAATATACCGCAAACAGGGTTAACGCAGATAAATGATTGGTGCCAAAGCCACTGATTAAAGCTAAATGCAAAAAAAAAAAAAAAACATTATTATTCTCTTTGTGAAAGCTGACATCCCTGCTACTTACATTATAAACAACACCTATCTAAGTGTAGACCAGTGGTAAGTGCTCTTGGTACTCAGGTTGATAGCAATCTGAACTTTGACCCCACTACCTATCCACAGTAGAAAGGAAATCCTTCCACGTAGCACATCTTATAGGTAAAGACATAGCATCAAGATTTAAGGATGTTATAATTATGTTATACTCTGCCCTCATCAAACCAGTAATTGAGTACAATGTTCCCTTTTGAATGTACTTCACCAGACACCTGCAACAACTGGAGACCACAGAGGCTTCTAACCAAAAAATTACAGGGTACACAAAACATGCCCTGTCCCTGTATTCTCTCTCTCCTACAAGTTGCTAAGGGATGACTGGGCCTGGCTTACAGGGTAGTCTCTGACCCAGCCCTGATGGAAATACTACACAGTCATAAATCAAACTGCAGAAGGGTCACTTGCTGCAGGAATCTTAACCTAGCCTCTGACATGGCACTTCTCTGGAACAAGCTTCCAATTCACGTGAAACAGGGCCCCTCCCTGACCCTCTTCAAACACAACCTAGATCAATGGATGGGGGAATGCAAATTCACTCCTGGAGTGGTATCCATGTCCTTCCTGGACTGAAGAAGCTGGTATTAACTACCAGAGACCCTTACCTTTGCAAACTTCATGCACGTAACCACCAACAATTGGGGCAACTTGTAAGGGTTTTAGGGCTGTTAGCTTAGTAACCTCCTATGAGGATATGACTTCATCCACTAGGTAGCCAAAATATACAAAGAAAACTTACACTAGTGAACTGAGATAAAAATAATTATATTGGGAAATCTGTAGAGTATTTAAAACAGAAGCAAACTCATTCCTCAGGCATTATTTTTGGGTATAAGGTAATTATGAATAACTTCAAATGGCTGTCTCAGAAAAATGGCCAAAAGTATAAATTAAGCATGGGGATTTATCCAAAGACCTTGGTAACACTTTTTCACCAAAAAAGTGCAATATTGACCATGAATGAAAAAGCAACTTTGTCCTTCTGCATTCAGAAACATAGCACTCTGTACAGCATAGTGTGACCTGTTATGGACAGTGAATTCCCATTTGAGGTAGCCTTACAGAGTGCCACGATAAAAGGATGAAATGAGATGCATATCAAAGAAAAAAATCACTGCACTCTCTCAAGATGGTTCTTGAGCATTCAGAAATACCTTTATTATAAAAGCCTGCCATAATATCATGCAGGAAGAGAAGCTCCCAGGTACAATAACTGATTATTTTTTGTAATGAATTGCTACACCTTTATTATGAGGTGAGTATAATTTACCAGTTACATAATGTGAATTATCTACACACAGTTTTCTCATTAGGCGACATAGGAAAGCAAGATTTTTGGTAATGCTATCTTCCTATTCTTGTTGAACTACACAGTTCAAGCTATTCTGTCTTCTAAATTTCACGGGAAAGATGATTTTATCTACATTTTTCATAAAAGCATACTCTGGAGTTGCAGATATTAAATTATGAAGCTATCAGACTAATAGTATATTTAAAGTGAATCATGAAAATTCATTCTCAAATAGATAAGAGCCCAGCTTGTTCAGTGGATTATTACTTTTGACACTGTGTTTAATAATATAATAATTTTGATACCGAAACACATTCACACATCTATGAAACATTTTAATCATTTCTATAACCTATAAAGCTATATTATTATGAGGCACACTTCAGTTTCTGGATACTCATTACTGCCTTTGAAATGTCATGTTTCACACTGCAGGCTAAACACATAACATTGTACTAGACAGCCACATCACTCTAACACTGTTAGACCTAGTGTTTTCTGTACATCAAACTTACATTTATTTCATGATTAAAGCATACAAGATAAAAGTACATCATCGGTATAATCAGTTAAAATGTACATCTCATACTTTTTTTTTCTTTGATGAGCAAAACTTTCTTTGTTTGATCTTCCCACTCTGTTTCCATGCATCACATTGTTTTTGGCCTCCATGATCTTCTTTATTTGGGCTCTTACTTTTGCCATGGGATGCGGCCTACACATGGCCATAGCTCTTGCATTACCTTGTCCTTTTTCATCTTTCTGAATCTGGCCTTATCAGTCTCACACATGATAGAAGATATTAAGGCACATACAGACATTGCTTACTTTTTGAGGTACTTATATTGACAGTGGAGCAGTAAAGTGTAAATAGGCTGTTCAGTGTACCTGTACTTTTCTGACTGTATTACATCGGTTGTAAGAATTGTAGAGAATGGAGTTAAACAAAATGTAGGCTCATTAACTTTTTTGTAACTTTGAGGTACATAGGCAACTGCATTTACTGAAAGTATAGTAAACCAGTTATATGTACTTTTGTATCTTGTATGTCTTGGGCTGACTTGAACTCTTATAGGGATGTAGCCACAGCATGTAGATGGATTGCTGATGCTATGTTGTATTTTAAGGGGGTGGGGTGCTGTAATCCTTTGTAATGTCCTCCTTTGAATGAGATGCCTAGTAACTATATACCCATTTTCAGTTTGCCATCCATCCCCTATAACATTATTAAACGCAGTGTCAAAAGTAATAATCCACTGAAAAAGCTGGGCTCTTATCTATTTGAGAATGAATTTTCATGATTCACTTTAAATATACTATTAGTCTGATAGATTCATAATTTAATATCTGCAACTCCAGAGTAGTCTTTTATAAAAAATGTAGATAAAATAACATGCTGTTGGTCCAGGATGACCTTGCTTAAATCGCTGCCTAAAGTCCGTAACCTGCATAGGTTCATAGGTTCATAGGTAGGTACTAAGCTATTGGCCCTGGGGCCTATATAAGCCTAGCCAAAAAGGTTCCATGGCTTTCACAATATTTTCCTGTGCCCCTATCAACCAGTGCCACAGAAGTGATCCCCGTTGTGAATTTTCTATTTTCCATCCAGTCGTCAAGGTTTTTCTTAAAGAGAGCCAATGAGGAGCTTTGTTCCAGAGTATGGGAAGTCTCTGGGACAGGAATCTATCCGCCCAGCATGTTCTGTTTATTGTGGTGAAAAGGTTTAGGTCCCTGGAGCTTGTGGTTCGGAGAGATTGGGATTTATTTAAGTGTAGCATGTCCTTCAGATCTGGGTTAGACATGGCTTTGTATGTTAGGCAGAGATTGCCTCTGAGTAGGTGAGATGCAATGGAATAGAGCTGGAGTTTTTTGAGACAGTCTGCTTATGGCATCTGTTTGAGGCTGGTAATCCTCTTAGTGAGGTATTTCTATGGCCTTTCCAATTGTTGTAGGAGTCTTGTGAGATACATGCCAAACGGGGCATTGTACTCTATAATGGGTCTGATGAGGGATGACTAGAGAGGAACAATGACCTTGTGTTTACTAGAGGAGAACCCTTTTGTTATGAGGTGTGCCATGTAGAAGGATTTCCTGACTACTGAGGCAATGTAGTTATCAAAGCAGAGACTACTGTCCAGCTGTGTCCCAAGGTCTCTTATCACACTTTTAGTGTTTAGTGAGCTACCGCCTATGTGGTAGTTCATGGTTACCGAGTTTTTCCCAAAGGGGATGGCAATGCACTTCTTGGCATTGAGCTTGAGGCCATGACTTTGACACCAAGCATATGTCTCTGAGGCCCTTTTGTAGAATGTCTACATCATTAGGTGATTCTATTATGGCTCTTGGTTTGCAGTCATCTGCAAACTTTGTTAGCCAAAGACCTTCGGTGTTGGCCTGCACTTTAGAGAAGTAGATGCCGAACAAGAGAGGACCCAGGACCGAACCCTGTGGTACTCCACTTGTCACTGGTCTGAAGTCGGACTTTGAGTCAGCTACTTTTACTGTGTGAGTACTACATCTAGACAGACTGAAACTTTTACAAATGATGTAGCAGTCTTTACTTTTTATTCTGCAGACACATCGGGTTTATGTTCATAAAAAGGACAACAATCACCAACTGGTAACTAGGGTAGTCTGTTTAAACAGTTATACTTCAACACTTGGGAAAGGACTGAGTAAGAAAACACTGAAACATTTCCTTGACAACATTGCACAGGAATAGAAATGCTAGTTTGTCTAAAAGCTCTATATTTTGAGATTTGACCAATACAGTTCTACATAGACTAGTTATGTTCCCTCTACAGTAAACAGCCTTCCTTTATTCTGATGACATAGAACCTTGGTATGTTGAAGAATACCACAATAGTTACTTTATGTTGCTCAAAACATTTGTCAAGTGGATTCTGGATATAGAGCATTTCACCTTATTTCAGCATAAGTAATGATCGTGCAGCATAGTCATAATAAAACTTCTATATTTCATTTGCATCCTTTCATTTTCCTTGGACATCTAGAATGACTGAAGAAAAGATGATGATATTGAGAACTTTCTTTGTATTTCCTCCAAATGATATCTGAGTGAACAGAAATGGCAACCATTTTCTCACATTTTGTTTACTGTTTGGATTATTGTTTATGTTGCTTATTTGACTGTAGTTATCTTGGAAGTGAAGTAAGATGTTTGAACTCTCACTGTTGCAAATTTTTTAAAGTTTTGGGAAGTATATCTGAAATACCATGTCATAAAAAATGACCAGCAATGCTATGACATTTTGTGGTAACATACCTTTGATCTTATTCACTCAAGATACTTTTAATAGCACTCAACACAAATTAAGTAATGACAGCCACTAAAGTGGAAGAGATCTGAACTTTACTTCATGGTCAAGCTGGGAAGCATGGTATATTTTGAGATGTTTTATAATAAATATTACAAATTTGACAGTTCTGTACCATTAGTTCAATGTCTCTGAACACATCTGGCCAAAAATAAGAGACTATATGTTATTTCTTTGCGCTTGACAATTCCCAGATGTGCTTCCTGTATTTTCTTAAACACGAGTTCTCTGAATTTCATCACAATAAGTGTAATAGTATTGAAGAGTTAATGGAATATTCATTTAGTCATCTGCCCATCCAGATAAAAAAGTATTTCTCATCAAGGGCAACTTTAAATCATCTTCAACAAGCTGGATTTAAGCACTGCATTATACTGGCCTTTGACAGGCCCACACAAAAGTCCTGATTGTGCTTTGTGATCCCACATCACTTGCATACAGTATTTTGCTGCTGAAACATAATTTTACTCATTGCAGTCAAGCAATCATTGACTCTACAAACACGTAAATCATTGTCTTTGCCAATGTACAGCTTTATATTTAGGTCATCACACTCAGGTTTCCACCCTTCTTCACCATGGAGCCAGTTTAATTTTTTTTTCTGGGTGTATTTATGCATTATTACAGGTTACATTTATGAAAAGGATACTAGTTAATATTAAATGAAGTTCTGCATTAACCAAATAGATTCTGCAGTGGACGAATACAATAACTAGGAAAAAAGGTACACACGCAAAAGAAAATTAAAATATATATTTTTTTTCATTTGATATGCAGCTATTTTTTATATGTTCCCTTAAATATGTCATCAGTTTGAAAGTATAGGTGGATGGCTCCTAGCACCTATCCTGTATGAAATATATTAATATCTTTCAAACTGCAGCTGTTTCAGGTTAGCTGGATTTTTCATAACATTTGCATTGTATATTTGTTTTAGTTGTTTTTGAGCAATGTTTCTCTCCCTCTCTCTTTTTTTTTTTTAGCAAGGAGGGATACATCTAACTTTCTGACATATATGCAATAATTTTAGGCAAACCTTTCTGCAATAGCCACAGGATGTATGGAGGTCAGATCAGTAGGGTATCATCACATGACGTAAGAAAGTATGCTGTATTCCGAAATTAAAGTTTTTCATAGGGGAGGAGCAGTTGTTTTGTACACTGAGTGTGAATAACAAAGAGATGAGTAGGAAGGTTACACTCAGGTGAAAAGGAAGATAAATAGATTTTATGACTGTTGAAGAATGGTGAGGATTGACAGCTTTATTTTGTCTTTTGCAGGATGTCCCAGCTTTGTGAAGAGTGTAGGACAATGATACAGAGTGAATATTCTAACCTAGGAAGCAAGACATTTATAGCTAAGGCTTTTCTAGCCTTTTTAGTAAGCAGGTGTGTCATTTTGTATGACACTTGAGTTGAGTTGAGTACATTTTGTGATTATTTCTAAACCTGTAGAAGGAAAGTAAATTGTTTAGAAGCAGGCTTAGGTATTTTTGACGGTCTGTGTCTAGGAGTGGGTTCCCCTTGTTGGTCATTTATTACTAGTATCATTAGAACTAGAACTGAAATTAGACAGTTAGATTAGAATCTTATCAGATGCAATTAGAAGCTGATCTTTATTTTGGCAGTCTGCAAGAACAGAGCCTGTCCATGACGTTATGACGCAGATTTGACAGTAAGTGTGAGTCCTGTGTGGGTGCATTTGTGAGTGTGTCAGAGGTGGATCAAAAGTTTCAAAACTGCATTCCACCTCTGAAAAAGAAAAGGAATTTAGTTGTGGAATTCTACTAATCTCTGCTAGGGGCTACAGAAAAAGGTGGCAGAAACTACACAATATTTAAAATAAATAACTCTATAATAAACACAAAATGTTGTTGTCCAAGAAAACAAAGAAAAGGACCCAATAATGGAAAAGCATCCTGTTCAGCCTTAACATGCAAATAAAACAACTTGCCAAATTGTCCAAGAGCTCTTTGAGAGAAACCTAGCAAGTATTGCCAAGGATAACCATAAGGCCTTTTACAGGGTCTATGTCATAACATCAAAGTGTCAAAACTTCGAATGTTAGAACATCAAACTGAAAACCTCGAAGACTGACAATATCGAAGCTGCGGAACATCAAATTATTTCCCAGGGAAAGAATTTGGTGGGCCGTTTCCGTGGCTTTGCTATTTCCTCCACTGTGGTGCGATCACGGAGTTGGTATATTTAAGTAGCGGGCTGTGGGAGGCACAGCCCCCCACATTGGAGGGTGTGGGGGATGAAGCTCCCCACATTAGAAATAGTTTGTAGTGTTTGTGTGTTTCCCGTTTTGTACTGGAACAGGGATTTTTTTTCCCACAGAAAAAAAATCTATGTTCTCAGTCTTCTGGGTTGATAGCTTTCGTGGTTTTGGGTTCGATGTCATAACATTCAAAACATTCAAAGTTTTGACACTTGGATGTTATAATATAGACCCCCTTTTACAGCTATGTACATAACCTAAAGGTAGGACCCGGGGGGATGGAGCCTGAATGGCTAACTGAAAAGCAGCATTTTTTGGAGCTCCATAGATTAGTACTAAATTCAGGAAATTAAATTAACTATTACTAAGAAAACTACTACAGGTATTTAGTTAATAGTCTAAAGCAACTAAATACAAATTTTGGTGGGTTTCTAAAAGAAATTTCCTGTCAAATTACTTAGAAGTCTATACATAGCATCTGAAGAGATGAGCAACCTAAAGAATTCTCATGCTGACTTGACACTAAAAAGGAACTACAACTGGTGACTACCACATTACAAGAATTATCAACAAAAATGGATGCTTTTAAGATTAAGCTACAGAACCTAGAAGAGAATTCACTGAAGCAAACAGAAGTCTTCAAAGAAATACTTCAGCAACACCAGTCAAAGTTAACAAACATTGAAACTTCTTTGACTGACATTGATCAAAGGCTCAAAGAGGTGGAAACACAGAGTTTCTCTTGAAGCAAAATACTTGGTTATCTAACAAACTAGATGATTTTGAAAATAGAGAGAGAAGGTCAAACATCAGGATTTTTGGTTTACCTGAGAAAACAGAAGGAGGGGACATTATATCTTTCATAAACTCTCGAATACCAGAGGTTCTAAATCTTAAAGAAGGTTTTTCCTTTGGAATAGAAAGGGCCCATCATGCTCTGGTGAATAGAACTTCAGCAACAACTTCATCAACATCCATCATACCACCAAGATCAATGATAGTAAAATTCTTATATTTTATGGACAAAGAACTGGTGTTAAAAATAGCTTGGAGGAAAAGTCCTATAAAATATAACCAGAACATAATAAGATTTGACAATGACTACTCCACTAAACTGCTGAAACAGAGAAAAAAGGTATGGCCTCTAATAAAACTCTAAAACAGAATAATATTTAAGCTCAGATAGCCTTTCCTGCAAAAATTAAAATAATGCACCTACGTAAGATGAGAACTTTCAACACTCTGGAAAAGCCGTGCATTTCATTCAAAACAATAACATTATAACCATTTCTGAAGATATGGAATGGGCATCCCCATCCCTGAAGAGAACCACTGACAAAAATGGCTGGAATGATGTAAAAAAAAGAAACAGAAAACTGAATCCAAAGTACCAACTTCTATGAAATCTCTCAAAGTGTCAACTGCAACCTAACTATTAAAAGCATCTAAATGGTCTCACTATGTATTAATACCTTTAATCTCATGCATCTATTCACAACAGATATATATATATATATATATATATATATATATATATATATATATATACATACAAGAAAAGGTATGTTTCCTATAATTATTTATACATGTCTTATTATCCTATTGTTTCTCTTCTTCTCTTTGTTTTAATAAATAAATGTTACAAATTTCTACTACTTATTGTAGCTATTTATTTAATCCAGTAATATCAAAGTTAAATTATTATGTTTTATAACTATGTTTTTCAGCCTATTAGTGTCATGTCTATTATTTAATGAATTTTCCTTTTATTAAAATGTTTATTGTTATTTTCAGTCTGAGTCTCATATAGTAGCACTTATAGCCTTTTTATACTATATTAATGAAATGTTCCTCATAGCTACGTAACGTTCCCATTTTTAAATGGAAAATGCTATTGAGATCTGCCAGTTAAAATTAAAGTAACAAGAAAGTATCTCTTCATTGCTGATGTGAATGAGGATGTTAAGAAAGAGACTCGTTTTGAGTTGCAGTTATTACATGTTGTAAATTGTCTATAATATAAAATTGGAGTTTACCTTGCTTATCATTTAGTAATGGTAGAGTAAATATATATATGCTTTATTTGATTGGCTTTGATTGTTTCAAACTGGTGTGGGGTTGTCAGTTTAGGTGCGTATAAAACAGTTATTTTTTTTTTTCTATTTTTGTTTTTACATTTAAAATATGCTACCTAAATTTCATTCCATGTTAAAATGTTAGATTGATTAGTAACTAACATACTGTGATCTGGAACAGTATAGAATTATTTGAATTAAGTGAAAATGAAGGTCCTGCCTTAGGACGATGCATTAGAGTAATGTATGGAAGATGTGATCTAACGAACTGCAAATGCACACAGACTACACATTAATTTATATTCATTACAGTATTAAAACATCAACTTCCTTCCCTGGCATAAATGACAATTATTGCATACCTATTTATTTTGACCTTTGTTATACTGCCCACAGCCTATTGCATAATATATACATTGCAGTCATTTATAATTAGCTGGGGTCTTCACAATGGCCTTAAACAATGTGTATGCTTCTGGAGAGTATTGCTGTAATCATCGCTGTTGGTATTATGGTGAAATACATTTTTTTTGCTTCTTGCCTCAGATGCACTGACGAAGAAAGGTTGTACACCAGGGTTATGTCCTATTTGAAATCTTGTCCAGTCTGTCATTGTTTGCTTGCTGCAAGTACTGGGACTATTGTTGCAGCTAGAGGAAAAAATTGTTACTGAAAGTAGGGTTTGGGTTTCTTAGATGGCTGCATTACTGAAATAGTTGTTACTTGGAATGGCTTGATGATCGTTCCTATTTTGGGAAGTTGGCTGACACTGGAGTGATTTTTTGGGCAGGGTTTGTTGACATATCTGGCAATCTCTACTTGTCAGGGATAATTGGTGGGATTTCTCTGTGGAATAGAGGCCGGGAACTGTTATAATTCTGGTGATGTACTGCTTTGCCTTCTGAATTGATAATGAATGGTGTGGTTTTTGTTGGTTGGAGTTGCAGATTATGTGGAACTAATGTGCAGTTGTGTCGGGTCAGATTGGAGAAGCACTTTCGGTCGAGTGAATTGGTGTGGTATGAGGTCAGATAGTATGCAGAGAGTGGGGATAAGGGTGCAATGGACACAATGTGAAATGACCCTGGTGTCTTTGGGTCAGGGGTGGTGTGCTCCTTGCGAGGGAGAGTGTCAGTGTTTTGAGCCATTTTCTTTTTCCTCTTTCTTTCTCTCTTCCGTTTTCACGGCAGTTATTTGAGCGGGAAATAATTGCTTGTGAGGTTTTATAAAAGACTATTTAGACTGCGATTTGCACGAGCGAGGGAAAAAGTTTTCTCCTATCTTTACAATTGTAGAGTAGTTTAATGTTGTCATAACAATGAGTAGATAAGGTTTTGATTGGCTGTTGGTATACTCGTACCCTACAGAAGCACATTGACAACACACTTTAGGAAACAAGCTAAATTTCCCTTATCTAGTTATACCCGTACAACAGAATATAAAATGAAATCTGATTGTTGTTTGAACCATATTTTAACAAAACCATTATTAAAGTAAACCAAGCAACTACAATGATATAAGTACCTGATCAGAACATTTATAGAAACTATTATGCTTTACACCACTTAGATAATTTAAACATATGCATTTTCTGACTGCCTTTCTAAACTATTACTATAACTATTAGCTGAAATATAATAAGATTAAGCCTATAATCAGATTATAAGGTAATTACACAGTCTCTTTTAAATCTAATGAACAGTTCTTGAAAGCATATGTTTATATATTATAAGATGTGATATTCTTTTTTAATTTATGTTATTGCTTGCAAGCCTTGTGATTAAGGATTAAAGTGTCTGTGTGTTTAAACAAGTTAATTCATATCCAGTATGGAAAGTTATGTTGATACAATTAGCCAAATAAGTTAATAATTAGTATAATTCAACTGCATTTGTTTTCTATGTTTAGATGATAATGATATAGTAGTTAATTCATATTAAACAATGCCTTCTACAACCAAATGTTTTAAAATCACAATAATAGTTGTTTATTAGACTTCTTGATTATTTACAGTATATATGGAGCTCAAAGGAATGGGAAAATGAAGTTAGAGTGATAGTTCACCAGATGTTTCAATCCGTTGGACTAGGAATGTATTTCATTCCATGGTGGGTAGGGATTAATGAGCTAACTACTTTAACTTTAGTATTTATTTTAGTTTTTAAATTGTTCATTATTTTTACCGAGCCTGACGTATACTTATTGAGTACCTTAGTCATAACATGCTTCACTGAGATAATTGATTATGTACTAATCAATAATATTTTATTTTTTAAGGAGGGGATGATTTCAAGTAAAGTCAATGATACCTTTAAATATTTCCTCAAAATACTTTGATACGGACCTTTCTATATTATCATTAAACATTAATGGTCTAAATAGTCCAAATAAAAGAACTAACTTACTAAGATATCTAAACTTAAATAGATCACAAATATTTTTTTTATAGGAAACACATTTCAAGAGCAATGATAATTTTACATGGAACCCAAATGAGTTCAAGACCTTAGCATGTTCCAATTTTAAAATAAAGAAGAGAGGGGTAATAATTCTATGGAGAAACAATTTTACTAAATCCTGAAATAATACATAAATATATAGACAATGAGGGCCTTATAGCTATAGTCATTCTGAAGTTTAGTAACAGGTTGTGGACAGAAGTAAACCTATATTGGTTTCCGGGTATTGGGATGGGGAAAGTCAAAGAACATTTAGATCAAATTACAAGCATATTTAAAGGTAGTTTAATAATAGGGGAACTTTAATTGTATTAGAGATATGTCTGAAACTACTAATAAAAATTCTCCACGTCTAACAGTTACTGCAAAAATACTAAAAAAATGGACCAAATCCTTAAAATTAAAAGATACCTTTAATGTTATAGATAGTAATTCCTTGGTATTCTCACATCAAGATTATAGATATGGTACCCAAACCAGAATTTATAAGATATACATTTCCCAGGATCTTCAAACAAAAATTATTTCCTTTACAATAATTCCTTGCCCCCTCTCAGATCATAATTCTCTAGTTCTAAAAGTGCAAATAAATTTTAAATCACTTGCTTTTCTTACTAGAATTCCTTCATATATATTACAAAAATTAAAGAATTTAAGCATAGGTTAGTGAATGAACTCAATTTCTTTGTAGATGTAAACTACAACTCAGAAGTGAATATAGTAATGGTACGGGATTCATTAAAAGCTTATATCTATGGAAAAACAATTGCTTGGTATAAAAATAAAATCAAGGAATGGGAATCAGAACTTCAAGAACTACAAAGGAAGCTCACATTATTTAAATCTAAAAAAATCTCCTAATTTATTAGAGATTAAGAAGACAACAGAAGACTTAAATAAAAGATATATTGAAATCTTAAATCACAAAACTAATTTAGCCATGGAGAGGTTAAAAATAAATTCTTATGCCACCTCTCCAGAACACGTACATAACTTATCTGTGAAAGTTAAAATACAATCTAAAGCTAATACTATTGTCAATATACTACATGAAGAAAAAGGTAAGAAAGTTTCGGCAAAAGGAGATATTCTAGATGCTTTCAAGTGTCATTTCAAAAATCATTTTAAAAATAACAATAATTTGCCAGAACATCCCCTTTTAGAAAATGTGTTTACAAATATTAAACCAATCCCTAAAAGTTTACAAAATGAATTACAAAAATCCATTATGCACAAAGAAGTCATAGATACAATCAAAGAAAGTAAAACTAGTAAATCTCCCAGAATGGATGGCTTAATCAAAGAAATTTACAAACTCTTCCCCAAAAATATAACCTCATTACTACATAAAACATTTATTGAAATTCAAACTCATGCATTAATTCCTCCTTCATGGAGATACTCCTTAATCATACCCATTTTAAAAGAAAACAAGGATGATAGTCAATGCAGCTCATATAGGCCATTCTCATTATTAAATAATGGTTATAAAATATTTATGTCTATATTGGACAAAAAAATAAAAAATCATATGAATGAAATTATCAAATATGACCAAACTGGGTTTATTCAAAATAGACATCCACATGATAACATTAAAATAATATTGACATTAATTGATTATTTAAACAAAGAAAATATAGAAACCTTAATAATTGGACTAGATATTGAGAAAGCTTTTGATTCCTTGAACTTGGATTATTTAATTAAAATCTTAGAAGCTTATAAATTTCCCATCTCCTTCATTACATTTATTAAAAAGGTTTATGAAAACAATTTAACCTATGTTAAATTAGGACCTTTTACCTCAGAAGCTGTACAAGTTACGATAGGTACTAAACAAGGAAGCCCTATGTCGCCCATTTTATTTGCATTAGCTATAAAACTATTGGCAATATTAATAAAAAACAAAAAATAAAAGGAATAAATATATTTGGTCAATATAACTCCAAGATCATGCTCTTTGCTGACAACATACTTCTTGCACTATTGAATTCAAAAGAAACATTAGTTAAATTAGATAATCTGATAAAAGATCTCAGGACTCCGATTTAATAAACAAAAGTCTAAATACTTATTATTAAATAAAAAAAGGATTTTGAAATAGATAAGAATCATATCATAGGAGAACATGTCTCAACAATAAAATACTTAGGGATAGACTTGTGTAAAACTATTCAAGATATATTGAATATTAATTATAGAAGGATCATAGCTACAATAGACTCTCTAGTGGGTAAATATAATAAGTTATTTATAGTTTTTGAAGATAGATTACAGTTAATTAAAATTATTATTCTCCCTAAAATTTTGTATGTTGTACAAGCCACTTTGTTAATTCCTGAGAAAACTCACCTTAAGAAAATAACATCAACATTGCTAAGATTTCTGTGGTTTCCTAAAAGAAACAAAATTGCATAAACCCATCATATCTGACAATGGGACCAGGGAGGAATAAATTTCCCAGATATTGAATCTTATATAAGAGCAACCTTACTTAAAACTGCGGTTGAATGGATCAATCCAAATTATATGTCTAATTGGAAATTGTTACATATAACTATAATAATAAATGAAAATAATTTACTTAAAAATTCTACTTTTCTAGACAAGGACAATATATTATGGTACTCACTGGCCTTAAATTATCAATACAATATAACTAAAATAACTAGGACAAATTTAATAAATCATTTATTTGACTATTTTAGGAAATTTCTAAACATGAATATGGATTTAAAGCTTTGGTTTGCAACATTAATTCCCTTCAGCATTACTAAAAACTTTCCAGACAGAATTCATAGAGATATATTCCTCTCTTGGGAACAGAAAAATCTAATCTGTTGGTTACTCAGCAAGTATGGGATTTACAATATATCATGTCAACTTACAAAGTGAATTCTCATGAATGGTTAATGCTTCAGAATATATTGACGTACTCCAAGGATCTATGTAGGATAATAAATAATTCTTCTTTTTCAAATACACCAAATTTTATATCCAGACTGTTTGAAATTTTATATAATAATAAGAAATTGGAAAATGGTACTTTATATTTATATAATCTAATAAAAAAATTACAAAACACAACCTAAACCAACATATTGGCAATATATTACTAAAGGATATATGATTCAGTTAACCTCAGAAAATAAATCTAATTTACTTCTCTCAGTAAAATTAACTTCTTGTTCTCATTATTGGAGAATATTTACCTGGAAATTCCTTCATAGATCCTTTTTAACCCCTGATAAAGTTTCAAAAATCAATCCTTCTAATGATGGGTTATGCTGGAGATGTCAACAGTATAATAAAGCTGATTGGTCTCACATTTTCTACAATTGTATAAAAAATAACCCTTTTGGGAAGGTATTAACAATTTCTTGCAGGCGATTTATACAGATAATTTTGTCATGACCAAGGCTTTGTTATTACTGAATATAACTGATAATGCTTATTCTTCAAATAAGACTGACCTTTATTTACTTTAGACTATACTAGCTATAGCTAGGAAATGCATAACAAAGTAATGGAATTCTACCACAGCTCCTAGCAAAGAAGGTTTCATACCTCTATTGAAGAGGACAGCTTTAATGGAAATAAAAAACAAAGAATTAAGACTGCTTCCTAGACCAATAACTAAAAACCCTTGGAAAAAAGTTCTAACTTTGATTGATACTTTGTAAATGGATCTAACATCCTCATGAAGCAAGTACTATTTAACTTTAATTAAACTATATCTGTGCAATTTGTTATCACGCAAGTGTTAAAATGTCAGGCTAAGAGTAAATTTGTATATAGTTAATAATCTAACTTGATTGTAAACCATGATAAATTTTCATTTATTGTTTATGGCAAATTTAAAATAAGAATCGTCTGAGTAAAAAAAAAATAAAGGGTAGGACCCAAGCATGTGCAGAACTGGTGGTCAATAGGATGACACATACTCACCCCACACAGATAGCAAACCTGCTATCAGATAGATTTGGCAAAAAATTTAACTCCCTTATCCCTTCCTAACTTACACCAACCCCCCCCCCAAACTCCTCACCACCTTACATATCTGAAAAGCAAGTCCTCAAAGTCCTATCCAAGGCACAGAGCATGGCCTCTACGGGACCAGATGACATCCCAGACTGTCTTCTAAACAGGCTAAAGCATGAACTAGCATCACCACTAAGTACCCTTTTCAATCATAGCCTAACCACAGGCTTTGTTCCTGCAGAATGAAGGACAGCTACAGTTATTCTCCTCCACAAAGGTGGCCTAGCAACAGACCTGGAGAATTACAGACCCATAAGCCTTACCAACCTCATCTGTAAGGCCATGGAACATATCATTATGGACCTTATAAATAAAGATGTAGGTGACCTCCAATTCCTGGACCGGCTTTGTGAAGGGCAGATCCTGCCTGTTAAATATAGTGAATTTCTTTGAAAGTGTGACCAAGGCCATTGATAAGGGCAAATCTGTGCACACAGCATACCTCATTTTGGCAAAGGCTTTTGACACAATTGCACATTCAGGCAGTACCGATAAACTTATCAAGCTCAATGAAAACTCCTTCATTGTAAGATGGGTTGTCAACTGGCTCACAAACCTGATACACACTATCAAAGTGGGTGACTCCACATCAACCAGCAGATCTGTTACTACTGTTTAGTATATACTTCTCAGAAGTTCAGGTCAAAACTGAAGCATTGTGGCTGGCCAAGACTGCTGATGACTGCAAACTAGGTGCAACCACTGAATCCCCAAATTATATCAGTATACTGCAGGATGGTCTTACACAGACCAGCGACTGGTGTATTAGCCACTGTCTCAAACTGAATGCAAAGAAATGCATCATCATTCCCTTCAGCACAAACAAGTCCCTTCACACTATCAAATCAATAACGATACCCTAAGTACCCATAAAGTGGTAAGGGACCTGGGATCACAGGTTGACCACAACCTTAACTTCAACCAGCATGTGTCTACCATTGTAAGGAAAGCTTTCCACATAGCTCACTTGATTAGTAAAGGTATCATCTCGAGGGCAAAAGAAGTTATAACCACCCTATACTCGGCACTTATCCGGCCCATAATTGAGTATAACGCCCCATTAGGTATGCACAGTACTAAGCATCTACCGCAATTAGAGAGACCTCAGAGATTTCTAACAAAAAAGATCAAGGGCCTCCAGCATGTTCCTTACACGGACCAACTAAAATTCATGTCACTATACTTCATATCATGTAGACTTCTTAGTGGAGACTTATACCTGGCCTACAGGGCAACCCAAGACCCAAACCTGATGAACTTACTGCATATCCATAAATCAAATGGGTGTAAGGCTACCTTTTCCAGGCAAGTAAATATGGCCTGCTACTTAAATTTGACATGTTGGAGGGACAGATTTATCTCCCAGACACTGCCAAGTCTTTGGAACAGGCTACCAATTCATGCGAAACAGAGCACCTCTATGACAGTGTTCAAGAGGAATGTGGATGAGTGAATAGTGGACCGTAAATTCTTACTGGGGATAGTACCCACAAACCTCCTGGACATGGGCAGTCATCACTAAATGCAATCTTGGGCATTGACTAGTACCTCTACAGTATTACTTCTGGTTGAAAAGGCTAGGCTTAAAATGACCTCCAGGTTGATAGCCTGGTAATCTCCTATGATCCTATGTCACAACCTACAATGTCATTATGTCTTGCCTTTTAGTGCTTCAGTCTACAAAAATTAGCATAAGGAAGGGAAGGAGAGAGACAGCCCTCAGAGCTAATTCAGCTACTGCTTGCCCTAAAACCTTTCAACAGCCTATAATGAGATGATTCTATTTCCACATAAGGTAGTAGCCCTGGTATCATGGAAAGAGTTCATCTATAGTCAAGGCATTCCACAGGAATAATGTCTAGGTATGACTGCAGTATATGGGTATGGGACTGAGACAAAACATCCCATTTACTGCACTCTCAAATCATTAAAACTGTGCCATTTGTTACTAGAAAGGTAGACATGTTGTGGATTCACTCTGACATCTGGTCACTTTAGAGAAGCAGGATTCAAGCAGTAGAGTCACCGAAGTCTGAAAGAGCTATCCTTTCATTTAGTAAAGGGAAGCTTTATATTTTACTAAAACTTATTCAATTAGAAAATAAAAGAAAACCTCTCAAAACATGTATAATGTTTACAGTTAAGTATAGGGGACATTGCCAGGTGCTGTGCATCATACGAATATTGCATTTCCCTGTATTTTTGCCAATATCTGTAAACAGTCAAGTACAAAAAAGAGTAGTAACATTCTGGACTTAGAAGCAGAGTCATGCACTATGTAAAAACTATTTTTATCTTACCGAGCAGTTTATGTGTTCCAAAGAAAGCTAAAATCGGAAATCTCTATATAAATCTGAACAAAATTTCCTTACAAATTATATTGTAATCAGCTTAATATTTAATAAAAAGATTATAAAGAATATGAAATTATCACTATCTTTTATCAAAGCATGTGTTTACATTTAAAAATATAATGTGGGCTCATAAATGTAATATGTTGTATATTTCTAATTAGATTTTAAGCAATTTGGTGTTATATTACTGTGTCATGACAAAGGACCTGCAAGATCATTTCCAAAAGCTGATGAAGAGTAGGAAAAGCAGATATACGTTTGAGATGGAAATATTTACAATTTCCAACCAAGGTATATAACAGCTGACTTACCCACAGGCTTCCACAAAGAAACAGCTGTTGTGAAAATATGAAATAGAATATCAAATACAAGCATTAAGAGCCATGTTTCCAGATTATACATAAGATTTAAATATTTTAACACCAGTTTCATTTCCCATATCTCAGCAACAGATTATAACGAACTGTTCTGTGAAAGAAGTTAGCAGATTTGATGAAAATAATCATTGTCCATCTGTCTTATTTTTGGGCAAAGGGCCAAAAATATTTCCATGCCAATGCAACAGGAACATCTGCAAGATGAAAATGAATGTATATACATTCTCAAATGCATTTTAAACAGATGTCAATTTAGAAAGTGCTCACAGAAACAGGATTATTAAGAATGCCAGAGGATGAGATCTAATATCCTGTACTTCAGAATTACCTATGGGAGTGGAGCCTAATTGACCAATTATTTTTTGTTTATGATTAACCTTTATGTAGGCATAAACAAAACTGTATAAATCTGGTTACCTTTTGAAGACATTATGAAGTTTGAGGCTAAAATAGCTACCCAAGCCAAAGACAATTACAAGGCATATTTAGTTATGTTCATAATCTCAAAAGCACAATGCAGCACTGCACAGAGCTAATTGTGAATGATGTTACCTACACAAGTTAAAGAAATAGAGAACCTAGTGACTGATAAATTTAGCTCTAACTTTACTCCTCTCTCCTCAATCCCTTCTGTCTTTCCCTCAAGACATATCTGAAACTGGCTCACCCAAGGGCAAGTCCTAGAAGTCTTATCAAAAGCTAAAAATACTGCATTGATGGGTGCTGACAATATCCCTGGATCATCTTAAATAGCATGAAAAGTACAGTTTTGTACCTACCATAAATGTAGATGTCCGAACTGGATAGCATCTGCAGTCATAACAACTGGGTTGTCCTGTCGTCAGGCAGCCCTTCAGTCGGCCGGATTCCAAAGTCCGGGTCCGGCTTCGGCTGATGTCGCACTTCACCCGACGTCATCTCTGTTGGTCTTCGGGTATAAAAGCATCAGCCGACGCCATTTTCTTCAGTGTTTCTTGCCCCAGATGCCAGAAGCCCTCTAGAAGGCTAAAAATTTTGGAAAGATGCCAATGTTTCCAAAAGATAGATGGTAAACACAAAAATAAGCATGTATGTACATAAATACAAACAAATACACCATGAAAGACTCCCCCCCACTAGCTAGCTATTAGGAGGGTAAACACCCTAGGAGTACCACAGAGGGGAAGGAGGGAGGGTAATCCTGACTGCAGATGCTATCCAGTTCGGACATCTACATTTATGGTAGGTACAAAACTGTACTATGTCCTTCATGGATGCATCTGCAGTCATAACAACTGGGTAGAATACCATAGCCAACTAGGGGAGGAGGATAAAAGTAGATTATGGTGTGTTTAGGATCCCTTGCAGTACAGCAGTGGCAAACCCTGCTCGGGATCTGGAATATAGAGGTAAATTATAATGCTTGGCAAATGTATGCACGGAGGTCCAAGTAGCCGCCTCAATAATGTCTTTGGTAGCCACTCCTCGTAAGAAAGCTGTGGTAGTGGCTGTTGCCCTTGTAGAATGAGGTCTTATGTTCTGTGGAATTGGCTTTCCATGGAAGGAGTAACAGAATCGTATGCAATTTCCTATCCATTTGGAGATTGTCTGTTTGGAGATAGCTTTTCCTTCCCTTCCTGTTGCATAAGCTACGAAAAGTTGGTCAGTCTTTCTGCTATTTTTGTTCTGTCCAAGTAGTAGCGTAGCTGTCTATGTACATCCAAGGTATGCAGAATTCTTTCCCCTCTGTTTTGTGGGTTGGGAAAGAAGGTAGGTAGGTGGATTGCCTGGTTTAAAGACACTCTGGATACCACCTTAGGCATAAATGTAGGATTAGTCCTCATGGACACTCTATCTTGGTGGAAGATTAGGAAGGGTTGCACTGCCATTAAGGCCTGTAGTTCTGAAACCCTCCTTGCTGAAGTAATTGCCAGTAGGAAAGCAGTTTTCCATGACAGGTGTTGTAGGTCTGCTGTTGCTGCTGGTTCAAAGGGTGATAGTGTCAATTTTTCTAGCACAAAGTTTAAGTCCCAAGCTGGCAATGGTGGTTTCCTTGGAGGTTTTACATTCTTGATTCCTCTGAGGAACTGCCTGAGCAAAGGGTGTGAAAAAACAGGTTGATCAACGCTGTATTCTGCTGAAATAGCTGATGCATGAATCTTGATGGAGGAGTAGGAGAGGCCTGAATGAAGTAGTTCGGCCAGATACTCCAGAATGTTAGGCATATCTATGTTTGATACATCTTTTCCTCTTTCAGAACTCCAAATGACAAACCTTTTCCATTTCCCAGCATAGTTCCTTCTTGTTGAAGGCCTGCGTGCTTCAAGAATAATGTCTTTAACTCTTTGTGAAAGTTCTGGATTAGCAGCTGCTATGTGATGTTCCATGCAGTCAGTTGCAATGTTTTTAGGTTTGGATGCATGGTGCTGTAGTTGTTCTGAGTTAGCATCAAAGGCATCAGGGGTATTGGCCACATATTGTTCCGAGACATGCTCCTCAGCAGTGGGTACCAGTGTTGTCTTGGCCAGTTTGGAGCTATCAGGATTATCCTTGGACGTTCTTCCTTGATTTTTAGTAGTACTTTGTGTATCAAGGGAAGAGGTGGGAATGCATATGCTGTTAGGTCTTCCCAGCTGAAGGAGAGTGAGTCCACTTTCCATGCTAGTGGGTGGAATGTCCTTGTGCAGAATTTTTTGAGCTGGTGATTGAGGGGATGCGAATAGATCTATCTGAGGCATTCCCCATTTCTTCGAGATGGTCTTGAAGATGTCCGGGTGCAGCTGCCATTCGTGGGCATCCGATGTGGTCCTGCTTAACATATCCGCCAGAGAGTTTTCTTTTCCTGGTACAAATATTGCCTGTAACTGGATGTTGTAGCTGAGTGCCAGGCTCCACAGCTCCAAAGTCATTCTGCATAGGGGGTAAGAATGAGTGCCTCCCTGTTTGTTGATGTACCACATGACTGTGGTGTTGTCTGTCCTTATCATCAACTGGCCTTCCTTGAGAAATGGTCTGAACTTTTGGATTGCCAGTTTTACAGCCAGCATTTCTTTTAGGTTGATGTGTAGGTGAAATTGATCCTGTGTCCACAATCCTTGTACGCATTTGTCCAGCATGTGGGCCCCCCATCCTAGGTCTGAAGCGTCTGTTGTGATGGTCTGGCTTGCTTGACCTTTGTGGAAAGGCAGGCCTGGGTTTGACTGGCATGCCTGAGCCCACCATAGGAACTCCTGTTTTAAGCATGGTATTAGTGGGATTTCCATTTCTAGGCTGTGCCTGTGTTGGGACCATAAATTCTTTAGGTACCACTGTAGTTTTCTCATATGTAGTCTGGCAAATGGAACCAAGATTATGCATGATGCCATGAAACCCAAGGCCTGCAGTACCTTTCTTGCTGTTAACTTGTTCAGTTTTGTTAGTGCCAAGAAGTAAAGAGGGAGTTCTTTTTGTTTTTCTGTGGTTAGGAATGCCATTTGTCTTACTGTGTCCAATTCCGCTCCCAGGAAAGTCCTTGTCTGGGATGGTATCAGTCTTGACTTTTGAAGGTTGACTGTGTATCCCAGTGCTTGCAGCAAGTAAATGACCCTTTGTAAATCTGTTGTCAGCTTGCTTTTGTTGTCTCCTTGTAGTAGGCAGTCGTCCAGGTATGGATAAATTTGAATTCCCTGTAGTCTGCAATGGGCGATTACTGATGCCAGGCATTTTGTGAATACTCTGGGCGCAGTAGATAAGCCAAAGGGCAATGCTGAGAATTGATAGTGCTCTGATCCTGCAAGAAATCTGAGGTATCTTCTGCAGATTGGTCGAATGGGGACGTGCAGGTATGCCTCCTTGAGATCTAGAGTTACCAGCCAACACTCCTTGCCCAGCATGGGAAGAAGTTGCTGTAGGGTCAGCATTTTGAATTTTGGGACAATGATGTATGTATTTAAGGTGGACAGGTCGAGAATTGGTCTCCAACTTTTTCCTTTCTTGGAACAAGGAATAGTCTGGAGTAGAACCCTTTCCTTGCTCTGCTGTTGGCACTTTTTCCACAGCTCTCATGTTTGCTAACTCCATTATCTGTTGTAGAGCCTCTGTTTTTTGATTTGGAGGTAGATTTGGCATTCCTCTTTTGACTGGTAAAGTGTGGAAGTGGAAACGGTAACCTTGATCTATGGTTTGTAAAATCCACTTGTCCTTTGTTATGTGGTACCAGTTTTTGAAAATAAGGTTAGCTTTCCGCCTAGAGGAGCTGCTATTTGTTCCCTGGTAGGCGGATTTAGGATTAAGTCACTGTGGCTGTGTTGATGTAGTGGCAGAGGTTGAGTCTGTGCCTCTGTTGTTACCTTGCCACTGTCGTCCTCTGTAGGTACTTCCTCTGGATTGGTTTCTGCCTCTGGAACGTCTATTCCTGCCCCTTTGGGGTCTTGTGGAGTCAGGAAAGGACCAATTTTGGCAGGCCAGTTCCTGCTAAACCTTGGGGTTGAACCTGCAGGAAATCTTTAACTGTTTGGACTGATTTTGCCTTTTCTTCCATTTTCTTCATAACCTGCTGGGCAGGTGTACCAAACAAACTTGTTTTATCCATAGGAGCGTCTAGCAACTTAGATTTAACATGATCCGGTAGAGCTTGCTCCTTTAGCCATGCATGCCTTCTAATTACTGTGCCAGTCATGGCTGATCTAAATGAAGCCTCCAGTGCATCATAGCCACATTTTAAAGAATGGTTACTAACCTGCTGTATGTTATTTACCATTTCTAATACATATTTCTTATCAAGAGATTCATCAGTGGTTAGTTTTTTAGTTAACTGATCAAGCATAAACTCTTGGTATTGTATCATGTGAAACTGACAATTTAAAGCTCTAGCTGAGAGAGTGGCTGAAGTGTAAACCTTTTTACCCCATCTGTCTAATGACCTTGCTTCCCTTTCAGAAGGAATAGGGTTTTTAGCTATGGTCGCGGCTACTGCCTTGGGACCCTGGGATATAGTTTCGGGGTCTGCAAGAGGGGCCTTGTAAAGGTGGTGATGAGTATCTGGCACCCTGTAAAATCTGTCTGGTTTGGCAGGGGCTGGGGGTAAAGAATCTGGAGCGGAGCAGACATCATTGAAAGCATCATCCACCACAGGGAGAACAGGAGGTATAGCTAAGGGCCTGTGCTGTGGAAGGTGCAAAAAGTCTTTTTCTGGAGTCTGAAAAATCCTGTTGCTGCCATTGGAACTGTTCTCGCATGGCATGCAAGGTTTCCCCAAAGGAGAATTCTTCTGGTGGGGAAGCAGCTGGAATGGATTCTTCAGCATCAGAATCTTCAAAATTGGAGAAAGGAGCCTCTGGCTGGTCAGTTATGTCTGATTCATCAGCAGAATCATCAGAGGATACTGGCTCAGGAGGCTCTGCCCTAGGTCTCTTCTCTGGGGGCTGAGATGCCCTGTCTGGGTGAGATTGAGATCCTCTAATTAATGAAATTAAATCTTCTGCCAAAGTAAGCATTTGAGAACTAGAAGAGGGCCTGGTTGAGGGGGTTTTAACAGGCACTGCTTTAGTAGTCTTGGCTGCTTTAGCCCTGGCGAAGGCCTTAATGGACATGGCTGCTGGAGGCCTAGCAGTACCACGTGCTGGGGTAGAGACATCCAAAGGAATGGTGTCTGATAAGTCAGTGGTAATCACCGTAGTGGGTAAATTTTCTGAGGCCAATTCAGGAGTGGTAGCAGGGGCCTCAGCTGTAGAAATAGATTCAGCTGTATTTTGATCAGTTTTCTCGGTTTCGGCCGAAACCGAGACACTCGCGGTTTGCTTAACCATGGTTTCGGCCGAAACCGCGGACCGTGAGTGTCGGTCTTTTTCTTTGCGTTTTTTAGCAGAATGCGTAGTCGGAGGATCCGACGGCATAATGTACGCAAAATCAGAACCGAAAAACTGTTCTGCGAACTCCGACCGTCGCCTAAGCGTTCGTCGGTTGAAAGAAGCACAGGCCGAACAGGCTGCTACGTCGTGGGCTGGGCCTAAACAAGGCAGGCAGTAAGAGTGGAAATCTTTATGAGGTATTTGTTTCCCACAGGTTAAACAATTATTAACTTTTTCTGACATCGGCTGAGGCAAGAAAGAGTCCCCAACGGGGTACTTAGCTTTAGAAGTCTTCGAAGTAGTATTCGGTAGAAGTAATCTCTGGATCCGACCGACCGGCACTTGCGAACAGCTTCTGCTTGGCCACGCGCAAGAAAGACTGAAGAAAATGGCGTCGGCTGATGCTTTTATACCGAAGACCAACAGAGATGACGTCGGGTGAAGTGCGACATCAGCGAAGCGGACCGGACTTTGGAATCCGGCCGACTGAAGGGCTGCCTGACGACAGGACAACCCAGTTGTTATGACTGCAGATGCATCCATGAAGGACATCATGATTTGGCCTCATCCCTAACAACACTGTTCAATTTTATCCTCCATACAGGTTTTGTGCCAAGTGAATGGAGAACAGTTACAGTCATTCCTCTGCATAAGGGCAAACTTCCACAAACACAAGCAATTACAGACCCATAGGTCTGACCAGCATCATATGCATAACCATGGAAAGGCTTAGCATGGGACTAATCAGTCAGGGCATAGGAAACTTCCAAACACTGGACCCATCTCAGTTTGGATTCATCTAGTACAGGTCATGCTTATTCAACCTAGTGGATTTTTTTTAAAAAGTCACCAAAGCAATGGATGAAAGCAAAATGGTACACACCACATACCTCAACTTGACAAAAGCTTTTCACAATTTCCCATTCGGGCATAGTAGAAAAGCTAAATAAACTGGGAATAAACTCCTATGTTAGCCACTGGATTGTCAACTGGCTCTCAAGAAATAATAATAGGGGAATTTATCTCCACGAAGAGACTAGTCACCAGTGGAGGCCCACAGGTCTCTATGATGAGACCTATCCTGATTCTTTTCTTCTCTTCTGAAGTAAAAGTCAATATCAAAGGGCTCTGGCTAAGTTTGCTAATGACTGCAAGCTAGGAGCAGTCACTGAATTCCCAAATGACTTGGACATCCTACAGGAGGGCTTGTTCCAAATAAATTACTGCTGCCAATGTCACAGACTGAAGCTAAATGTTAAAAAATGCATTACTGTATCCTTTGGGAAGTCATCTATCCCAGGAAACTACTACATTATCAATACACCACAAGAGATGACCCAATTGTTAGAGATGTGGGAACTTCTGTAAAACAGTGACCTAACTTTTGACTGACGTGTTCATTGTTTTAAGAAAGTTCTTCTATATTCCGCAGCTTATAAATAAAGAGATTGTGTCTACATCTGCAGATGTCATTGTCCCCCTTTACTCTGCCCTCATTAGTCCAATCATTGAATATAATGCCCCATTTGGCATGTATCTGTTCAGACGCATGCAACATGTGGAAGGCCTACAAAGATACTTTACTAAAAGAATACTATACCTAAACAACATGCCTTATATGAACTGAATCAAAGCCCTGTCACTATACTCAGTATCCTACAGACTGCCAAGAGGTGACCTGTGTCTGGAATACAAGGTATCCTCCAACCAGTATGGATGAATTTGCTGCACATCTGCTAGTCAAATGGCATCTTCTGTGACATCAGCAGAAGGGCTTGGAGGGACAGGTATACCTTGCAGACAATACTGCTACTCTAGAACAGACTTCCCATTCAAATAAAATACATTTCATCCCTGTCCATATTCAAGCATAACTTGGATCTATAGAGGGGAAACAGAACATTTACCACAGGATTGCCCGCTGTACTAATGGGCAGAGGCAGATCCTAAACACTTTATGCATGGGTCCCCTCAATTTATCTATGGTGTGAAACCAGTTATTTTCATTATGTATAACATATAATTGATAACCATGGGATGGGTTAAGATCAACCCCTAACTAAATGAGATGGGTTAATTCAAGCACAAAAAGGGAAATTAGTTAGGCTTAAAAAGACCCCCATGGGCAGCTAGACAAGTACTTGCCTATTAACCTATGAAGGGTTGTCTTGAAAGACACATTTGTTGTTCTGTATAACATAGTTAATCTATTCTGATGCACTTTATAGAGATTCATGTAACGTTCTGATATTTGAATCTCCCCTCCTACAAACATGCAAGGACAGAAAGGACCACAGTGAAAGCAAGTTGCAGCATTTCAGCTTTACTTTTCTTGTCAGATATCCTACATAGACAACATAATTGACCTGTTAAGGACTATGCCCAAAGACTGGACAGGTAAGATGGCTCCTGGATGAACTCAAGTAACTAAAGCTGACCTAAGTTTTTCTAGTAATCTTTTATTGAAGGCTAACAATGGAGTCTCTTCTGCAAGAAAGCTAGGATGCTGTTTGCAGAGAAGTACACAGCTGAAAGCCAGAATGGCTTCATCTTAAGTCGAACATGTTAGCAGGACCTTTGTCAGTGTATTACAGAGCACCAAACCACAGCTATCCAGCAGGCATTTTTCCAAAGATGTCAGGAAGGTAGGCTGTATGCCTCTCTAACCTAATGTCAAAACTCTGGAAGCATTTGAAATGTGACACTTGGTTGGCCAGTGGGTCATCAACTGGCTTTTAGAGAAAAGTACAGTTGTGTACACTTACCATAAATGTAGATGTTCGAGTGTATTCACTGTTGCAGTCATCACATTTGGGTTATCCCTGCTAGGGTAGCCTGCAGCCAGCCCGAATACCAGAGACTTATGATTTCTGTGTCGGTTGCTGTCACTTGAGGACTCACGTCAGGTCATCAGTGGTATAAAGTAAGGCAGCCGACACCATTACATCAGTGTTTCTTGCCCTAACCTGTCAGGAGCCCCCAAAGTAGGAGGCCAGGTTCTGGTAGAATAACCCCACCAGTGGAAAATAAATACCAATATGTCCCTTGTAAGGAAAGGAGAACAACAAGGAAGAATGGTAATAAAAGGAGAAGGAGAATAAAGGGGGATGGAGGGAGGGTAACCAGGACTGCAACAGTGAATACACTCGAACATCTATATTTATGGTAAGTGTACACAACTGTACTATGTTCTTCGTGTTTCACTGTTGCAGTCATCACATTTGGGTAGATTTCCAAACCTGAGGAAATGGGTGGAGGCAGTCAAGGAAGCTAGGGGCTGGCTAGGATGCCCTGCAAGACTGCAGAGTCAAACCCTGCCCTGGATTTGGAGAAGAGAGGCAGGTGGTAATGCTTGGTAAAAGTGTGAACAGACGTCCAGGTGGCAGCCTCCAGGATGTCCCTGGTGGGGACTCCTCTGAGGAAAGATGCAGAGATGGAGGCTGCTCTGGTGGAGTGTGCCCTGACCCCCTTGGGGAGAGGCTTACCATGCTGTTTGTAGCAGAAATGGATGTAGTGTGCTATCAATTTGGAAATGCTTTGCTTGGAGATGGCTTTGCCTTCTGCCCCTGTAGAAAAGCTGATCAGCAATTGATCTTGACTTTCTGAAGGGTTTAGTCCTGTCCAGATAGTATCTGAGCTGTCTGTGCACATCTAGAGAGTGAAGAATCCTTTCCCCCTTGTTCTGGGAATTAGGAAAGAAGGTGGGCAAATTAATGGATTGGTTGAGAGCTATACTGGAACCACCTTGGGCATGAAGGATGGGTTAGTTCTGAGGGCTACCCGGCCTGCATGGAAGATGATGAAGGGTTTCACAGTCATGAGTGCTTGCACCTCAGAGACTCTCCTGGCTGAAGTGATGGCCAGAGGGAAGGCTGTCTTCCAGGAGAGAAATATTAGCTCTGCAGAAGTTTGAAAGGAGGCAGGATGAGCTTTTCCAAGACAAAGTTAAGGTCCCAAGCTGGTGTTGGTGCCCTTCTGGGGGGTCTCAAGTTGCTAATCCCTCTGAGGAACTGTTTGATCAAAGGGTGTGAAAAAAGGGGCTGTTCAATGGGAAAATGAGCAGAAATAGCAGAGGCATGAATTTTTATCAAGAAGAAAGAGAGACCACTGTGTAGTAGGTCAGCTAAGTAATCCAGGATGAGAGGGATGGAGGGTTGTGCCATATTGGCCCCCTTAGCCTGGATCCAGGTGCAGAACCTTTTCCATTTATCTGCATAAGACGTTCTGGTGCTAGAGCATCTGGCCGCATGGATAACATCCAGAACCTGCTTACTGAGGATGGCAGATTGGTTCAGGTTAGGGAATAAGCCAAGCTGCCAAATTGAGTGCCTGCAATTGGGGATGCATGAATTCCCCTTCCCTCTGGGTTAGGAGGTTTGGAATCTGAGGAAGATGCCATGGAGGCAGTGGGGACAGGCTGTGCAGCAAGGGGTACCAGTGCTGTCAGGGTCAGTCTGGAGCTATAAGAATGGTCCTGGGTTTTTCCTCCCTTATTTTGAGCAGTATCCTGGGGATGAGAGGTAGGGGAGGAAAGGCAAAGACCGAGAGGTTGACTCAGGGGAAGGACAGGGCATCCACTTTCCAAGCCATGCAGTGATGCTCCCTGGTGCAGACTTTGCTGAGCTGATGGTTGGTGTGGGAGGCAAAGAGGTCAACTTTTGGGGTTCCCCATTTCTGAGTTATTAGGAAGAAGGTACTTTTGTTGAGGTGCCATTCGTGTGGGTCCAAAAGGTTTCTGCTTAATTGGTCTGCCAGGGAGTTGAGAGAGCCTGGTAGGTAATGTGCTAACAGGTTGAGTTGCATGGAAGAGGCTGTGAGCCAAAGGGTCATGGCCAGCCTGCATAGAGGGTAGGTGTGAGTCCCTCCCTGCTTGATGATGTACCACATCACAGTGGTGTTGTCTGTTTTGATCAGGAGAACCCCTGGAGAGAGAAGGTGTTTGAAAGCTATCAAGTTGTGCTGCACAGCCATCATCTCTTTTTGATTGATGTGCACGGGGATTTGCTGTGGGCTCCATTGGCCCTGAATGCACCTGCCATCCAGGTGTGCACCCCAAGAGTAGTTGATGCATCTGTGGTGAGGGTCTGGGCAGCAGGGTGTGAGGAGAAGGGCATTCCTTTGTTGTGACAGCATGCTGTTGTCCACCAAAGAAATTCCTTTCTGAGGCAAGGAATTATAGGTAGAAAAGCTTCCAGGTCTTGAGAGTGTTGACACCAAAGGCTCTTTAGGTACCACTGAGGTTTCCTCATATGCAGTCTGGCATATGAAATAAGGAGTGTGCAAGATGCCACGAACCCCAGAGCTTACAGGATTTTCCTTGCAGAAAGCTGGGGCCTGGTGGCCAGTTGAGAGAAGTAGGCTGACGGGAAAATTAGTTTCTCTGGTGTAAGGTATGCCATCTGGGATGCTGTGTCCATACTTGCTCCCAGGAAGATTATCCTTTGGGTGGGCACTTGTTTTGATTTCTTTTTGTTGACTGTGTACCCTAGGGAGGTTAGTAGGCTCTTTACAAAGGCCAGGTGTTTGAGCAGCTTTTCCTGGCTGTCTGCCTGAATAAGGCAGTCATCTAAGTAGGGGTAAATTTGAATAGTTCTTTGTCTGCAAAAGGCAATGGCTGGAGCCAGGCATTTTGTAAAAACTCTGGGAGCAGTAGATAAGCCAAAGGTAAGCGCAGAGAACTGAAAGTGTTGAGATTCTGCCCTGAAATGGAGATATTTTTTGCATGATTCCCCTGATAGGAATGTGGATGTAGGCCTCTTTTAGATCCAGGGTGACTAGCCAAGCGTCTTTGGAGAACATGGGTAGCAGTTGCTGGAGGGTGAGCATTTTGAATTTTGGGATCACCAGGAAGGTGTTTAGAATGGATAGAATGAGGATGGGGTGCCAGGTGCCTTCTTTTCTGGGCACCAGAAAAAGTCTGGAGTAGAAGCCTTGTCCTATCTGCTCTGCAGGAACGTGCTTTACTGCTCTCAAAGAGACCAGGGAATGGATTTGCTTTTGAACCTCTGCCCAATGATTTGGCGGTAGATCTGGGATGTAAGGCTGTGGAAGGAGAATTTGTATCCCTGAAAAACAATGTTCAGAACCCATTGGTTCTTGGTAATGGTGGCCCAGGTGCTTAAGTGAAAGGAGAGTTTTCCTCCTAGGGGTAAGTGAAGGTGGGCAGAGGGGAGGTTGAGAGGAGGTGAGTCATTGTGAGGTCTTACCATAAGGGGGTGGCTTAGAACTCCCTAGTTTTGAAGTGGAGGTAGTCCACTGCTTAGATCTCTGCATTCCCTGGGGCTGATGACTGGAGGGTCTGTTTCCACAGGTCCTAGGCTGGGCCTGTTTACTCGGAGCAGGAAAAGACCAGTGCTTGGAGGGAAAATGCCTGCTGAACCTAGGGGGCTGGACCTGTAAGAAATCTTTAACTGTTTGCATAGATTTTGCTTTTTTTTCCATCTTTTTTAAGACCTCTTCTGACTTAGTACCAAATAAGTTATCTTTGTGCAAGGGTGCATCCAACAATTTAGATTTGACATTGTCTGGCAGCGATTGTTCCTTAAGCCATGCATGTCTT
Source organism: Protopterus annectens (assembly GCF_019279795.1). NCBI lineage: Eukaryota > Metazoa > Chordata > Ceratodontiformes > Protopteridae > Protopterus > Protopterus annectens. The sequence continues at coordinate 1,315,585,388 of NC_056745.1, read as the reverse complement.
CCAATGACAGATCCAGTGACTGCTGCCCTGCAAGAAGCTTCTAGGTCATCAAAACCGCAGTGCAAGGTGTGTTTAGTTACTTGACTTGCAGAATGCATTAAGTCTTGTAAATCTTTAGATTCTGCCCAAGCAGGAAGGGAGGACATTTTTCGTTTAAGGAGTTCCAAGGTATGTTGCTGATATTTAAGCATATGGAACTGACAATTTAGTGACCTGATAGCAAGAGTAGCTGAGGTGTATACTTTTTTACCCCATCTGTCCAATGCTCAGGAATCCCTGTCTGAGGGGGTGGGATTCTTAGCAGAGGTTGCTTTAATCCCTTTTGGCCCTTGAAAAATGACCTTAGGGTGTACTCAAAGAAGGCAGTGTATGCCGAGACGTCAGAGAGGAATAAGTTTCATTCAATGGGTTCCTGGTCTTTGTTCTTTGTTGTACTTGCTGCTACTCTGTAGTACCTGTCTGGTTTTCTGGGAGCAGGAGGTAGGGTGTCAGGAGTCAAGCTGGATTCAAGGAAAACATCATGCACCACATCCAGGACTTGGGGGATGGCCAAAGGTCTGTGTTGCGGAAGATCTAGGAATTCCCTCAGTCTCTTTTTAGATTGAGGGTAGTGTTGACTCTCCCATTGGAAATTCTCCCTTAAACTATGCAGAGTTTCCCCAAAGGAAAAATCCTCTGGGAGAGAGGCTGAAGGAATGGATTCCTCTGCATCAGAATCCTCATAAGTGGAGAGAGGCTGCATGCCTTCATAGTCAGATGCATGAGATTCATCTGTCTCTTGTTCAGACAAAACTACTAGGGACAGATCTCTTTTCCTTTTTCTGGAGGTAGCTTGGCTTCCCCTGATCGGCATGATAGGGTCTTCTGCCATTTTAATGCATTTGAGAGTAAGGCAAGGTATCAGGCGCCTGAGAGTGGGTAGTCAGTTTCTTGGGTGTGGTTCAAACCCTGGGCCTAAGGAACTCAGTTGTTTTCAAAAGAACTCTGGACCCATCCAAGGTAGAGACGACCGCAGGATCCTTAGGCGAAGAAGAGATTTGCAGCATACTGGACTCCAAAAGGGTCTTGGTAGTGGCCTGCAAATCAACTGAAGGGGGCATCAGGGTCTGCGAAAGTGCCTCAGTGAGTACAAGAGGGCTAGCTTAACGGAAGTGTCATTGGAAGGTTTAGACCTGTGTGGTCTGTCTCTGTCTTTATCTTTACCTTTTTTCAGAAGATCTGCTTTTGGATTGCTTACTGAAGCCATATTGGAATTTGAGGACTGTAAACAAAAATATCTGGCTACAATAAGGACCTGACGATGGATAGTTCTGGCGTTAAACAAATCACAGAAGTGACAACGAGGGACATCATGGTCTGGGCCTCAACAAGTGACACAGTAAGAGTGGAAGTCTCGGTGTGGTATTTGCTTTCCACAGGTGAGACAATTATTAACTTTTTCTGACACTGGTTAGTGCAAGAAAAAAGGATCCCCAATGGGGCACTTAGCTTTAGAAGACTTCAACTTTAATTCAAAAACGAAAACTCAGGTAGCGGCCAACCGGCACTCATGCAAACTGCTTCTGTTTCAGGCTCCACGGCAAGAAAGACTGATGTAACGGCATCAGCTGCATTACTTTATACCACTGACGACCTGACATCAGTCCTCAAGCAACAGCAACCAACGCAGAAATACTAAGTCTCTGATATTCAGGCCAGCCGAGGGCTACCCTGGCAGGGATAACCCAAATGTGATGACTGCAACAGTGAAACATGAAGAACATCTCTTTTAGAGTTTAAGAAAAGGTTTTACTCCTGGGGATATAAGTAAGCAATGGCATTTCTAAGAATATTGTCCCTAAACAGTTCCATAAAAATTCCCTAAAAAGATCATAAAAATAGAAATATAATTGCAAACATGTTAATACTCATGTGTATGGATTACTTGTTAGAGGGGAAAGTTGTATACATATATATATATATATATATATATATATACATATATATATATATATATATACATATATATATATATATATATATATATATATATATATATATATATATATATATATATATATATATATATTTATATATATATATATATATATCTGTGCTCTAGGGAGTATACCAGAGACAGATGATTATATAATTAGTGAATTCATTTTAAAAGCTTCAAAGACAGAATATAATTGACATTTTGTATTAAATATCGCCAAGAAGAAGTTAGCAGCATAAGCAGATCCAGGTCATTGCTAACAAAATGATGAGTTACTTCTTTAGATGTCACTTGATGTTCAGGTAACAACTTGTCTGAGATACGTGTGCAGTCTAGAAGACATTTATAAATTAAATGTATCATCTTTATGGAAAAAGGACATAGATCAACCAAGGCAGTGTTATAATGTTGGTGTTAGCATCAGGTCATTAAAAGGCAGTTTTAATTAATTCAGTTTTTTTATCACTACAGTAAAGGTGGGACATGAGAATATGGAAAAGGTCATCCTTGGTATTTTAAAGTATAGCAGTGAAGGCAACTGTCTTTACTAGATCTTTCAGAAGGTAGCAAGACATCATCATGTTACCCGGCAGGAGGCACTAGGGCCAAATAGAGACAATGGGGGAATAAAAATGAGAATGTTTATTTAAAACATAGTTCAGCAGAATGCAGAAACAGTGGTATTATCTAAGACTGAAGACACGGAAGGGGCAGCATTAATAGATAATAAAGGTGAAGGTGGAAAAAAAAAATGCCCAGAGGACTCAAAGGAGTGGGGATCATAGGGTCAGAGGGATGATTACTTGTTACTTCACTAACTTCTCAACAAAACATAGACATAATGAGGTCTGGTGTGCTATGCTTAAACCTTTATATGGGTGCCACCCATTTTAACCTTTATTTAACAGGACAATGGCTAATTGCTGTGCCCATTGCTACTTTAAAGCTTGCTAGATATGAAGAAAGACAGGGTTACTAGAAAACATTTTCATTAAGATGAACTGAACATGCATGTTTCTGTGCTGGAATGACTCAGAAGAATCATCCTAAAAGACTGACATAATTTCAAAAAACATTGACGTCACTATAAAGCATCATAGAATGTTCAAAAAACTTCACTGATACAGAGAAATCGAAGTTTTGCTTGAGAACAAGTACTTCCATTTAGAAACATGTACATAACTGAAAGCTGCACTTCTTCTCCAGGAGGTACTCAAAGTTCTTGTCACTACATGTCAAAAAACATCTGACTGAAGAAATGAGACAGAATCACAAGGCAACACAGTACAGACTATATCAAGAATGAATCAAATGACAGCAAACAAATGAAGATAACATTTCGAGAGTGTCAATAAACAGTATGATATACAGGAATAAGCTGATGTAATTTTTAGCATCTTATTTAAACAGCTGTGCCTGAATACGAGAGTTAAGTCCCACAAAGGTAAGTCTTCGGCTGAAACACAATAAAATGGGACTTAAATGTATCTCCTACTTCTGCTTTTATTTCTTCATCAGACAAGAAATGTAATAATAATTTTATGGTCATGAAGTTAGACAAATAAAGTTTCTTAGAGCCATATTCAGAAATTTTCCACAGAAAGCTGTATGGCATAAATACTTGAACAGTAAATGTTCTGCTGGCATTAATCACGATCCTGTAACTTCTAAACCATTTTAGCAATCTGAGAGGCACTGCAAATGCTTCAGTTCACCACACTATTAAGTATTAACAGTAAACGTCGGGCTGCTTTCATAAACGTTAAACCTCAACGTATAAACTTACTATGTACATTTTACTGCCAAATGAGACTGAAATTGAACTCATTAATGAAGAATCCTCTCTGTTCCAGTTCACTTGAATTGATTTCAATTAAATAGGAGACAAAACAGTGCTGTGTTATTAGAGTAGAATTTAACTGATGCATATATTATTTTATTTTCAAATCAAGTTAATATACATACTGAAAAATACAAAGGTATACCTTTCCTTGCATTTTCATTTGTTTAGAATACAGACAGGAAACATGGTTCCTTGGACTTCATATGTTTATTTAAATGTTGGTAAATTGGTAAACCTATAGAGACTTCAGGTTAACTCCATTCTAAAGAAATTTGGAATTAGCTGTGGAAAGAAAAAGTGTAATATAGAAACAGCAGGAGCACTGATGAAGCAGGAACAAGTTGTACAAAAAATGTAAACGTAATAGTTCACTGAAAAGAAATACTAATGTTTCTAATCTGAAAGAGAAAATGTTTCTATCTGAGCAGTTAGTTCAGTCAATGGCTGAGAAATGTGAATTCAAGTCATTTTTTTTATTTTTAAAGTCAAGCTGTATGATTCTTGTCATTCCTTGGAAAGACTATACCTGAAGGCGGCAATACTAGATGACCATGTACCAGATGTTTTGGTTTAGAGCGACATGTAGAGGAGAAAATAAACAAACACGATCTCAGTGGCTGTTGCCTGATGTTTGCTGTCAGGAAGACAAGGCAGACTTTACAGGGAGAGTGGGTAAGAAAGGGTTAACTAGTGGAAGGAGAAGGGAGGACTTGAGGTATGGAAAGGGGAGGGTCTTTACAGCTTTTGAGGTGGGGAGTTGCTTGCTGGGATCCACATTTTGGCATGATTTTTGTTGGTGCAGGATCATGTCTGAGATGACCTGAGGTAGCTGGCAGTAAGGTAGGCCTTAGGTGGTTGTCAAGCAAGGAGAGGTAAGTAGATATTTTCTATGTTAATGGGTTTCTGAGTTTAGTTTTTTTTTTTTTCTTTCGCTCTCCCACTTGGATTGAAGTGTTGCTACAATGTCAGTGTAATCAGGTCTGGGGAGAAGAAGGGGATTGAAGTCAATCCAGCTCTGTAACTAAGGGCTAGGTACGTTAAGATATACTAACTCAACTCACACAATCGACATTGGTTACTACTTTGACACTGTAATCAGGCCTGGGGAGAAGTAGGGGGCAGGCAGGTTAAAGTATAGTTTATTCTACTGTTGTGAAAGGTTTCCTTCTAATTTGTTTAACTAAGGGTGAAACAGTTGCATGTTTTGTGAAAAATCACATAAGGAGCCCCTTCCACAGCTTTAATTGTATGGGCTCTCAGCCCTACTACATATGTGCCGATAAATGTGGTGACTGATCGGAATGGGGTGCTTCCCAAGCCATAAATTGCCTGGCAACCGTTTGCTAGGTACAGTATTAGGAGTTAACAGGGTTTCTGCAGCATTGTGAGGACCAAAAGCGGAGAACCAAGGCACATCATATTCTCATTTGAGCAGTTTTACTTACATGATTCTTTTCTGTACTCCATTCATGCGATTTAGCTTGTGAAGGTAAGCTCTGGATTCCACTTTAACGAGTTAGCAGCCTTTCAGATTTGCCCGGTGTTTCTGCTTGATTCTGGCTGAGTGGGGCTGTCTCAGTTGTCGGTGCTGTGGTGGTGTCAGCCATTCCGCACATGCTCAGTACTGGTTGTGCATTGAATAAAAAAAAAAGTTAATAAAATAATATGGGAAGAGGAAATTTGGACTGACTGCTTGATAGGGCAGTAGGGTGTGCGGGCGCCCCTCTGGTTTGGTTGCTGGGCTGTACAGGGTGGAGAGTGTTAGTAGAGCCATGGTGGAGTTTCTTTTCACGGGCTTGGGTACCCATGTGTAACGGCTGCTTCCGCCCATGCTCGGTTAGCTATTCTTTCATGTTACAGGCACGTATGAAATATAAACAAATAAATAAATAAAAAATAAAAAAGTTCCTCTTATTATTTTCCTCCTTGTGGGCACAGGGAGCAGTCCGGCACTCTAACTTTACAGATCAGATATCTGATTTAAGAGGGGCACAGCATTCAGGGAGTAATTAAAAAAAAAACATTCATGGCTTCGTGAGGTGAATTGATGCACTGCACAACAGGACAGCAGTGGTGATGTTTTGCGGGCATGTGGAACCACGTGTAAATGCCTGGTGAAGCTTAAAGATCATGTCTGAAAGTTTGTAACAACCTTGTATGTGAACACTTTTAAAAGCACTGCATTGCTCTCATTATGAACAATACAAGCATTTTGGCAACTATACTTCATGGAAAAGCCTAAGGCAGTAAACTGAGGTTACAGAGATGGTTAGTTCTTCCATTAAACTTTTGTACTTAAAATATTGTAGAAGTTTGTGATTTCAAATTTAATTTCTATCCATTGGTTTATCTTGATGAAAGGTATTGAACTTCTAAGATTTCTTTGATGCTAGCTTGGTGCAGAGCTGAGTTGGCCTAGAGGGCTAATGCACTATGCTGTGGTTGACAAGATCCTAGGTTCAATACTTTGCAGGGGTAAAACTTTTAAGTTTTGAATACTTTAGTTAGCAAAATGCTCAATAGTTTTAAATTAAATGATTATTTTCAAACAGGGGCATAATGTAAAGGCTGCTCATATAAGCGGGAAAAAAAAGAGTTGACTCATCAAAATTCCATGTGCCTGACAACATAGTTATCCACAGACCATAGGCTAAATATCTGTACACTCTTTTATGGAGGTATGCTAATGAGGGACAGCAATAGTATTTTGTTGATGTAATTGAATTATTTTTTTTTCTTTCCCGACTCATTTTACTTACAGTGTTCTTATATCATTTCAGGTGTCCAGGGGCAATATGGCTAATGTGCAGGCACTTCGGCAGAGGTGGGCAAACATCATAGCCCAGGCAGAGGATCTGTTCCGGGAGATGCCAGGTAGTGATGCCACAATGTCGAGGGCACAGGGCCCCAACACTTGTAAGAGACAGCAAACGTCAAAGGGAAACCAGGCAGCTAGGGGCAAGAGAGCATGCTGGGCACTGCCAGCCAAGGATGTGACAGCAGAGATCTCACCACTGGAGTCATCACTTGCTTGTCTGCCAGGTAATGTTCCTACAGTCCCTGTTGGGAGCAGGGGTAGCAGAAATAGGGGGCGATATATTGGGAGACAGGGTCAGTAGTGTAACTGCATCTCTTCAGGAACTGAATGGAGGCCCTGGGACTCTGCAGGCTTTAGCAGTGCAGGATTATAGCCCTAGGGAACAATTTTTTGGTTGGCATAGTCCAGCCATGGGTGAGAGTTTTGAGACAATGGACGAGGACATTGTCACCTGTCTAGATGAGGTACAGTCTGATTTTGGGAGATGACCAGGAGATTGGTTAGCTATGCAGGCACTGGGACAAGAGGGTACAGAAATAATTTTTTAACTCCTCACATACCACTTAAGGTGATGGAAAAAATTTGGAAAGGAGAGTAGGTGGACATATTTGAGCTAATTGATACAGATGTTGTCCGGAACTTGTTAGAAGCCGAGATGGCAAATGGGAAGGACTTCTTGACAACCTTGGCTGCCCTTGGTAGGAAGCGAGTGGGGAAGTTGCAGCAGAGGACATGGGAGAATTGGGTGCTGAGATTTGTCAATTATATGGCAATATGGTTGGAGAGGGATAGCACTATGGCCCTTCTGCTTTTGGCTTATTTTCTGACAATACAGGAGGTGCAAGGGATACAGGCTGGGAATGTGTAGTTGTGATATGATCAAAAATGTCATAAGGGGAAGGCAGTCGACAGGTCTATGCTTTGGGAGACAACAATCCCTGATATATGGCTGTCTACTATGATGGTTAGCTTTGGAGATGGTGGTAGAGGGACTAAGGTTGGAGAAGAGGGTGTGGAAGTATGATGGGCTTTCAAAGCGTGGAGATGTCCTTGGACAGCATGTAGATTCTCCCATGCCTGTTCAAAGTGCGTGGGTGTGTACCCTGTGGTGCAGTGTAGTAGACATGAGGGTCAATTGGTGGGTTCAACCCATCCTTTGCAGGTCAAGCATCATCTGGGCTAACTCAGAGGGAATTGGGCCGACTGGATATGGGGTTGGAAGGGGGATGTGGCAGTGGTACTTTTCATGGGTAGAGAGGGGGCCCCTTTCATGGGACAAGGGGGCAACTTGGGGGCACATTCACCTATTAAGCTGCACATCCAGCGGGACATGCTGCTGCAGTATCTGCAGCTGGCAGGGGCACTGGACTTGACTGAGGGTTTTTCGAAGGGGTTTCTGATTAAGTTATGCTTGAATGGGGATGGCAAGATGGGAAAAAATTTGAAATAAGTGGTAGGGAGGTAGAATATTTTAGAGGCTATGGACGGGAATGAGCATCAGGCAGGCAGGTTGCTGGGACCATTTGATAGCCCTCCATTTATCCATTTTTTTAAGATGTCACCCTTGGGGTCAGTTCCTAAAAAGAAACCAGGTGAATTTCATTTCATTCACCATCTATCTTACCCTGAAGGGAGGTCTGTCAATGACTTCATCCCAACAGAAGAAGCTAGGGTGAGTTATGCATCATTGGATGATGTGGTCTTGTATCATCACAGGTTTTGAAGATCCATGGTTGGTGAAAGTGGATACTGAGTCTGCCTTTCATCTTTTGCCGATAAGTGAGGAGGATTGGCCATTGTTGGGCATGGTAGTTGGGGATAAGTTTTATTTTGACACAGCCATGCCGATGGGATGTGCAGTGGCTTGCTCCACTTTTGAAAGGTTTAGCATGGCTTTATATTGGATATGGCAACAGCGGTGCATTATTTGGATGATTTTTTTATTAGTGGGTGAAGGGAAAGAGAGAGCAGCATTGGCAATGCAGGAGTTTTTGAGGATGTGCTAGGAGTTGGGGATTCCATTGGCTAATCATAAGTTAGAGGGCCAGGCAAAGGCATTAGATTTTTTGGGATTGACCATGGATGTGGGGCTATGACTATTTTGCCTACTGGGAGAGATGGTAGTTAAGTTAAAGGAGAAGATAGTTTGGATGCGGACTAGGGAAAAAGTGTGGTAAGGAATGTCATGGATCTTTTGGGATTATTGAATTTCACGTGTTGGGCAGTTCATCCAGGGTGGACGTTTTGTAGGTTTGTGGCATTCCCTTTGAAAGGAAGCAAGAGTAAGCACCATTAGGTGAGAGTTAACAAATTAGTGCATGAGGATTTGACTTTGTGGCTGAAGTTTTTACAGCAATTTAATGGCTTCACCTTTTGGCAGTCAGATTGGGTGGGTCAAGAGGATTTACAGCTGTTCAATAATGCAGCAAGGGGTCTGGGCATGGGGGTGTTTTTTGCAGGACAGTGGTTTGTGGTGCCATGGCCACCTGACTGGAGAGAGAACTGGAAGCGGATATTGCCTTTTTGGAACTGATGCCAATCTGGGCAGCATCAGTGGTATGGCAGGAGTGTTTGAGGGGCAGGAGGGCTGTCTTTAATTCTGATAATATTGCAGCTGTGCAAGTTTTACAGGCTAAGATGGCCAAGTCTGAATGTTTACTGTTGGTTTTGTGTAAATTGGTTCTGCAAAGTTTGTTGATTAACTTTTATTTCACAAGAGTACATGTGCCGGGGGTGAAGAACAAGATTGCTGACAGCTTATCTCATTTTCAGTTTTCCAAGTTTCGGCAGGTGGCCCCGATGGCAGCACACGATCTCATGGTGGTGCTAGAAGAGGTATGATGGATTGGGCAGCAGTGATCAACAGGTTGGTTCAGCAGTCCTGGGCAGTGTCCACCAGGAAGGTTTATGGTAGGGCATTGCATGATTTTGACAGGTTTGTGAGGCAGCTACCAGAGGAGGCATATGTGTGGTCGGAAGAGTTGCTGTTGCGATATTTAGCTGGGGGCTAAAGTGCAGGGTAGGGTGGTGAAATCAGTGAAAGTGGATTTGGTGGCAATTAACGTGTCTGCTTGGATGGGAAGACTGAAGGAATTTAATAAATCCTGGACAGTCGGGTGAGTGTTGAAAGGATGGGGCAGATAGGAAGATTTGAACAGGGATAGGCGTTGGCCGGTGACAAAGGGGATTTTAATGGTGTTGCTACGAGGTTTGGATAGGATATTTGGGGAGCTCAGATGATTATGTATTGTGGGGAACACTAAGTGTATGGATGTATTGTGGAACATTTAGGGTGTCAGAGTTGTTGGAGTCATTGGTGCGGAATGATATTATGTTGCTGCCTGGTGCAGTTCATACTAGTTTAAGGTCATCTAAGACTGAACTGGTGGGAAAGGGGGCGCCAATAGTTTTGGGGGAAAACAGGTTGGAGCAGACGTGTCTGGTAGCTTGGGCAAGGAGATTGTTTACAGCTCACAATGGTAGACCACAGGAGTTCGTTTTTCAGTCAGTAGGCGGTAGGGTGTTAACGAGGGGACAGTTGAATTTCATCATGAGAAGGGCTTTGCGTAGTATGGGGCCAGAGGAAGAGAAATTTTCCACTCATTCTTTAGGGTGGGCAGGGCATCAGATTTGGCAAGGGGAATGGTCTTCCAAGGCCTTTTTGGCTTATATTAGATAAGTGAGGGTGTTTTATTATTCTGCTACTAAAACCTTTTCCCCTTTCTCTGTCTTTTTAGGTAAAATGATTTTCATCACAAGCCATTCCTACATGTATTGGGCAGCAAGGAAGGATGCAGTCAGGAGTAATGGTTCGGATTTGGGGTTACACATTTTTGGTTGGAAAGTCACATGGCATGACATTAGAGGGCTTAAGTGGAGTCAGCTGTTTCAGATATTTACAAGGATTCCGAATCAAGTGGGGCTTCCTCTCATTTTATTGGTGCACCTAGAAGGTAATAAATTTGGGTGTGATGCCAAAGCATCAGTTGGTGTATCAGATACGGGAGGATTTCTTAGCATTAAGGAAGATGTATCCAACATTATGTTTGGTATGGTCATAGATTATTCCTCATTTGACTTGGGGAGATGCTAGGAAGTATTCTGCAGTTGAGAGGGCAAGGACATTTGTAAACTTTAGGTTGTCAAAGCAGTTGGGGTGATGGTAGTGAGTATCATACGGCACGATGAGTTTACTGATAGGGATCCTATGTGGTTCAGGGAAGATTTGGTCCATCTTAGTGATTTTGGTCTGGACTTATTTAATTTAAATTTGGGATTGTTTTTGGAAGGGTTGGTCAGTGGTTGGAAGGAGTGAGGGTGAACAGCCTGAGTTAGGCTGTTGGGCGGAGAAGAGGGACATGCTTGCCCCTCTTCTGTTCCCCTCTAGTGTATAATTGGAGGAAGGAAGTTTGGAGAGGTGGAAGTCAGTGTGTGGACGCCGCTTGCACCTGGTGGTTTAGATGGAAAATGAAGGTGAGTGGTTGAATGCTGCCTGAAGGATTAGAATAATCGAGCAAATGGAGTATGCTGCTTATTCATCAGTGGTGAGTGGTGTTATGCTGCCATTATGAATGGTCACTTAACGTTTGTCAATATGCAATGAAAGAAAGTTATGTTTAATAAAGTGTAAAACATTTACTACTTATGTTTAAGCAATAAAGGTTGTCAAAGGTCTTTGGTGTTTTGGTCTCTTTATTAAAGTGTGAACATGACAAATGATGTTTGGGACAGACTAGTTTGTCACGGGACATTTTTAAGAAGGAAGGGTGTAGTTGAGCAGGTAAGAGAAGGTGGGGTAGAGAGAGTAGGTAAGAAAGGGTTAACTAGTGGAAGGAGATGGGAGGAAGTGCGGTATGGAAAGGGGATGGTCCTTAGGGCTTTTGAGATGGGGAGTTGCTTACTGGGATCCACATTTTGGTGTGATGTTGTGTCCCGCCCTTTCCTCCCTTTCTTTTATTTGGAAGTTGTTGGTGTTGGAATCTATGAGAGTTTCATTGTGGGGAGGTTCAAGGGTGAAGAAGAGGGACAGGCTTGCGCCTCTTCTGTTACCCCTCTGATGTATAATTGGAGGAAGGAAGTTTGGAGTGGTGGAAGTGAGTGTGTGGACGCTGCTTGCACCTGGTGGTATGGATGGAAAATTAAGGTGAGCGGTTGAACGCTGTCTGAAGGATGAGAATAAGTGAGCAGATGGAGTATGCTGCTTATTCATCAATGGTGAGTGGTGTTATGCTGCCATTATGAATGGTCAGTTAATGTTTGTCAATGTGCAATGAAAGAAAGTTATGTTTAATAATGTGTGAAACATTTACTTCTTATGTTTAAGCAATAAAGGTCGTCAAAGGTTTTTGGTATTTTGGTCTCTATTAAAGTGGAACTTGGTAAAGTTGTAATATAAACTGTTTTCTGTAGACTACACTAAGAAGAGACATAACTAGTTTACATTGCAAGAACAGAAACCATGGCTAACAAGAGAAAGCAACAATGGTTAAGGATCTAGTCTGAATAGCAAACTTTGTGAACTGAAATTACAAGTTATGCTTGTAGTTCCACTCATCAGAGTAGGCAGAAGGTGCACTCACACATTCTGTGGTAAGTTTAGCTATAAATGAAGGAAAAAATTAAGAAATGATATGCTGATCAATTAACAGAAAATATGACAGTGGAACACACATTTATAAAGCTGTGGAGAGCAAACCAAAAGTGCAAGGTTAAAATGCCTTCCACATATTTAGACCTGCTACTACACATACAGGGACTAAAGGTGGAGGTGTCTTGATTTACATCAAAAATAAATACACCTCAAGGCTGGTCAAACAGGACAATGCACTTGAGCCTCTCCACATTCCAATCACCATAGGGAAAATCCCACACCACATTGCAAGCTACAGGTTCCCCTCTATGATGCAGGAAACTCATACCAGATATTTAGACTTACTGAAAACACTCACAATCCAACCTAGTACCATATTCATAGGTGACTTTAATTATCCCTCTATTAACTGGGAATCACATACAACACCAAATGCACATGCATAGAGATTTCTGGATTTGGTAAGCACAAATTCCTTGGACCAGAATGTCAGTACACCAACCAGGGGTGCAACCACACTGGATCTAGTACTCACTAATATAGGAGAGTGCTACACACACCCTGTATTAATCTCTTCTCTGGTAAAATCAGACCACAAAATGGTCTCCTTTGAAGTAAAAATAAAACCCAGAACCCCAGCTAACCCTTGAATATTAAGGAACTACTCAAAGGCTAACTACCTATTATTAAGTGAAAACCTGGCAGAATTTCAAGCTCCAATAAACCCTGAGAACACTGTTGTCTATGTGAAACTGTTCACAGAAACCCTATACAAGCATGTTAATAGCTGCACAAAGGTCACTGTAGCCACCAGGAAGAATTGTGGGACTAACTTAAAAAAACAAGCCAACCTGGTGGAATCAAAAGATCATCAGGCTTCATAAAAGAAAGTAGAAAATTGTGGCAAAATTAGGAGTTGTAGCACCCATCATGATAAAAGTACTCCCACCAAACTAAACAAACAACTTGGTGGACAAACAAAGCCTACTCCAGACAAATATTTATGTAAATTTGGCCTCCCAGGCCGAAGACAAACACAGAGCATTCTTTAACTATGTCTGCAATCTCAAATACAATACACAATTGTGTGCAGAGCTCATTGTTAATGCAGCCACCTATACTGAGCCAGAAGATAAAGAAAACCTACTGGCCAACAAATTCAGCTCTATTTTTAACTCCCTCTCTCCCCCTCAACCCCCACTCTGGAAATACCATACCCCTACTATCACTAGGGAAGAGGTCCTCAATGCTTTCTCTAAGGCCAAGAACACTGCATTGATGGGCCCAGACAATATCCCAGGATGTCTTCTAAATAGCATGAAACATGACTTATCAGGCCCTCTGGAACTGCAATTTAATTGATGCATCCAAATAGGCTTTTGCCTCACAAATGGGGAACATTAACAGTCATCCCACTGCACAAAGTTGAGCCATTTACAGCAACTGGAAACTACAGATCCATAAGTCTCACTAGTCTCATATGCAAAGCCATGGAAAGAATTATGATGGAAATGATTAGTAATGATTAATAATGCCATAGGAATCCTCCAAACATTGCAGCCAATCCAATTTGGTTTTGTCAAGGGCAGTTCATGCCTACTCAACCTGGTAGATTTCTTTGGGAAGGTCATCAAAACAATGGACGATGGCAAAACAGTTCACACTGCCTACCTTGACTTGGCTGATGCATTTGACACAATACCCCACTTGGGCAGTGTTGATGAACACAAGAGGTTAGGTATAAACCCTTATGTCAAATGGTGGATAGTCAGCTGGCTCGCATTCAGAACCCAGTAAGTTAGAATTGGGAAGTCCACATCTACAAAAAGGTCAGTCACAAGTGGAGTTCCTCATGGATTGGTCCTGGGCCCTCTCATTTTTGTCTTTTACTTCTCTGAAGTCAAAGCCAATGCAAGGACCTCTGGTTGACTAAATTTGCAGATAACTGCAAATTAGGAGCAGTCAAAAAAATCCCCCACCAATACTAATGCTCTCCAGGAAGGGCTGACACAGACAAATAACTTGTGTCAGAGACAAGGACTAAAACTAATTGCCAAGAAACGTATAGTAGTATCCTTTGGGAAGTCATCCACCCCAGTAACTATCATACTGACAACGCATCCCTAACAGTCAACCGTAGCCAGGGACTTGCAGACACACAGACAGTAATTTAGGAAATTATTCCATGTTGCGTAACTCAGAAACAAAGGTATACCATCTAGGATCAAGGAGGCCATTGTTCTACTGCAGTCGTCATTCATTGGACCTATCTTTGAGTACAATGCCCCCTTTGGTATGTACATAACCAAGCACATCCAACAACTGGAACATCCACAGATGTTCCTCAATAAAAGAATACAGGGTGTAAGTAACATGTGCTATGCAGACTGCCTCAAAGCCCTAGTCCTGTATTCTGTCTCCTACAGGCTGTTGAGGGTATTTCTATAGCTGGTATAGAAGGCATTTACAGACACCACCCTGATGGACCTCCTACATATCCACAAAACAAACAGCACCAAAGTTACCAGTTCTAAAGACTTAAACCTTGCCTGTGATATAAATAGGACCTGCTGGTGAGACAGGTGTGTATCCCAGAGACTACCCCTTCTCTGGAACAGGCTCCCCATCTGTGCAAATCAGAATTCTTCCTTAAACCAAATCATGTGTAACTTGGACAATTGGATGGGGAACAGGTAATTCATCCCTGGTTTGGCACCTATGTCTCCAACAGACACAGGCAACCTATAAATGGTTCATCTCCCAGGCCCCTGCTTGTAAAATGTTTTATCTCCCACACCCCTGCTTACACTTACCAAAGATAGAAGAACTTAGAGATTTGGGATGCACAGCTTGGCTTTAAAAGGCCCTTGTGGTCATTAGCATCATACACACCTATGAACCTAGGAGAATGCTTTGACCTAGCCATCCAGAGTCTTACAATGGTCGATATAACCAAAGGTGAGATAGTTTGCTAAGTATTTTGAGAAAGTTTCTTTTGGTATTGTACAAACCTGCTATTCTGACATGGAAGGAAAAAAAAACAACCACAGAGTCTGATATGGTCCTTTTACTGTAGTATCCTAGCCGATAGATATTGTATAAAAGTAAAGGTGTCTTTTCTCATAGTAACAGCATGATATTTTAGAAACAGTATGTGATACAAAGCCTGAAAAGTATGCAGAAAGAAATATGCAGCCAACAAGTGTGATTAGCCTAGTAAAAAAATGTGTTTGCAGGACAACAAGATATGCTGTGAGCTTAAAGCATTAGTAACAGTTGGCTATGATAATAGAGCCTTGCTGAAATAACATGATAAGTTAAATACATGCAAAGACTCAATAGACAGAACAGATCTAACAAAGGGAAATGGCTAATTGTGCAAAAAGAAATGGCTATCTTGAAACAGAGTACACCCAGGTCTTCTCAAAAACTGATAAGAAAACAGAAAACTGGTGAGGGCCACAATATTTTTGGAAATTGATTAAGGGACAGAAATGGGCATGGTCCGCAGTAAAGCCACAGATGTGCCAAAAATGTTTCAGAAAGATTTCAACTTAGACTATATAAAAAGTGACTGAAAACAACTGGTTGGCAGGATATTTGATCATGTACCGAGAGTCGTTTTAGAAAGTGCAGTGCATCTGTTATTAATTCATGTTATAAAATATGTGACTATCTCGGCAGTAGTGTTTGGTCAGTCATATTAATAAATATTATTTTAAGTATGAATACAGTTGTACAGTGTCTTGGTCTGTTGTTTTCTATTTTAACACTAGCTACAGTACCTGGGAATGTCCATGATCTATTGAATCCTGTCCACCATATCTCTCAACTGTCCAGATTTTCAGATTATCTTGATTTTTGCCTCATATGTTTGGTCAGTACCTCATAAAATTTGTGGTTTTCTAGCAAATCAATGAGTACTGAAGTCAGTGAATACAAACACACATTTAAGTTTCATACTTCATATCCTTTAGAAAATGCATACTAATAAAAAACTGTTTTACTGGCAACTTTTTTATGTTTAAAAGAGCAACATTTATAATCCATCCCTATTTCTGGGCCTTTGTCTCTCTGTTATTTTTGGCTTTGCCCAGAATTTCTGTGTTATGAGTTTGAGATCTATGCTGTCTACTTCTTGATAAGGATAAAAGCAAGGAATGATCTGAGACAACTTTAGACTTATAAACTGGTTTATCCTGAGTGTTACTCTGTCCTTGAATTAGATCACATAGGACATCCTATATATCAAACTCTGCAGTACTGAAATCCTCCTGCCAGATGTGATTGCTACTATGAAGAGTGTTTTGTAGGAAAATAATTTGAAGCTACTCAAACTCATCATTACCGTCCACCCTCATTTTTCCATTTTCTACATGGGCTCAGGGTTTTGGGATGCCGTCACCATTTCTCTCCTGATTCAAACCACTCTCCTATCTTCTTTGACAGTTATGCCTAATCATAACAAGTCTTCTTTCATCCAGTCCATCTATCTATTTGAAGGATGCCCTTGTTTAATCTTGCCTTCTTTCGGATTCACTCAAATTTTCTTCACCAGTTCATCTTTTGCTTTCCTGCAACTTTCTCTGCAACTGCATCTACTTTGGTTTCTTTCTGATGTCCTCATTTCATCATCTGTCCCACAGTGTGCATTGTACCAAAAGTCACAGGAACTTCATTTCCATCACCTGTAGCATTTGCATCTTCTCTGCCTTCCCTGCCTGGATTTTGGTACCATATAATAGTACTGGTGCACCACTGTTTTGCAACCTTACTTTTCAGTTTCTCTTGTATTCTTATGTCACACACTACCCATAATACTCTGTGCCAGTTGTCTGTTCCTCTGATTCTAGCTTTGACCTCCTCATTCAGACTCTCTTCTCTTCAACCACCCCCTCCCAGAGACTTGAAGCTGAGTGTTCCACTGTTTTCAGTTCTCAGTTATCATCATCTTCTAATTTCTACAAATTGCTGCCACGACAACTGTCTTTCTGTTTTAGGTTTCAACAGTCTACCTTCAGGATCCACATACAGGCAGACTGAAACTGTTGACAGATTTACTTTGATACAGAAATAAACAGGACCATGAATGGAGAGTTCAGGAAGATACATCAGCATTACAGTGTTAGAGACAGAACTTGATTCCATGTCCTTTTTACTGCATTACAATGAAAATTTCTTCCTTTTACCTAAAAAGGACCTCCTTGTGTTAGGTCTTCTGGACTTAATGTAAAGTACAGACCCCCAACAGAAACAAAATAACTGACTTGAGTGTTATTACTTACAATTTTCAATGCACAGTGTTGCAGTCTCGTGTTTGGACCATTTCTGGTAACTATCTGTCGTGACTGTGGAAAGGTAAATGGGGTAGCTGGGTTTATGGTTGTCTGGCATGACTAACCATCAGAGTTCGATTCTAATGTATGGAGAAGAGGGGAATCACATTCTCTAAGGATTAGATTTGATGTTCTCAAAAGCTCTTCAAGTACCACTGGATCATCCACAAATGTAAAATATTTGGAGGACTATAGGCATGGTTATGATAATTCATTTCATGGCCTTTATGAATACTGCTGTAACTACGTTATTCTCACATGAAACCATCAAGAAGGCTGATTCATTAGCACTATCCTGTCTTAAGGAAGAAACATAACGCACGTGTTGGAAATCAGAAATGCTCTGAAGAATGTTTTAAGTGTAATGGAAAGGGGCTGAGCTTCTGAAGATTCATGGAAAAGCACAGACTTAAAACATGATTAAAACTTTGAATGAGATCTTTCTGTAGCTCATCTAAAGCACATGGTTGAATCCGGCATGGGTAGATTTGAATGCCTCTCATCTTAAAATAAGCAAATGTGAGTATCAAGCTCTGGGAGACAGCTGTGGGTGCAGCATACAAAACAAGGGACAATAAAGTGGCCTGTAAAGGGAAGCTCTCCACTGTAATTTTGTACAATTTCCTGTAGTCCTTGTACACAGTGATACAGAGACAAACATCCTCGACACTGAGGGAAAACAAAAGTGCTTCTATTAGCACCATAGAGAGCAAGGACAGCAGGGTGAGCATTTTTAATTTTCTTTCCACAGCTATGAAACTAGATATTCTGCTTGGATCTATATTAAGTTATCGAAAAGCCATTATATTGAACGGCTTTTCATCGACCAGTAAAAGTCGAACTCTTATAATAGCAAACACCCGAATGAGTGAATTATTTCCCTGGGAATGAAACCGCTTGGCCATCCTTGTGAGTTTGCCCTTTTCCCCAATGAAATCTAGGAGTTGGTATATTTAGTAAGGGAGGGTGTGGGTGTGAAGCCCCCCACTTTATGTTTAAAGCAGTGTGTAGTTCGTGGTATGGCTAGCGATTTCTTTTCCAGGGAAAGAATTTGCTCATTTGGGTTTTTGCTATTATAAGAGTTCGACTTTTACAGGTTGATAAAAAGCCCATTCGATATAATGACTTTTCGATAACTTAATATAGACCTATTCTGCTAATATCTAAGATGGCTTTTTATAGACTTTCTTTCACATACGAAGAAAAACTTGACTAAAACACTTCTGTTTTACTGTGATGTTACAACTACCACAGCTGGTTCTTAGGAAAAAGTGTCATAACTAGAAAAGGTAGAAAATGTAGGAAGTCTATTATACAGCTCAAGGAAACAGTTTATCTTGCCCACTTTGTCTGATATCAGCTGAAGTCAGTTTTTATCCAAAAATAGGAGATGTTCCATCAAGGACATATGCAGGGGAGAGGGAGAAGCTGTAGTAAGACAAGACAGTCAGTCATTAGGGCATGAGAAGGTGGTCACCCCCTCCCCCAGTCCTCTACCTCAGTATATGGCTTTGCTGCCTGTCCCAATCCTTACTTCCATTCCATATCTGATATCTTCTATCAGATTGATTTATTTGTTTGCAATGATGCATTGTTGCCTGCTTACAGTAAAGGAGTAACTGTTTGGTTGGAAAATTCCTAGAATATGTAGGTATATGGGAGGGGGTAACTGCTTCACAAATTACATAATTTTCCCTTTCCATATGAATTTCTTAGAGATTTCTTGAGAGGGTAACAAAAATGTTTCTTTATCAAGGGTTTATTTATTAACTGCTCTTGAGATTGTCACATAAAGGAAATATTCTTGTGTAATTTTTTCGTGACAGAAATAACATTTTGTAAATAAAGTACACTGTGAAACATCTCTCCAGAATATTAGAAATTTTGACAACAAATATAAGTGCATCCTTAATCACTGTTATATATTTGTGTTAATATAGATTTCAAGGCATTCTGCAAATGTTTTATATATATAATATGTGTGTGTGTGTGTGTGTGTGTGTGTGTGTGTGTGTGTGTGTGTGTGTGTGTGTGTGTGTGTGTGTGTGTGTATATATATATATATATATATATATATGTGTGTGTGTGTGTATATATAAAAATCCAGAAAACAGCACAATTAACAAAGCCAGGGCCAGCCGATATCTAGTCCCAGTATGCCTTCAGCATAAGTATCAAATGCTGAACAAAAGCATAGATGAAAAAATTCAGAGTAGTTCAAATGCTGAAAACAATCCCAATAACACAGTCTAACAGCTTGCCAGCATTTCAATAAATGTGCATAAAGAACATGCTCAAGAGATGACTAGCTAAAAGTATAGACACATTTATTCAGCTTGTAGAAGTAAAAACAATAAAACTGTTTTATTGTTTTTGTTTTTATTTTTATTTTTGTTTTTATTTTTATTTCTGCAAGCTGAATTTTTTCATCTATGCTTTTGTTCAGCATTTGATACTTATGCTGAAGGCATACCGGGACTAGATATCGGCTGGCCCTGGCTTTGTTAATTGCGCTTTTTTCTGGATTTTTGATATTTTATTACAGCACACTCCTGAGTTCTGGACTTATTTTGTTTGGATATATATATATATATATATATATATATATATATATATATATATATATATATATATATGTATATATATATATATATATATATATATATGTATATATATATATATATATATATATATATGTGTATATATATATATATATATATATATATACACATACACGGAATGTTCGAACCAGCCTATGGAAAAAAACAAAAAAAAAGAAAAGAAACTGTTGTAAGCTAGGAGGCAACCCCCCTATACCCCCACACCCCCTCTACTTAAATATACCAACTCCAAGATTCACCACATTGAACAAAATGGAAACCTCCCCTTATGGAGATTTCCGTTGAAATGCTCGAACGTCTGCAAATTTGCATTTGTGGTCTCGACCATATGAGGTTCGAACTTGCAGAAATTTGACTATCTGACAGGAACCCTATACGTGCATAAATTCATACACACTTGTGCATGCTCACATACATAAACACACATGTACATGCTCAGTCACATGGCACCATGTGACTTAGCCATTCCCTTAGGCACACTTCTTAATTCATGTTTATCTTCCCTTAGTACCATGTCTTCCCAATTTCACAGACTTAAATTGTGTCTACAAATTGCAAACAGAAGCAGTAGTGAGACTATTCCATATTTTTTTTTGTTTCTATTCAGATTCAACATACACTGATGTAAAATATAACACAATCCACCTGCCAACGTACCCCTCCCACTAACAACAGGTGTGATATGCTCTGTGTTACTCCCCTTACATCATGCTCTTTATAGTAAGAAACGGTATCTTACCAGTGAGTTAAGTAGGACCTCTTGGTCTATAGCCATCCTGCCATGACTATTTCCTCTCATTTGTCCTTACCTAGTCCTCTCATTTTGGCACTGCAGGGCCCACATCTGGGAGCAGCTATCACTCTTGTCATACATGGCAGTTCCATTGGCTTATGTTCTCAGCCACTAACTGAAATCTTAACCATTCTGTGCTGAAGGCAGACAAGACCTGATGAGAAGCATAACCCTTTGCCTCTGAATAATGACATCATGCAGTTTAGATTCCACCTTTCTCCTGCAGAATGGTACTCTCACCTTCCTGTGAGGAGAAATGCATTTCATGGCCATCACTTCTACAAAAAACAGCATTCTACTGTCTTTTTATATGAATGCATAGTGATACTGGATCTTTTATAAGGCCCAGACATGCTGACAGCTGAATGTCACCCCACCACCCCAAAGTCCATTGAAGCACTATATAAAGATGATCAAAAACTATGTAGCTTTGAGCAGGATGTGGCTTATGTGATTCCTTTGCAGTTTCCATTTATGTCACACCTCCAACACTCAGAGTCACTGGTACGAAACATTTTCATCTTTCTTTTGGGCATAAGAAAATGAAAGCAGAGTAACTTCAGTGTGCACATATGCCAAGAGAAGATCCCCAGCACTTTTCTGTGGCTTCAAGTGTCAGATTTCTGATGTATTCTTCCAAGCAAACTCCATGAGACCTTTTCCAAGCCTCAGTAAGAACTTGCTTCAGAAGAATTACTTCATGTATTGTGTTTACCAAAACCACTACCGCCTCCCCATGAAACCATCTGATGCACCTGCCCTACAACCACCTGTACTATCATCCCTTCAGGGTCATAGCAAAGATTTTATATTTAGAAAGTACTTCAAGTGTACATAACTACAAAATTTGTCCTGGAAGATTTAAAAGGATTCCTTAAATTGCATGTCATACATCATACTGTTTAACCACAATACGTTCTAGCTGTTGAGTGACATTTAAGGTATATTTTATGCAGAGAAGTGGTAACAATACTCATTGAGAGTCTGGAAATGTCTTAGCTCCCTGCAGAATAATTTCAGTGTAGTCACGTACAGAAGCCAAAACTCTTGTTCCCTTTAAGGCTAGTTATGTGTGCTGCGCCAAAGTGCTACCAGCTGTTCTATTCATTGCTCGGCTATTTCACATCCTGAATCAGATCATGCTATTCTGATTTGTAGTTTTACTAAAGGCAAATACAAACCAAAATCTATGAGGCCTAGACCACCAATCCTTCAACAATGAGGACAAATTTACAATCCCCCCTGCGACCCCTCTCCTTTGGTGTCACGAGAGATGTTTCACCAATTTAGTCTCTCATTTCCTAGTTAGACATGTTGAAGGATCCAGTGTTTGTGCCATGAATCTACACAATATATGCAGCTATTTGCATACCAACTGCAGCGATGTGCTGCTCTGCTAACACTAAAAAAGAATAACTTGAAAGATGACCATCAGTCATTTGGTTTATTTTATCACAGTTTACTTTTCTTTATTTCTGACACTGGAGGTTAGCATTACTTACACACAATGGACAGAAATCAAAGATCACACAAAACCAAGTTGACTTCTCAGCTGGGGAGAAAAGGTATAACCTAGCAACAGAACTCCCATGTTGTCCTTATTCAAGATAAACACTAACAGAATCTGAAACATCTCCCAGAGATATGATAGTAACTCATAAAGGTATGACAAGAACAGAAGCAAAGCAGCAATGAAAGCAAGTTTAATTTATACTATGTATGTCTAACCAACATCCCATTGATGTCTGCTTCATAACTTCTGCTTTCAGTTGGGTGTTTAGCTGCTATGGTAAAAAGGAGCAGGTATGTGAGAAATGCTGTTTGATGTGCTTCATTAGCCAAATTATCCTTGAAATATCAGAGTCTATTTTAACAACCATAATGACTCCCTTATGTATGTTCTCCAACATTTCTACGACACTCAATGAACATCAACACTGCACAGATCCACAAGCTGGTAGTTCCATCAAAGCTTGTCAGGAGCTCTAGCAATATCTAAACTAACAAGTAACCAATGAAAGCAAAGTCTGTTTTTCTACATAATAAGCAGAAGTCATCAACCAACAACTTGATTTCATTAAAGCGACATATGGCTGGATGGACTACTTCTGGTAACACATTTGGAATCAGTGAAGTCTGAAAAAAATCTTGATAACAAACATTTAAAAACACAGCTCAGTCAAAATACTACTGTTGCTATTAGTTTATTTGGTTTAGGCTCTAAGATGTCTGCCACTAGTTTCTATGATGGTGGATGTTCTGCACTTGCCTCCATTGCTTGACACTCCATTAGAAAATTTTGAAGCATGACCTCCCTTCATGTTCCTGTAAATCCATACTCAGGATTAGTGCTTTTATTTGCCATCATAACTTACTACCACAAACATTTCCCATCTCAAGAGCAGAGAATGATAAATGACTCAGTCAAGGTTCTCAAAAATCTTGCTGTATCCCCTTGAACCTCAGCTAAGTAACAGTTGAACATCTCTAAAATGTTTCTTTTATCCAGGAACAACATCCCCATCCTCGGCTGCATGAGTTGCATCGTTTTGTTGTTATTACAGTTTAATTATAACCTAAAGGCCAGATTATCTTGTCTGTGTGTATTTATCAACTTGTAGACACTCAGAACTTCAAGCCTGGAGGATCGTCTGCATCATGTCATAATGGATAAAAGCAAGGAGGTGAGCGTTGTGCTTTCCTTTCTTTCTCTCATTTCACCAAATTTGCGCTATCTCAGTCGGTATACATACATGCACATAAACGTATGGAAACAGTTGTAAACTAAATCACAAGTGAATTAATAAATCTGAATGAATGCATATCTGTCTGAATCATGCTTGAATAAAATTGTGAAGTAAATAATCAATGATTCACTTTGTGTGGGTTTTATTTTTCTCAACTGTTGTGCAGCTGTTGAGTTAGTATACTTAATTAAGGGGGGTGTGGGGGGGCTCATAGCCACCACATGGGAGTGCAGGGAGACTTGTCCCTGCAAAATAAAAATTTAAGGTATACTTGCTTTAACAGAGCTTCAAGTAAATGTGTTTGTGTGTCACTATTCACCGTGTTCTTTTTTTCTCTTTTCTGCACTGTTGTGTGACTATGGACTTAGTATATTTATATAAGTAGGGTGTGGAAAAAAAGTTCTTAAGGTATGTTTGGAGTAATAGTCAAATGGGATCTGATGAATTGAGTTTTCAGTCAAATGTGGTTTTAGTCAAATTTGTTCAGTCATTTGTGATTCAGATAAAAATAAGTATACTTATCTCTTCTCTCCCACATACATGCATACATATATACATATACATATCTACATGAATATGCATAGACTCATTGCAACTCTGGCAGTTGAACACAACTGATCAAGCATTCAACCACTTACACACTGCCATGAATGCTCAAAACACACACACACACACACACACACACACACACACACACACACACACACACACACACACACACACGCACACACTATTCCATTGAACACCAGCACACACTAAGAGAATAACTGCATATTTGGTGTTTTTGCAGTGGTGCAAACCCCCAACACCCTATATAGGAAATGTAGTACCCTACACTCTGCTAATTTTATATGCCAACTCTGAGATCACATTAACAGAGAAAAGACATATTCCATTAGCCCACTGCACTATGATCTTCACTCATGCAACAATGTGTCACCTGTCCATCCCGCAAAAACTTCATTAACAACAAGCTGTACTGGCACCTTTCAGAAATCATACAATGATTGTTTACATCTTTCAGTACACATATCTCCCAAGGTTTTAACAATTTGAGGATGGAATAGCTGCATGTAGATTAAACTAGACATGATTACTCATAATGAAACTATGTTCTTCTCTGATGTTCTATGCATAGTGGCCTAGATTTGCAGATGTGGCATATTACTCCTCTCCTCTCACTACCTGTACCCCTCGGAACTCGTTAGTACAATACTATGAGACAACTTTGAAGATGTGTAATTGCTCCTCTCAGTGGCCCCACGTCCATGTCTGTAACCTCTGTTGCAGTTCAGCATGCAGAAGTCCCTTGAGCATGTCCCAAAAGGGTAACATGTTAAAAGTGGTCCAAACTCAGTCTCTACAGGCTAAGTAAAAATGGGAGGGTTGCAGCTAAAGAAAAATAACATGTAGAATGATCTAATACAGTGGTCTCTACTGAAAACCCTTACATGCTTTGACATAGGTATTTTAATGAATGTTAACAATCAAACTACTGTGCTTCTTTGCCATGTTGGAGTACTGTATTAACAAGTTATTTGATTTGTGAAGGCTAATCCACCACCCACTACATCCGTTTGCTTCATCAAAGAGTTCAGTATTCTAGGCAGTTAACTCTCCTCTTCTTCCCTATGCTGTATAAAATTTTACATTGGTTATGAAGCATAAGACACTATAGTACTTTCAGAACCTGCTGCATTCATTGACTAGAGGCTTTAATACCCTGCCCCATGCTTTTAGAGCTGGTTTTGAGGACATCTATTCAAAAGCCCTGACTTCAAGTTTTATAAGGAAAGGTCAACAAAGATATGAGAATTAGCAGTAAGGTTTATTTGCGCACACACAAAAATGTTGACAGAATAAGTGTGGCCTTTTACACCCAACTGAGTGCTTCAGGCAATATTGGCATAACAGGCCTTCTATGTCATCTGCTAGTTCCCTTCATTTGTGCCACGTACATTTAAAAACAATTTATTGCTCTATCTTCATTAGTGATTACGGAAGTGTGTTTCAGTGTTACTACCTTTTCAATGACACAATGTTTTCTTAGCAGAACACAGAACTGTTTATGTAATTGCAGTCCTTGTCCCCTTCTCCACATGCTTTTTCATCTCCACAACTCTTCCCTGAACATGTGGTCCACTATACCGTAACCTACATTTTGTTTCTTAAGGAATATATGTCAATGCTCCATAAGTAATTCTTCATTACCTAGCCCTTATACACCTTTCACCATTTTTATCAGCAGCATTGCTTATTCTACCACCCTAACCTCCATTACTTTGTATTATCATCATAAACAAACACAATAGAAAATTTTCTCCAGGCAACTGGCCTTCTCCCTCCAGTGTCTCAGCTATAACAAGTTAGCTTCCCAATCCCTTACCATTTGGGCCATTCTATACCATCTTTCATTTTTTCAGCAATCTGTCTATGGCATCAACAAAATTAGTAATATCCTAATGCACCATATTCACAGCATTCCTACTGACCAACCATTCATCACCTTAGCTTGGATGATTAAGATTATGAGTTCTTCAAAAGGTTCATAATTTATTCAAGGGTTTGATTCACTCAGTTACATTTTGCCTATTGGGTGACTGAGCAAGATATTTGACCGCATTTTATTCCAATAGGTCATCCCTGAAAACAGACACATGCATCAAGCTGGCATACCTAGTTAGCAAGCAAACAAACACATATAAACAAATTAATAACATTTCATAGCACTGATCTCAGATGGACTAGCAAGATGTCTGTTGTGTAAAGCCACGGCATTGATAATCTTCAAGAATTGTCACTTAGAAACCCAACTAGCTACATTCTGAAATGCTTTTCATGAAGATTTGGGGATGAAAATGATATGAACAGGTATGTAATAACTCAGTTCCTTCCTATAATTAGCACTATGCAAAGCAAGTACGATCACCATCCTTTAACCACAGAAGCATAATTGGCTGTTCTAGCCACCAAGGCTATTCACCATTGTGGAACCCCACCTCCCACTGTTTTATTTGAAGAGAAAAAACAATCTTCCCCATAAATCCAGCAACCAGATCCTCACTCTCTTCTCTCTTCATTTGAAGACCGAAAAAAGAAAAAAGAGCTGCCAAGTCCTAAAGTCCTCCGCACAATGCATTCATGGTTGCATGAATTATATGACCATTGTATTTAAAAAAAAATGGATCACCAGATTATACCCCTGACACCTTGCACCCAAGACTTCTCAAGCTATATTATGATTTAATAATTTGGTATATGTTTAATCATGTGGTATAACTAGGGTTTTAAATGAAAGACTGCATAGTTTAATCATTGGTCAGCCAAACATCACTGCAGTCCTTTTAACACTCAGGGAGTCAGAGTATACTGTGTTCTCAATGCCATCTTTTGTGATGTCTATTTATACTTCTTCCCTGGTCACATTCACATCTATATGATTTTATTCATCCCTTTTATCATCCTGTTCTGCCAGTGCTGTACAAACACTAAGAACAAGAATTCATTAAAAAATTCTGCATGTTGAAGTATCAGATACCTTTGATATCTACGCTTCTAGTACCTGCACATCAAGTTGAGAAGTCCTTTATTCCATCATACATTTAAAGAATGTGTGAGTACTGAATGCACCATGCTTAAATGTGAAATTCTGGCATATCAGCAAAGAGATATGGATAGAGGGTGGTCAATGTCTGTCACAGTGGTAATCTATTGACCACCTGTCTGTAAGCCAGCAGTGAGAAAAATTGTCAGACTGAAGTGTAACATCTGGGTGATGCTTGCTGGTGGCTTTTCTGACTCACCTGAAAGGAACTGGAAACTAATCAAGACACAGTTACAGCATTTGCTGAAGCAATAGCTTGAATATGGGAGAAATTTGATGAAAGAAACCAGTTGTTAACTCAAGATGGGAGGACAGCATCTTACTGCGGTTATGTTAAGGAACAACTAGGAAGTGATGAGTACTAACGGCAGTTTCAGGAATCTTTGTAACCCAGTGGACTTGTCCTGCTGTCAGGATGCAGTGCCTGAAAGTCATGATGTGCTCATGTGGCAGATGTCACAGCAGTTGCTACAGGTTACCATAATTACAAAGCTACAAGTATGACTGAGATTTCTCTGGAGATACTTGAAGACAATGGTACTCGCATGTTACTCTCTTCAGCTGTTATGAGAATGCTTTAAGTGGAACAATTAATGTATCAAAATTACACAGGTCTTTTTACATGACTGATGGGAATAGAGACCATGAAACTCACAACTAGGAGGCAGCATCTTCAGTCTGCATATGCTGAACTGTCTGTCACTGTGATTTGTCCCAGTGAATCAAGAGATGTGTTCTCAGACAAGGCATTTTGTTTATTGGCCACTTAATGTCCCCTTTTCCACATTTTGTGATGAGCTACACATTCAATGAAAGAACAAGATCATGGATGGAACTGGCAAAAATGAAATTTCAGAACATGATATCTGGTGTTGCCCTCCATGACAAAGTGTGGCCGAAGACTCAGGAGAGGCTAAGAGTACAGAGACTGCTCTTTCAGACTGAGAAAAGCCAACTAAGGTGTTTCAGATATCTTATAAATATGTCTCCTGGGTGGATCCTGTTAAATGTGTTGTAAGATGTCTGCCTGAAATGGGGTTCCAAGTCAGACCCAAAATACACTGACAGCATTATATATCTTGTTTGACCAGGATCACTCTGAGTCCTCCTGGATAAGAAGGGATCTATAACTTGTAAAAAGGAAGTTCAGTCTATTTTGCTTAGTCTGCTGCTACTAAGATCCTCAGTAGTAAAAGTAGAAATAAAATAAATAAAGTGAAATTAATGAATTGATGACATTTATTGTGGACATTATTCATCTCATGTTCTTCATCTTTTTTATGATTATGATGGCCAACTTAATTACTTGTTCCCCTGTTTTGCAATCTTCACCATAGATCTTTCCTTATCTCTACATGCTCAGTTGATACTTTCACATATGAATTTATCCCTTCAGTTATTAACTTCTTTACATCTGTATTCAACTAAGCCAGTTGTATGGCCTTCACTCATTTCAGTCTGTTCCTGATACAGGGCATACTTTTCTTTCTTGCTACCTTATTAATGCAGTCCCATTTGAGTTTTATAACTATTATTTCTTGCTACCTTATTAATGCAGTCCCATTTGAGTTTTATAACTATTATTTCTTGCTACCTTATTAATGCAGTCCCATTTGAGTTTTATAACTATTATTTCTTGCTACGTTATTAATGCTTTCCCATTTGAGTTTTATAACTATTATTTCTTGCTACCTTATTAATGCAGTCCCATTTGAGTTTCATAACTATTATTTCTTGCTACCTTATTAATGCAGTCCCATTTGAGCTTCATAACTATTATGTCTTGCTACCTTATTAATGCAGTCCCATTTGAGTTTTATAACTATCATTTCTTGCTACCTTATTAATGCAGTCCCATTTGAGTTTTATAACTATTATTTCTTGCTACGTTATTAATGCAGTCCCATTTGAGTTTTATAACTATTATTTCTTGCTACCTTATTAATGCAGTCCCATTTGAGTTTTATAACTATTATGTCTTGCTACCTTATTAATGCAGTCCCATTTGAGTTTTATAACTATTATTTCTTGCTACCTTATTAATGCAGTCCCATTTGAGTTTTATAACTATTATGTCTTGCTACCTTATTAATGCAGTCCCATTTGAGTTTCATAACTATTATTTCTTGCTACCTTATTAATGCAGTCCCATTTGAGTTTTATAACTATTATTTCTTGCTACCTTATTAATGCAGTCCCATTTGAGTTTCATAACTATTATTTCTTGCAACCTTTCCATGCTGATTCTCTTTCTCTGTGTTCTTTAAAAGATTTAAGTCTTTCTTGCTGTATAATTTCTCCAAGTATTTTGGGTTTCTAATACCCTGATGGGTAAGACTCCATTCCTAAGTTAGGGTACAATTAAAGTTCACAAAATCAGTATTGTTTCAGTCTTTGAAGATGGCCAGGACTGCTCTTCCTAGCATCCACAATGTGCCCAGAATTGACTCCTTCTATAATTCATATGGAGTTACATGTGTTGGTAATATATCTAAGTACGACTGTAAATTCTGTTTTTGTAGACCCGGTGCTCTTATGACTATTGGAACTGTCTGTATATTTTCCACATTGCTCTCGTCTGCCTGCAAATCCTGATATTTTATGACTTTGTGTCTTTCTGTAAATAAGACACTGTAATCTCTGGGTGCAACGATTTCAATGATCAATCATACATTTGCTTTTTTTCTTTGACTACTATATCCAGTTTCTCGCATCTATTTTTAGAACTATTGGTAAAGCATTATCATATGTGATATAAACCTTGTCATTCTCTATAATGATTTGTAGTTAATGTTTCCAATGCTTCTCAACTACTTCCATATTGTATTTTTCACACAGTCTCTACTGAGGCAATATCGCCACATTATTGTGACTTTCAGTATCACACCCACCAACAAAATGCGCAACTGTTTCCACTTCTTTTTTACAGAACCTGCACTTGACTGTTTCTCTCACCCTTTCACTGGATTTCGTTAAACAATGTGAACATAGTCCACTTGGTTTCAATTCACCTCTTCTTAACCATTACTGCACCAATCCTGGACAACGTGAAGTTGTTCCAACTTTCTTTCTTTCTCATCTGATCCTTTTCCTCATATCATTTCTTTTGTTTTCGGCATATTTAGCTGCTGTCTGAGTTTTGTCAACTTCTGGTTTAATTTCAATTCTTGTTTGATACTAAAATGCTTCTGATAAACTAAGTAAACGTAATCTTAGACTTCTTCACTTTATGCTTTAAAACTTTTGTTGTGTTTAGATGTAATGAGATTAGCAGATATGTATGCAATCCCATGACTGCAGATCTATACATGTCATCAGTTCTGAGGGGGCCTGTACCTCCTTCAAACTGAAAAATGTGCAATTTTGGTATACACTTATTTTTATATATCATTTGATAAGCTTGAAGCATTTTGCTTGTTTTCGCATCCAGTCAATGCAGTACATTTTGGGATCAGTCAATTACTCCAAAATTGTAGGTTAGAACAGGAATGCAGTACTCAATATCGGTTTTAGTTTTCCGCAATACTCCTTACTGAGTTTTATTCTCATTTGTTCATGTTTTATTGTCAATCCTTCATCTATCCCTAAAATGTTTATATATTCCTTTCTGCTTAAATTCTTTTATATCACACTCCTGTCTGAGGTTGATATTTTCTTGGTAAACTTTCAAACATTAATTTTGCACATTTATCAAGACTAAATGCCATTCTTATATTATCTGAGAACATTTTAACTATTTGTAGTTTTGCTTTCAACAACTCATCTGATGAACTATACAACTTTAAAATAGAAGAGAAATCTTTAAACAAGGTTGTGCTCTGGAAGCCAAATTGTAACCACAGCCTAATCTTTTAAGTTAACAGCTTAATGAGCAAAAGGTAAGACTAAACTGCATCAGTGGCAAACAATCACCCTGTAATATCCCCCTTTATATTTTTATCCCTGGGATAATAATTTGCCTTTTGTCATGGCTCATCTGTAAAGCAGTTTGCCACTGTTTCATAGTCACTGTAATGCAATTGATCAGTGTTGGGTATAATTTATGCATCTGTAAGCATTCTTTTATCCATGAATGTGGGGCGTTGTTAAATGGTTCATAAGCCATTATTTTGTAATACATCCATGACATACTTAAATTCCTCATTTTACAATTCTCTGGTATGGCTTTATTTAGCAACATATTATCCTTTGTTCCGTATGACTTTATTTTGTTACCCTTTTCTTCTACTGGCATGATAAGAGTTTTTTTTTCTAAATGACTCTAAACTTTGCATCAGTTCCAGACAGTATACAATTGTACATTGTTGGAAGGCAAGATATTGGTCTATAACTCTTAGAATGGCTTGCAGGTTCACTAAAGGAGGAGCATGTTTTTTTTTCCTGTTGATAACCAGGTTGGTGTCTGTTCAGGATGCACATATAAAAAATGTGTACCCGTGGCTAAATCTTTATGTAAAGATGATAACAGCTTTAGATAGAAATTAGGTGCTACCTCTGGGCCTGAAGATATCCATTTAGGAGCTTTTCTTAAATCTGTCTCAGTTTCTCTTACTGTTACTTCATTCCATTTCATATCCTGTACATTGAACTTTTTCCAGTTTCTTTTAATTTTTCTAACCATTCAGCATCTTTGTTATGTTCCATAGGGTCTGTAGAAATGCTTCTCCAATTTATATTGATTTCTTCTTTTTTTGGAAGTATTTCTATTCCTTTTGCTTTATTTCCCAATTCTCTATAAAACCTTTTTGGGTTATCAATGAATTACTTATTTTGTACATATTTTTACACTTATCTGCATATCTTATAATTTTTTTTGCTTGTGCTGTATATTATTGGTAATAACATATGATAGATTCTAGTCTGTTTTGGCACAGTTCTTTGCTTTTACCAAATGTATCTTTCTAAGTATTTTTGATTATCTGTTCCCTTTTCTATATTCTCCTAAAAGTGATAATTCTTGTCATAATTGCTTTATAGTTTTCTGCATTTAATGACACCATTTTACTTGTTTCCTTCATCTCCTTTCTGTTTTTGTGGAAGCACTGTATCTGTTATTAACATGTCCTATTTATGTCTCTTATTAGAATGCTCTTTATTGAAACTGGCTTTGTGGCTCTGTCTCTCTGTGTTTCTGTCTTGCTACGCCAATTTCAGTAAAAATAATTCTAATAATGACAAAGGGACAATATTTTAGTCTTTAAGTGAAATATTGTCCCTCTGTCATTATCAAGACAGCGGAAAAAATGCTGAGTAAAGCTACGCATTTTTTTCTGTTGTTTCTATACTATCTCACTAATAACAATTGTCCCTCTGTCATTAGTGAGACAATACACACACACACACACACACACACACACACACACACACACACACACACACACACACACACACACACACACACACACACACACACACACACACACACACACACACACACACGATCCATTCAGAATAATAGAGTCTATATTAGTTTACTGAAATTGCATTGCAGTGAACACCTAATCATCGACCCTAATTCAGGGAAAATCATTTCAGTGATTCACTGAATTTATCGAGGGCAAGGAAATACTTGCCCTACAGCATAACAGACCAACAGCTAAGCAAATTGAACCCAAACCCCCCAACTATGTATACCAACTCCAAGATCGCACTACAGTGGAGAAAAGGGCAAAGTTATGCTGCAGGGCAAGTATTTCTCTGCCCTCTGTAAATTCAGTGAATCGCTGAAACAAATTTTGCTGTATGAGGATCGATGATTAGGTGTTCACTGCAATGCAATTCTGACGATCTAATATAGACCCAAATAAAATACAGATATACATACTTGTGCACAGGCATGCACACACACACACACACACACACACACACACACACACACACACACACACACACACACACACACACACACCAGCTCAAATAAAGCTAAATAGAAGGAAAATGTAAGAAAAGAAAGTAAAAAACAAGACAGAGAATGGAAGTTTGAAATTCGCAATAATAAAATATTTTTTTTTCTGCAGGGATATAGTATTCTGAAAGATTCCCACTGTACAGACAGTTAATGCAGCACTATGCAGAATTA
This sequence comes from Protopterus annectens, assembly GCF_019279795.1. Classification (NCBI taxonomy): domain Eukaryota; kingdom Metazoa; phylum Chordata; order Ceratodontiformes; family Protopteridae; genus Protopterus; species Protopterus annectens. The sequence goes on along the minus strand of NC_056745.1, from coordinate 1,315,551,979 downwards.
ATACAGCCATTAAGGACATTGATGAACAGATACAAAGTAATGCAAGATATGCTTACAGAAATGCAAAAATGAGAGAGCTACTTAACAAATCTTTCTTAAATCATTCAGTAACTAAAATAACCACACCACAGAAATATAACTTACTCTTACATTCTATGAACTTAGAGTACATTATATTTTACATGGCATGGTATCTTCCAATACAGAAGTTAAAACAGTGTTGGTATCTTCCTATACAGAAGGTCAAACAGTGCCCACCTCCTTAATCAGAAGTGTTTCGGTTAAACACAGTTTTGTGACAACAGTTTAGTGAAGTGAATTTGATCGGGAATACATTCATAACAAGTGACTTGTTCAAATATCGAAGCACAAAAGGTTGGCCACATAAGGGTGAAACAAAACACTGATGGCACTTCAAACAGTATCTGTGCAATGCGATAAGCCCACCTTTTCCCTCCACACCCCCTAATAATTATTTATACCAACTCCTAGACCATACTACAGTTGGGAAAGCAAAAAACCAGTCCCTGCTGCATTACAATCTTACACAATACACTACCAGCTTTTTAGTACTGCTAAAAAAGCTGCCAGCTCATATTGTCGATGTTTCGAAGCCTGGTGTTTTTTCTTCTATCTCGTTAATGACAGAGGGACAATATTTTACTTAAAGACTAAAAAATAAAATATAAAAAAAGATTTTTTTAAGAATGCTTTTTATTGAGTCACTCTAAAAGTAATAAATACAGAAGAAGAGTGAAATCTTTGCAAAAGAAACACAGACAAGCTGATTTCAGAAACACATTTGAGGTTGTTTTGTTGATTCCTAGTACCTCTGGTACCTCATTACCACAGTCAACAAAACCAACCTCAAATGCTTTTCCTGAACTCACCTTGTCTGTGTTTCTTTTCCAAAGTTTTCACTCTTCTTCCTTACTTTGTACTTTTTCGAGTGATTCAATAAAAAGTATTTTTTTTTATATTTGTATATCACATATATTTCTCTTAATAGTCCTGATTACTGTGCTCATCCATTTTACCAATCATTGTGTGTCTTATTTACTTTCTGAAATCTATTTCTTTCATCGATCTTAATATGTGCATCCATATCCAGTAAACCAAGCAAGTCTTCCCTTAGATAATTTTCTTCTAGACTGAGAGCATCATCTTTGCTGTTTGTGTTTTGTTAAGTATTCTATAGAATGCTCCAGAACATCTCCCTGCAACATATCATCTTCAGCTTGCTTCATCTGCTGCTGCTTCATATAGGAACCTATTCGTACATCATTCTGTAATACTGCCTGCATCAGAGTTGCCACTGTTTCCTGCTACTTCCCTTGTTGAGTAACATCAAATGGACTTTTGTACTGGTCTCCTACTGAAGGCTTCGGAGCACCACCATGTGGCAAATCTACTTCAGATGCCTTCTGTTCCACCTGCTGCGCTGTAATCTGGGGACCCATTGTTCTATCATGCTGCAACATCACCTGTATTGGATTCTCCACATTAAATCCTTCATTTCAGTGATAATCCATTAACTTCATTGTCTATTTCTTTAATTTCTACCTTACAAATCATCTTTTCTACATCCCCCTTTGTTTTCTCATTTTTTAATATTGTAAAATTTTCTGTACTTGGATGCCTTTACCTGTATTTCTCTTCCAATATCTTTGTAGCTGCTTTCTCATTTGCATAAATATTGCATCATATGAGATTCCTTTTTCTTTCCTATGTTCATATTTCCTTTTTATACCTTTCAAAAATGTCTAGGTGTTGTTGTTTATACTTTTGTACTTTTTCTATCACTTCTTTTCCCAGGTAACTCAAAGTTTCTTCATCTATGTAATGATTTTCATGAATCTCTTGTGCTAATGAGTACATATTTTGTAGCTTTTGACATTTTTTATATGTGAGTATTATTCTCTTCACAAATTCTTTCTTAATCTATCTGGATACCCTTTACCTAGAAATTCTGGGGTTTTTTGCATAATAATAACATTATATATTTTCTTTTTTATCCTTAGCTATCCACGTTGTCATCTATATGCCTCTTTTGTGCTCTGTTAGTTTTTGGGGCTTGTAGTCTACTTCCTTCTGCCATGGGGAGGGGTCATCCTCCTCCTGAGCATGGCCTTACCCCATGGTAGGAATGTTTCCATGTCCTAAGGATTCGACACTGCCTTTTTCCAGTCTTGGTATCAGTTTGTACACCAGGAGTACAATATTTTTTATCCTGGGACCTATGCCAGTTGCTTTTCTATTTTCTACCTTACCTTTCTCCATGATATATGCTAAATAAAATGCAGTCTATAGCTTAGAGTCATTTTAGTGATGTTTTGTAAAAACATGGCCTAGCATGTGAAGGTACTCACCACTTTCCTACTGTAGCCCTTTGCTTTTTGTTTCCATGCACTGCAGCAATAGCCATGGAGTATACGCCACAGGCTGGGATGATCTCTGTTGACCTGAGTGTTTCTTATCTTCACTCCTGTAATGCCACCTACACTAATAAGGACTAGATAAAAGGGTTTACTATTGAAAATGCGAACTGCACTTGGGCGACAGTCGGACAGTCGAACGTATAAGGTCGTAAACAAGGATGTCGAAGACAAAATAATCAATCTAGGAACGGTTTTAACATGGGTCGAGGTAGGTGTTCAGTATTATTCCCTAATACAAACATCTTCCCTACCTCGACCCATGTTAAAACCATTCCTAGATTGATTATTATGTCTTCGGCATCCGTGTTTACGACCTTCTATGTTCGACTATCCGACTGTCGCCCAAGTGCCGTTCGCATTTTCAATAGTAAACCGGTAAAAGATGTTCTCTTCCTTGTTTACATCCCTGTCTTCCACTTCAGTCATTTTTTCACAACACCTACCATTCTCATCTTCCTTGTTTTCCTGGATTCAGCCTAGTAATATGGAATATGTTGACTTGCTCCACAAGTAATTCACTGATACCAGTACCGTCCAAACAAGCCAATTAAAAATGAAATAATGTCACCAACACAATACTCTAACTTTCTCTGAGGTTTGGGGATGTCTGAATTAATCATATATAAGTCTAACCATGCATGCTGGCCTGTGGGGGAGGGGCTTTGTACCCCTCATAAAACACTTTTTGTGCCCCTTTTGAATGTCATTGAAGTTTACATTTGGTCACTTAGTTGTAACCAAATTTGTATTGATGAATCAGTCAGTATTCAAGCAGCTTATAGCCTAATAACTTTGTTTTCTGCCAGCTGCTTGTATGGTACCATGTCAAGGTCATTGCTAAGGCTGTGCCACATTTAAAATAAAGGTCACTACCCCACACCCATCTAATCTTTTGTAACCTCCTTCAGGATTGTACCCAACATCCTCAACTGAATATGATTTAAGTGACTAAATGATCATTGCATCCCTCATTTTATCTTCATAGCCAGGAACTGAGACATTTTCTGTAAAAAAAAAATCCCTCCTTCAAAAAATACTTTAAGAGTGGTGACAGATATAGCTGTCCTCTTTAAGCCATCCCACTGCACTGTGACTACGATTCTGCTATGGATCAAATTGTGGTCCCCCACATCACATATGTTGATGATAATAAAGTAACTCAACTCTCATGTATTCTTATATCTATGTATATGGCTTTCTATGAAATATTTAGATATTGTTAATCTCTGTTATCTATGCTCAAATGTATTCTTAATATGTATGACATTGTTTTTCTTATATGTTGACTATATTGCCTCTATTCTATTGTACTGGTATTTGGAGCTTTTCTCCCTGGGCCTCCGCTGAAAATGGATCTGTGTCCAGTCGGACTTTCCCAGTAAAAAAATGTAAAATAAAATAAAATATCACATACTGTGATAATAGGTGGATTGTAATGACTGTGTATGCATCATGCATCAGGGAAATCGGATAATAATTTATCAGAGTTTAGCTAGTAACTCCCTGTGCAATACTGATCGTGGTTCTATTCACTAGCAATTCATCTAAATAAGTAAAAAAATATATAAGTTTCACTTAAATTATGGCTGCTTACTTGCATAATTTCTTTCCAACAATGTAAACCTCAAATGGTTAACAACTGGCTAGACAAAAAAAAATAGCCTTCTGAAATCAGTCCATAATGGCAAGCAACTCTCAATGATAGAAGCAACAAGGAAGCTTCTCAGTGGTAATGCTACAGCATCCCAAAAATATACAATAGGCACGTAGATACTCATATTATTAATAAATATACTATAAGAGTAACAAATTTCCCCAAACTTTAGAGTTACTAAAAAAGAAATTACCAGTGAAGTCAACTTGTTTTCCTCTAGATTTAGAAACTGGCTCAATTCATGAAGTAATAAACATATAACACCGTTGGAGCTTTCTGATGTGTGAGAATAGATTGTATGTATCAATAGCTTATTCTTTTGTCCTTTCCACATCATTTTATCCATGGGAACAGTAACTAGCAAAAGGCAGGGAAAGACAGAATAGAGCAAAGTCTTAACCTAACAGTTTTATCACAGCCTTCACCTTTTGTAAAATCGTAAAACTTATGATGCAGGTGGGAGGGAAGAAATACACAAAGGGAATAAGGGAATGAAATGCACAAATATTTGTCCACACATGAAGTATAAAAAAGAGAGAAAGATAACAGGATAAAAAGAAGAGATCATACTCTAGGCTATTATGACTCCACTACAGATTCTGCTTTGCCCTCACTGGAACTTCTACAAATTGTTTTTTTTTTCTTTACAGAATTATATGGAAATAACTTAAAAATGATGTACTAATTTAGGTGTTTTTGTGGCTCACTGGGGGTGAAATTTCTAAAACCTAGGAACATTTTTAACTTGTAAGCCCTCAAAAATACCAAATCAGAAAGGAGAGGGACACCTCTGCTGTCCATGTAATGGCATTAACAAAGCCCGCAAAGGTTGGTGCTCAGAGTAATACAACAAACCTGTAATATCACATGTAAACAGCGTGATCCTTTAGCATCTCACCAGATTAGTACTCACACAGATATTTGTTCTGACATCAACAAGTCTAACAATCTGTGATGGACATTGCCCTTAAAATTCTTAGCCATATCTATGTTAGTCTCTGTTTTCTCCATAATTAAAATGAAAACTGTAACATATGTACTTCTGTTGAACCCAGTATATTCATATATTCTCATGTTATAATACAACAATCACATTGGGAGTTTTATTAATGCAAAACTCAAGGCTGACCCTTATTTCAATTTCTTCCTTGCAGCATGGATTGACCAAAATTAGTTTTAAGTGGCCTTGATAAAGATGATGAACAATAAATATACATGGCAATATGTATTTCTTCTGCACTTGTACATTACAATATCACTATAGGATTTCTCTCTAGGATATCTCACTCAATCCCTTCTTAAATGTTACAAATACATTTTAAACCTATTTTATAATTAGCAATGAGTCTAAAAAATATTCTACAACTTCAAAGCAAGCATGGCTGATAGTATATTTTCTTACATTTGTTGTTTTATCAACAATTTTTTTTTATTTTCTTATTGCATCTTTTTTTGCATTTCTCTCACAGTTTGAGTGCTAAATGTGTTATTATGTGTTGTAGGTTACATTAATTTAACAACTATAATAAATGACATTAATAAAATAAAATAAAATAAAATCATCCAGTATAGTTAAAGATATTCCTAGACATAGCATTAATAAAAAACTTGTATAAATTGAAATGAAATAGGAATAACTGATTAAAAGTCTTTAAGGAAAATACTATTTGGTTTCATACATACTAAAATGATGAACAGTAATTAATGACTACCTTCACCCAAATCAAATAATACATAATAAATTTAAAAATACTTATATGGAAGCAACAGCAGGTTAAATGATTTACACAGTTATACTGTATGGAAATTAAGACTGCGGGACTTCAACACAGGGCAATGGAATGTGACTCATCTAGGCAGAGAAACCTGAAGACCAAAAACTGTATTTTTTCAGTTAACTAAAATATTATGAATATCCCAAAAATTTGAAACTAAGCAAACAAAAAGTAATGCACTAAAGAAATACTCCAGGATGCCTCTTGGTTTTCCAAGAAAGACTATGAAGGATCAAACAGTTTAATAGTCTAATTTACCAAAATGGGGTGTAATCAGTTATATAGTCTAAATGCAGAATGGTCATGCAATGAGCTTAAAACACGTATTTGCTTTGTATATTTGTATTTTTGTATGTGCATATTTTGCATATTTCTACTACATTCCTCTGAACATAGTGATTCTTCCATAAAATAATGTTACAGAGTACAACATTGCGCTTAGTTTACTTATTTCATTCACTTTCGGGATAAATGCAGTAGTCACAGAGATTTTCTCTAGGCAAAATAAGATTCAGATAATATGGCATAATTTGTAAAACTGTAATACAAACATTCCCTGAGATTCAGAAAGAATCTCACTGCCAACACTGGTTAACTAACATGGGACTGCTAATCAGTGTTACGGCAATAACCTCTGTTTCAAAGAAATGTTAAAGCCACTGTGAGAAAACACCTCATTAGCAGCTAATTATCACGTCTCTGAGCATAGGGCTATCAGATGTGACCATGCTAGTGTTCTCCCTACCTACCAATGCATGTGGTTGCACTGACACTTTTCAACACACATGTACAAGAGTGACACATATACAGACACACAGATATCCAGGCAGTAACAAACAAAAGTCTTCGATACAATACCCCACTCGGGCATTATAGATAAGCTCACCAGCTTAAATATAAACCCCTATGTCACTAGATGGGTTGCAAACTGGCTCAAGGACAGAACCCACATGGTTAGAATTGCTGGAGCCATGTCAGACTCCAAACCAGTTACAAGTGGCGTCCCACAAGGCTCAGTCCTGGGACCTCTCTTGTTTGGTATATATTTCTCTGAGGTACAGGCCAACACGGAAGGACTGTGGCTGACCAAGTTCGCAGATGACTGCAAACTGGGTGCCATAATCAACTCTCCAGCCGACACAAGCATCCTCCAAAAGGACCTCATAGAAACAGACAACTGGTGCCAGAGCCATGGCCTCAAGCTAAACGCCAAAAAGTGTATAGTCATCCCCTTTGGCAAAAACAAAGTGCCCACAAATTACCACATAGGTGGTAATCCATTAAGTACAGAAGAAGTAATTAGGGACCTGGGGATCCAAGTTGATAGCAATCTCTCATTTGACAACCACGTGGCCAAAGTGGTTAGAAAAACATTTTATATAGCCCACCTAATCATGAAGGGATTCACATCTAGATTAGGAGAGGTTATCGTGCCTCTTTACTCATCCCTCATCAGGCCCATAATCGAGTACAATGCCCCTTTTGGGATGTACCTTACCAAACACCTGCAGCAACTGGAAAGACCCCAAAAGTACCTCACCAAGAGGATCAAAGGGCTCAAACAGATGCCATAAGCTGCCCGGTTAAAGAAACTCCAGCTCTACTCAGTGGCATACCGCCTGCTCAGAGGTGACCTGTGCCTGACGTATAAGGCCATGTCCAACCCGGAATTAAGGGACATGCTGCACCTCAAAAAATCCAAATCCCATCGAGCTACACGCTCGAGAGACTTGAACCCCAGCACTGAAATAAATAGGACATGCTGGAGGGACAGATTCATAACCCAGAGGCTCCCTTCACTCTGGAATAAAATCCCAGTCCAGGTTAGGCAGAGTCCCTCATTGACTCTCTTCAAGAGGAGTCTTGATGAGTGGATGGGAGATCATAGGTTTACCCCGGGTATCACTTCTGTGTCAATGTTAGACAGAGGCACAGTATACTAACCTCGAAAAAGGGCATAGCAAAATGAATTTAAAATGGGTGGCGAAAGCCAAACATACTCTGGCTAGGCTTATAAATGCCCTAGGGCAGATAGCCTAGTATGAACCTATGAACCTATGAACAAGTTCTGACAGATACAGTCACACTCATGAAACCACTCGCTTACACATTCTATGCACATACTCCCCCCCAACAGACAAACCTAGGCGCAGGCATGCACACATATTCAGGCAGCAGCAAACAAGCTCCGACTTACATGCTTCCACTCATGAAACAACTGTCACATGCGCACACACACACACACACACACACACACACACACACACAGATATATATATATATATATATATATATATATATATATATATATATATATATATATATATATATATATATATATATATATATATATATATACAGAGGCAGCCTCAAAATACTCACACACACACACAAAAAAACACATCCATATTCATGCCTCCAGACACACACATACACAAAGTGAATCCTTTTCCTCCATGTAGCCAAAATAACTTGAAACAGTGATTCTCTGAACTGTAATATTCCAGCACCACCACCATCTCCTGAGAAGACCATATGGCTAATGTGCATTAGCTTCTCGCATGGGCTGAACTATTTGCTTGCCGTTTCCCAAGTTGGCCCACTCTCCTTGCTATGGCTATTGCTCAGGTACTTGACCAGCAGAATGGCAGTATGTGAATTACTCAAGATTACAATACTAACAAAACTTTCAGATTTAAGGCTTCCACAATGCAGTAAGCCTTTCTGAATCCCAAGGATTGTTTTAGGACAGTGTCCAAAACAGAAAGTGAGAGGCTTAAAAAAATATATAAAACGGAAAAACTTGACAGTATGACTGGTTGCATGACTATCGCTATTTGCATTGCTCCACAATCAAATGGATTCTTGTTAAATTATCTATTAATGATTTTATAGATAGTTTAGTAAAAGTCAAGCAGTACTGAAAGTACTGCAGTGGAATACAGTATCAATAAACAATACAGTGTTTGCAGTGTTAATCATCATCAAAACTGAGAGCAAAATAAGATGACCAAGAGATCCACATAGGAAACAGATTAGGTTGACCAAATCTATGTCACCTTAGCAGTGAGAGCAGTTGTTTAAAAACATATCAGTACTTTCATAATTTTCTCTCACTGCTGTTTTTTTTTTTTTTCATTTAGCAGGGCAGATTCAGTTCTCAGAAGTCAAAATGTATTAATCAGTAAGCAGTGTATCTGAGATATTCTGCTCATAGATGTTTTTTTAATTATGAAAAACTTAATAACTATGGCCCAGGAAGCAATATAAACCACGAGGTCCTGCAATTGATTTTTACTAAAAAAAAAAAAAAAAAAAAAAAAAAAGGATAAATGTGTCATTTTAACCACCTGCACAAGATACCCAATGAATGGATTATCATTATGTTTGAGATAAATTACACCATCTTGGATAATTTAAATCTATTTCTTGGGAGTCTGTGTTTGGCTATCGAAAAAATATTCTGAAATGGCTAAATATTAAATGTAATGCATCTAAGCAGAAGATTACAGAACATGTATAACTTTGAAAATAAATTCACCAAATGGCCATAGTTGGCCAACAACCAGGACGTAACATGATGCCTACGGTACGTGAAGGAAACCTTTTAAATTTGCCCTTTTCCCCACTCTAGTGTGGGAATTGATACATATAGTTGGGGGTGAAGCCCCCCACCTTGTTTGGTTGTGTTGTCATTGTTAGCCAACTATGGCAATTTGATGTATGTATTTTCAAAGTTATACTTGTTTGGTAATTTTTCATTTAGATTTTTTATGTTTGATATTTAGCCATTTGAGGATGTTTTTTTTTCGATAAATGACCATAGACCCTATTTCTTGTTGCAGATTATACTGAATATAACTCTGTTTCCAAATAATTCAAAACAACGGATCTAGAACGTTTGCTCGAATGAGCAAACATCCAAATCCATAACAACCGAACACACTTTAACAAAAGCGCTTTTATCATAAAAGTGCTTTCCTTAAAGCATGTTACAAAATAAAAAAACACTGCATTAACATATTACCAGGGGGGCTTTGCCTCCCCCAGCACCCCCATGTGGGGGGTTGTGCCCCCACACCCCCCTACTTTAATATTCTCCCTCCAAGACTACACTACAGTGGGGAAAAGGGAATTTTCCCATATCTCCACCATAGTACATCCTCGGCAACAGGCATAAGTACGTGAAGGTGCTTCTTTGGTGAAAAGCACTTTTGCGTAAGTATGCCTGACTGTTTGGGTTTCAGATGTTTGCTCATTCATATACAAGCAAGAATATAATGCCTGCTTTCAGTTGTATGCTGATATGATTTCATGTGAGAATTTGTCAACTAATGATCTAGAAAAAGAAGGAGAAAGAATACTAGAATTGCAGGTTACAAGGAAGAAATAGGTACAGGGCCGGACTTAAGCACAGGCCACCTAGAGTACAATGCTTGAAGGGGTGCTTTTTTTTGCAATTTACTTACTTCTTAGAGCTAGAAAATATGTAATTTCTTTGCTCTAAAAAACAAATAAAATATGGTGCCCTGCTAGTACAAAATGTGGCTGCAGTGTGACAGCACTCCAGAGGGGAGGTCCTCCTCTTCACATGACCATTCAAGTCAAGCAATATTCAAAAGGTAGAAGCAAAGCTGTGATACTCAAAGCCATGATGGTTTGCATCAATATGATGCATTTTTAAATAAGAACTGTACATTTTATTTATTAGTTGCATTCATTTACTGGGAAACACTGGGCCAGGATAGCCCAATTTTAGTGGAGAAAAGCTCCAATGTAAGAAAAGAGATACAGAAGGAAATAACAGTCAAGAAAGAAGAAAAAATATGTACAAATTTCAAAATCTTCATAGAAATTACTTAACATGACATAGACCTGATAAAAACAGAAATATACACAATGGTTGAAAATAGTCCTAGTATAGATGGACAATAATAAGATAAGAATAAGTAATAATAAGAAAAATATATACAGATTTCAAAAATGTTCATAAACATTACATAGCATGACATAAACCTGGTAAAAACAAAAATAATACACAAAGGTTGACCATAGTTCTAGTATAGAGTAACAATAATAACAGGATATAATACAGAGTAAAGCACAGATAAATTTAGGATTAGAGTCTAATGAGCATCAAGAAAAGCATATGACTTTGGCATTAAATAGAGCAGCCTAGCAGATTACATGAATATGACATTTTGAGAAAGAGGATGTTACTTTATAAATGCAAAAAGGGAAGGAAGGAAAGAAAGAAAGAAGTAGGAGAGAGAGGTATAAGAGGAAAAGTAAAAATAACGACAGTAACTAGAGAGAAGACAGAGAGAGATGGAAATAAGGAAGTGGAAAGAAAAAAAGGAGGGAGAGCTGGTAATGGTGTTAAGAAGAGGCAAGGGGAGGAGTAAAGAAAGAAATGGGAAGAGCTGGTAATAGTGTTAACAGGCAAGGGGAGGAGTAAAGAAAGAAATGGGAAGAGCTGGTAATGGTGTTGAGAAGAGGCAAGGGGAGGAGTAAAGAAAGAAATGGGAAGAGCTGGTAATGGTGTTAAGAAGAGGCAAGGGGAGGAGTAAGAAAGAAATGGGAAGAGCTGGTAATGGTGTTAAGAAGAGGCAAGGGGAGGAGTAAAGAAAGAAATGGGAAGAGCTGGAAATGGTGATAAGAAGAGGCAAGGGGAGGAGTAAAGAAAGAAATGGGAAGAGCTGGTAATGGTGTTAAGAAGAGGCAAGGGGAGGAGTAAAGAACGAAATGGGAAGAGCTGGTAATGGTGTTAAGAAGAGGCAAGGGGAGGAGTAAAGAACGAAATGGGAAGAGCTGGTAATGGTGTCAAGAAGAGACAAGGGGAGGAGTAAAGAAAGAAATGGGAAGAGCTGGAAATGGTGATAAGAAGAGGCAAGGGGAGGAGTAAAGAAAGAAATGGAAAGAGCTGATAATGGTGTTAAGAAGAGGCAAGGGGAGGAGTAAAGAACGAAATGGGAAGAGCTGGTAATGGTGTTAAGAGACAAGGGGAGGAGTAAAGAAAGAAATGGGAAGAGCTGGTAATGGTGTTAAGAAGAGGCAAGGGGAGGAGTAAAGAAAGAAATGGGAAGAGCTGGAAATGGTGATAAGAAGAGGCAAGGGGAGGAGTAAAGAAAGAAATGGGAAGAGCTGGTAATGCTGTTAAGAAGAGGCAAGGGGAGGAGTAAAGAAAGAAATGGGAAGAGCTGGTAATGATGTTAAGAAGCGGCAAGGGGAGGAGTAAAGAAAGAAATGGGAAAAGCTGGTAATGGTGTTAAGAAGCGGCAAGGGGAGGAGTAAAGAAAGAAATGGGAAGAGCTGGTAATGGTGTTAAGAAGCAGCAAGGGGAGGAGTAAAGAAAGAAATGGGAATAGCTGGTAATGGTGTTAAGAAGAGGCAAGGGGAGGAGTACAGAAAGAAAAGGGAAGAGGTGGTCATGGTGTTAAGAAGAGGCAAGGGGAGGAGTAAAGAAAGAAATGGGAAGAGCTGGAAATGGTGTTAAGAAGAGGCAAGGGAAGGTGTAAAGAAAGAAATGGGAAGAGCTGGTAATGGTGTTAAGAAGAGGCAAGGGGAGGAGTAAAGAAAGAAATGGGAAGAGCTGGAAATGGTGATAAGAAGAGGCAAGGGGAGGAGTAAAGAAAGAAATGGGAAGAGCTGGTAATGGTGTTAAGAAGAGGCAAGGGGAGGAGTAAAGAAAGAAATGGGAAGAGCTGGAAATGGTGATAAGAAGAGGCAAGGGGAGGAGTAAAGAAAGAAATGGGAAGAGCTGGTAATGGGGATAAGAAGAGGCAAGGGGAGGAGTAAAGAATGAAATGGGAAGAGCTGGTAATGGTGTTAAGAAGAGGCAAGGGGAGGAATAAAGAAAGAAATGGGAAGAGCTGGTAATGGTGTTAAGAAGCGGCAAGGGGAGGAGTAAAGAAAGAAATGGGAAGAGCTGGTAATGGTGTTAAGAAGAGGCAAGGGGAGGAGTAAAGAAAGAAATGGGAAGAGCTGGAAATGGTGTCAAGAAGAGACAAGGGGAGGAGTAAAGAAAGAAATGGGAAGAGCTGGTAATGGTGTTAAGAAGAGGCAAGGGAGGAGTAAAGAAAGAAATGGGAAGAGCTGATAATGGTGGTAAGAAGAGGCAAGGGGTGGAGTAAAGAAAGACATGGGAAGAGCTGGAAATGGTGTCAAGAAGAGACAAGTGGAGGAGTAAAGAAAGAAATGGGAAGAGCTGGTAATGGTGGTAAGAAGAGGCAAGGGGAGGAGTAAAGAAAGAAAAGGGAAGAGGTGGTCATGGTGTTAAGAAGAGGCAAGGGGAGGAGTAAAGAAAGAAATGGGAAGAGCTGGAAATGGTGTTAAGAAGAGGCAAGGGGAGGGGTAAAGAAAGAAATGGGAAGAGCTGGTAATGGTGTTAAGAAGAGGCAAGCGGAGGAGTAAAGAAAGAAATGGGAAGAGCTGGTAATGGTGTCAAGAAGAGGCAAGGGGAGGAGTAAAGAACGAAATGGGAAGAGCTGGTAATGGTGTTAAGAAGAGGCAAGGGGAGGAGTAAAACATAAAAGGATCATTAGGAAGTACAGTGAAAAAAACAACAGAAGCTGAATTAAACAGTTTCAGTGTTCATTTGGTACAGTTAAGCGATGTCAGAGTGCATAACACAGCAGTTACATATCCACTTAGAGAGAAGATGATTATGTAATGCATTTTTAAAGTCGGAAGGGCATTGTTGTAAGTGGATAGAAGGAGGAAGGTTATTCTATATTTTGTCAATACTCGAGGAGTATATTAACTGGCCTGCAGATAGCTTGGGCATGTGAGTTTGAAGAAGATATCGGTGTTAAGATTGTAGAAGTCTGACTGGGTTGTATAGGGTGAGTAAGGAGCTGAGTGCAGAGGAGTCATGAGGCTTGTAAATCTGTTTATGTGGTGAGTTGAGTGGCGATTATTTTTGGCGAATTTTGCAGTCTTGTTATAACATGTTTCTAGTTTAGTTATCAGGGAAGACTGCAGGTTGGTTAGTAAGGGAGCACTGTAAGTTAGCAAGGGTAAAAGGTAAGACAGTGCTAAACTTTGTTTAGAAGGGAGGGAGAGGATCTTGTTATATCTATAGAGTAACCCGAGTTGTTTGTGAGTCTTGCTTATACTGTTTTGAATGTCAAGATCGAATTTGAGGTTTTCATCAATTATTACCCCTAACAATTTGGTGTGGGTTACTAACTCAACTTTAGTAGAGTTAAGAGAGAAGATTTAAAAGATGGCTTTTTTAATTAATGTGTTTTTCTTGGGAGTAAATATCATAACTTTCGTCTTCTTAGGATTTAAAGAAAGGTGATTTTTGTGAAGCCATTCTTCCACAGTGAAAAATGCTGCTTGGATGGATTGCTTTAATATATCTGAGTTAAGAGCAGAGCAGACTACAGTAGAGTCATCTGCGTACTGGACTACGGAGCCCTGCTGGATAGCTTTGTAGAGGTTACTAATAAAAATGTTAATCAAATGTTAATCAAATGAGGGCCTAAAATTGAGCCTTGGGGTACTCCTGTAGGGTTGTGAATATAAGGGGAAATGGAGTTTTGCCATTTAAGTGCATGCTCTCTGTTGCAGATGTAGCTCTTGAACCAGTTAAGAGATTGGGGAGATAGACCTATACTGGAGTGCTGGTACAGGAGAATAGGGTGAGAGATGGTATAGAATACTTTTGATTAGTCCAGAACAAGGGCTGATATGATGTCTCCTGAGCCAAGAGCTTTGTTAACTGTGTCTAAGAAGGAAATTAGTGCAGTAGATGTACTATCTCCTGGATGGAACCCATGCTGTGTAGAGGACTGAATTTTGAATTTTAGTAGGTAGCCTAAGAATTCTTTTTGCACACATGTTTCTAGGATTTTAAAGATGGGGAAAGTATAGTGACAAGGCAAAAATTTGAGATATAGGTAGAAGGGCCACCTTTGTGAAGTGGTAGGATGATGGCTTTTTTCCAGATGTCAGGGATGTGAGATTCTTGGACAGATTTGTTTATCGGAATACTAATAGGATTGGCCACTGAGTCAGCAACAAGTTTTAGAAACTTGGCAGGAATTCTATTGGCAGAGTTACAGCATAGCTTTAATTTCAAAGAAGTTTTTTTTATATAAGAGGTAGGAATAGGAGAGAAACTGAGTTGGGTTTGGGCAGTCCAAATATCTAATGTTTGGCTTTACTGATTGTATCTTCAGAGTCAGGACATTATGCATAATTTTGGACAGTTGAAAAGAATAATGAGAGACTGAAGCAGTGAGATTATTATTATTATTATTATTATTATTATTATTATTATTATTATTATTATTATTATTAATTATTTTAGTTTTGTTTGTTTTTCTGCGATTTTGGCAGTGATCAACCAGATATTTTCTGCAACGTTTATGTGATTTGTGAGTTACAACTTGGAATACTTTAATGTGTGGCAACTTGTCTGTGTGGAGTAAAGGTGAAACTTATTACATGACATAAGAATATATGGCTAAAACTGCTGAGTGTGAGCATACCTCTCAACAGTTTCTGATTCTGGCTCAAAAGTTTACTATGTCTCTCCTAATCCCTAGTAAAACTTATAATTCTTTGAGAAAAGGTGGTGTATGGCTCCTAATAAATAATGACAAAACTAGACAAGGCTATAACTGCTTGAGGGGTTGTCTGCATGAAAGTAAATGATCCTCTAATCACTTCCTCACTTTATAGTCATTTTGCATATCTATATATATATATATATATATATATATATATATATATATATATATATTTATTTATTTTATTCATTGATTGATGACTAGAGGATTAAATGCAGGAAAAATGAGGATGAGGACAAACTGAGTGCAAAAGTAAAACAAAGTAATCTGGATGGTGTGGGTTGGCCAGGATTAGGGACACTGAATGATGTGTGTGTGTGTGTGTGTGTGTGTGTGTGTGTGTGTGTGTGTGTGTGTGTGTGCAGCGTCAGTGGTTCTGGTGCAAGGGGAGATGACAAATCCCTTTAACTTAGGATGCCAGTTGACATTAAATTTAATTTTCTAGAAGCTGCAATTTTTAACTAAACAAAAATAAGTCACAAAAGCACAACAAATTGTTCCCAAATCTCTGTCATTTATTATCTTCCCAATTATCCAATTAATCCATTTCAGAATTTATTTATTTATTTAAGTTTATTTACTGTGGGTAGTGCACTCTCACCGTGAACCAATCTCAAGTACATCCTGAAGGTTGTGGGTTGACTTATCTTAGTCAAGCGCTTAAAACACAGCAAAACATCAGTATTCCTAGTTCCTAGTGGCATAAATCACCCTGAAAATGGGCTCTGTCTCTGTCAGACCAACCTGGTTAACAAACGTCAAAAAAATAATAAATAAACTTCACTACTACAAGAGTAGAGAACTCAGAAACGTTTAGTGTCTCTGTAAAACAAATATTGTGTGCCATTTTTTTTAACTAGTATTATGGACTGCATTTAAATGGCAGGTTATGCATCTCAAATACATACTTTTGCACTCATATGAATGAGACACAAAAAGAGTCTGAGCTGTTTAATAATCAGTACCCTTTTATAGACATACCAAATAATGTGAATTTGAATATAATGGCAAGTTGGAATGAACTATTTCTCTCAAGTATTTGAATTTACTGATAAACAGTTGGGAGATGTGGTACTACTATACCTTATCTGATATGTGTAAGTCAAAACTCTTCCCCTACCGTACATCTGCAGTTTAGGCATGGGTCATCTGGGTCTATGAAATCCAGTCCATTGCTGTACAACCTACGATTGTAGTAACAGTTGGTACATACGGGGCAGCAATCACCTAGTGACAAAAAAATCACATTAGGTAAGGTAGCAACTCTGTAAATTTTATCTAAAATAATCCAAATATGATGCAGCTCTGTAAATCTTATCTAAAATAATCCAAATATGATAGCACACATAAGGACAATTATTTTGGCAATCTCACTTCACCATGAATATTATTCTTTTACATCTAGAACTCAGTTTTTATCTCATGCATACATCTTTAACCAAGATCCAACATATGATGGTAAATAACATCACATGAAACAGCAAGTAGTTTATATAGAAATAAAGGCATTGTATCACCAATGTAAACACAGAAGCTAAAAGATAATTATGTTGTGTTTCAGTGCAGAAACTCATTAGTCCAGAGTTTAGGATCCCCAGCAAGACTTTTTTTACAAGCAAAGTGATTTAAAAGGTATAACAAAATAAACAAAATATGCCAAATGAGAGTATGCTAGGTCTGATACAACAAAATGACTACTGCTAAAAGCTAAATGCTAGGTCGAAGGGATATCCATAATGTAATCTGCATAAGTACATTTAAGTTAGGTAAAGAACTTAGATATATTGTCTAATGAACTAGTTTTCATGAAAATGGATAATATAAAGGGGTGAAAGTGTTATCCATATCTGCCTATATTTATATTTATCTATCTATCTATCTATCTATCTATCTATCTATCTATCTATCTATCTATCTATGTCTATCTATATTGTTTAAAAACAGTAGCATTTTGACACACAAAGGTAGTGCATATTTTACTGATCTATATAAATGTATACACATTGTGAAATGTGCATATATATATATATATATATATATATATATATATATATATATATATATATATATTTATATACATATATATATATATATATACATGGTACACAGTGCATTTTTAATACTAACTTCTTGCATATAATGTCCATTAAACATAACCTCTCAACTAAGTACATATGTAACATTAGTTGAATTTGTATTACTACCTTTTATTTCTACGATTTTTTGTTGAATACCTAGTAAGAAATTTAATGCCTTTACACAGGTTGTGATTGAAAATGATCAACTGACTAGCTAACTTACCTGACAACTTGTAAAATAAAATAAAAATAAAACATATTTATAGATCTTTCTCTTTCTTTCCCTGTGTGTGTGTGTATGTGTGTGTGTGTGTGTGTGTGTGTGTGTGTGTGTGTGTGTGTGTGTGTGTGTGTGTAGATATATATATATACATATATATATATATATAGATATAGATATATATAGATATATATATATATATATATATATATATATATATATATATATATATATATGGGTCTACCTGACAACGTCGACAGCTCAGAATGCCGACACTGAGAACACCGACACCAGAAGATCGACAACTGAGAAGACCGACGGATGAAAACACCGACGCTGAGAACACCGACATGGGAAAAGGCTGTATAAGTATGCGGTAGTGACGGACGTTAGGGTGCGAGTAAGGTAAGTGTGCGATATTGATGGTCTGTAGGGATAGGGGTGGGTTAAGTGAGTTAGGGTTAGGGCGCGGGTTAGGTAATTGTGCGGTAGTGATATTCTTTGGGTTAGGGGCGGGTTAAGTGAGTTAGGGTTAGGACGCGGGTTAGGTAAGTGTGCGGTAGTGATAGTCTTTGGGTTAGGGGTGGGTTAAGTGAGTTATGGTTAGGGCGCGGGTTAGGTGAGTGTGCGATAGTGACGGACCTTAGGGTTAGGGTTTGGGTTAAGGTTGTAGATAGTTGTGTATGTGAGGTTTAGTGTGGGTTTGTAAGGATTTTGGTGTGCTTGTGTTGTGTGTGTGCTTTTTGGACAGGGGATTTGTTTTGTTTGTTGATTGTTGTTATTATGGTGTGTCGGGCATGTGAGGTTTTGTGTTTGTGAACTGTCGGTTATGTGGTGTCGGTGATTTTGTTGTCGGGCATGTGAGGTTTCATGTTTGTGAACTGTCGGTTATGTGGTGTCGGTGATTTCGTTGTCGGTGTTGTGATGTGTCGGTGTTGTCAGGTAGACCCATATATATATATATATATGTCTTTAGATTTTGAAAGCATGCATCCACTATTCATGAAGAGGAATCTTGCCAGGGATCAGTTTATACGTGTTTCAAGAATTACTGGTGAGGATTCCACTTTTGTTAAAGAATGTTTTGTGCTTAAAAAAACTTTATGCTGTGTAGGAACTATCCTGAGAAACTTTTGGACTTTATTATTAATGAAATTTCAACCTCCAGACATTCTAAGTTTCCGCCTATTATTAAATATGTTTTTTCTCCCAAATCACATTGTGCTTCCACTGTTGAACATTTTGCAAACACTGACAATAGTTTTGTTTGCCTACATGATGATGAGCACTTGTGTTATTCCCAGTCCTCTATACTTCAATCTCTATACCATGAATATGGTAATGCGGCAGCACACCTTAATTCACCTCTTACACCCCCCTCCTATCACAATACATCTATTGACCAACCCCGTTCATCTACCATTCAGACTACTACTTACAGACAAACCCCCTTTATTACTACCAATGATGAAGTTCCCCCACTACACACACCCCTTTGTCTACGGGGTCTATGTTTTCCACCCCTCCGTCACCTAGTTCCCTTATACCTTCTACAGACATTCCTTTGGTACATAAACCTGACTGAACCATCAGCTTTATAATACCTATGTGCAGGGACTCTATGGAGATTAAACACATTTTGGAATGGAACTGGGATATCAATACTAATAGTCAATTAACAGCCTCTATACTCGGTCCCAACACATTGTTCGCAAATAAGCGATAAAAGTCATTGCGATGTTCTTTTGAAAACAGGGACCCACCTTTTTGCCCTTCTGACACTTCCAACACTGACAATGCTTCTAATAATAATGATTTAATTGGCATGTTCCCTTGCGGCTCTTGTGTAGCCTGTGATTTTATTCATATTGGCGGTAACTATATGTTTCAGCATAACAATTTTAAAATACAACACAGAAGATATTTTAATTGTAAGACATCTAATGTGATTTATGCTGCTGTCTGCATGTCCTGTCCTAGTTTTCACATGGGTAAAATCACTCGCAAACTTACAGCTCATATTAAAGAGCATTGTGCAGCAGTTAGAAATAGGGACATGAAAAACGCATTAATGAAACACAGTGTAGATTGTCATCATGCCTTTTCTCATTTTAAATTTTTAGTTCCTGATTTTGTAGATTTATTTATCGGAGATGTTAACACCTTATTAGAGGTTAAGGAACTCCGCTGGCAGCTTAAACTCAATGCTGCACCTCCAGGTCTCAATGAGATGCTTAATGTTAAATGTGCACTTAAATGGAGAAGCTAATTTTGATGTCTACACATTATTTTTTATAAGTTTACTTAACAAAGACATGTTTCCCTGTATCAGTCTTGTTTATGCATTACTTTAACTTGTTTACCATGCTACCTAATCACCCTATTAGCTAGGCTATTACATTACATTTTTTACGGCTTTGATTGATGTTATTTGATCTCATGTATGCAGCTGTCATTTCTCTGGTTTCTATGAAAACTACACTCATTTTTAAACTGATTGGGTCTCTCCTGATTTGTACATATTGTTATTAATACAACAGCTTTTTATTGGTTTATTCTATTGTTGGCACGTCCCTTTTATATATCATATTTAATACTTGTTCTGTTGTTTAACAGTTTATCTGATTAAGTTTTTCCTACTAATAAAGACCTGCTCCGTTGTCATGGTACTTTGTTTTGTTATTTTATATTTATAACAGTTTTTGAAGTTTTTCATATATATATATATATATATATATATATATATATATATATATGTGTGTGTGTGTGTGTGTGTGTGTGTGTGTGTGCAGAAAGGAGGAGTGACTTTAGTCAAAACTCCCATATGTCAACATGCGTTATGTCAACATACTCTGGTCGACAATGCAGATGATCAACAAGTTTTCTAGCTCAACAGTCTTTGGGTTTGAGGGATATGCCTCTTCCATGGGGATAGTGTAATCCAGGAGTTAGTATATATAACTAGCAGAGCATGTGGGGTGCAGTTTTTGTATTTTTTTTTACTTTTACAGCCCATGCACTAACAATGCCGCAAACTTAAACATGGGCCTTGCAAGGTGGACAAGTCCAAGCCTCCATGCAGAACCCAGTCAATAAAACAAGTGTACAATCATTAGGATTTAACCATTTCCTGGTGAATCAAATGAATTTTGTATACTCCAGTGCCATCAGAGAGAATTAATCCAGTAAGAAAATATATGTTTTTTGCTTAAATACCATCTGGAAAACATACTTAGAAAAAAAATGTAAGAATCTAGACCCCAAAGGATGTGGAAGATAATAATGTGAATCTAAAAAAACATTTTATGATGATCTTCATACATCAGTCAGATAAATCCAGATTTCTGACTGGAAAATCTAGCTGTCCATCAGATGACACTACCACTCATAGCTGACTGGGCTACACCACAGAGAGGAAGGGGAAGAGATAGATGAGGGGTCAAGAATGCACTATGTGTGCACCTTGCCATTCACGAGTCAGGACAGAGCACAAAGCCTCCTTTCATCACTCGCCCCTTTTTACAATGTAACAGACCACCTACCAGGCCAGCATTGAGGTCCTTCTCTCTGGTAAGGTCAACTACTTGGAAGAGAAATCCACATCTATTCCCACTTCTATTGGGGTGATTACTGGGATCCACCCATTGAAAACTTGGAGGGAGGCTGTCCCACTCCCCTTCTCCCTCCCCTACCCCTCGATAGGTGACTAGGCATCACTTCATTTCAGGAGGAGGCACTTTGGTGCCATGATGAGCAAGCCTGAATCAGGGGCTCCAGCAGATCACAGCCAAGGGTGATCTGGCTCACATTACTCAGCTGCCTGTTGCCAAGGGTTGAGGCTTCTGAATTCCAGGCAGATTCAGAGCCAGGGATGGTAAAATAAGCATAGACTAGTCAGGGATGAGATATGAGATGACAAAAATGTCGTACAATTAATTCCAGGCAGATTCAGAGGCAGGGATGGTAAAATAAGCATAGACTAGTCAGGGATGAGATTTGAGATGTATGCCAACAGGGACTGAGCAACTGTCATTAACTGTGTTGTGGAAGTGGAATTGATGAATGACAAGAATTGTACATATATATATATATATATATATATATATATATATATATATATATATATATATATATATGTATGTGTATATACATATATATATAGATTCATAGGTAGGTACTAGGCTATCAGCCCCAGGGCCTACGTAAGCCTAGCCGGCAAGGTTCCATAGCTTACACCACACAAGAAAGTTATTTTCCTGTGCCACTGTCAAGCAGAGACTCAGAAGTGATCCCCAGGGTGTATTTCCTATTTCTCATCCACTCATCAAGATTTTTCATGAAGAGTGCTAATGAAGAACTTTGCTTGACATAGATGGGTAGCTTGTTCCAGAGTATAGGAAGTCTCTGGGACAGTAATCTATCCCTCCAGCATGTCCTGTTTATTGTGGTGACAAGGTTTAGGTCGCTAGAGTGTGTAGCTCGGAGGGATTGGGATTTCTTTAGGTGTAGCATGTCCAACAGCTCTGGGTTTGACATAGCTTTATATGCTAGGCAGAGAGTAGGCAATATGCTACAGGTAAAGCTGGAGTTTATATATATATATATATATATATATATATATATATATATATATATATATATATAAAGTAAATATATACGTGTGTGTATAATTCCATCCTATATATCATAACATACTCCCTCCCCTCTTATTTGCCAACACCTCAACACTATACTGTTTCCAAATACAGGACATCACACCTCTTTTTCCACCCCTTCCTCTATCCCAAACCTGTCACAATATCATCCTACAATGAACCACCATGGCACCAATTTGCATTCTGACTCTCTCACTTCTCCTTCTGTTCACCCAGTTAACATCTTTACCTTCACACTTCCACACAACCCATCACCAGCATTCTAGCTGTACTATCCAACATGATGCAGCATAGTCAACCCTTAATTAACCCAAGAAGATATCCACCATATAGTCTTCCAATGCCACAAACTTTTTCAAACACAACCCAATAATACATAAGATAAAATTAAAATTAAAATTAAAATGAAATGCATATCCTACAACCTGCATATCTCTCCCAAACTAAAACTCAGTGGCAACATCCATCCAAATCCTCAACCAGGTACATCCCCATAAACCTTTAACTCTGCACCCCCCACAAACCACACCCCTCCAACACAACATAACTCTCACAAACCACACCCCTCCAATACAACATAACTCTTATTAACCACACCCCTCCAATACAATATAACTCATAAACCACACCCCTCCAATACAACATAACTCTCATAAACCACACCCCTCCAGTACAACATAACTCTACTTGTTCTTCCCTTAAAGTTATATATATATATAAACATTAGAAGCATGTACAACAATATACCACAGGTCCATGATTGTCTTAACCTATATGCTCCAGATATAGTAGTACTAACTAAAACCTGGCTGAAAAAAAGGATAATGAAATTCTAACCCCAAGCTATAGCATACTAAGTCAAGACTATACAAAAATTATTTGCAGCTTAACACTTCATCACTAAATCTTGCACAATTTAAGACAGAAATTCTTATATCTACCCTCAAATGCAAACAAAACGTTATTCATCATAGATGCTTATTTGCCACCTGGTAATAACCTCTCTATTGCAAAAGACTTCTTCAGCTGGGTCTCATCTAACATCTCCCCCCAAAAAATTCATACTGGATGATTTTAATATTGACTGCCTGTCTATCTCCTCCAGCTCACCTAACCACTCAATAAATCTCTTTGATCTCCCAAATTTAATTGACATTCTCACCCATTATAATAAAAATAACAATAAGGGAATATTAATTGACTGTATTTTTTACCTATATGCCTCGTAAAATATTTACTTCAGGTACCCTTCCAGATTCCCTAAAGAAAGCAAACTAATAGTCAAAAGCAGCCACATTTTAGCATAGCACATAATCTCACACATTTCAGCAAAGATTCCTTTATCTCTTGTCTAAAACTATACAGCTGGAAAGCTCTAAAATATATTCCTCTAGATGATGCAATAACTCTTTTTAATTCTACTTTCTTGACTATCCTAAATTAAATTGCCCCACTCAGAAAAAAAGAGATCTAGGGCCAGATCTGTCCCTTGGTTGTCTCAAAATACAAAACATCTTATGAGATTTAGAGATAGAGCCTGAAATACCTAAATATCCAATAAAGCACTAACAAATCTACAAAAATTCAGAGAACTCAGAAACAAAACTAAAACTCAAATTATGTTACATTAAAAAACATACTATACTGACCTACAACTTAAAATGTACAAAAAGCCCAAAACATTCTGGTCCACTCTAAACCAGCTGCTCAGTCCTAGTCACACAACTCAACCATCTCCTACACTTAACACTAACAACATGTCTAACAACTGTACTGAGGCTTTCAACTCTCATTTCATTCAATCAGTCTCATCACTACTTCAAAATTCCCTACCCCATCTCAATTCTAAGAAGTCACTCCATCAGGGAAGTATATTTCCCTACCCTCCAGAAAAAAAATCCACATTTCTTTCACCCTATCAAATATATTCAAAAAATGCAACCTATCAAAACTTTTACATTTCTTCCCACAAAATTACCGACTTTCTTCATCTTAGCATGGCTTCCATCCTCACCTCTGCTGCTTTACTTTGTTTATCCAAAACACGAACAGGAGTTAGATAAGCCATACCTCTCAACCTCTTAATGTAAGAAATCTGGACAAAGCCTAAAATAATGATGGGACAAAGGCAAAAAATAAGGGCAGACTTTAAATATTGCTCTTATAATCTTTGAAATTTAATAGAATAGCGGGATTTGTGTTAGCATGCATTTTCTAAAGGATATGAAATCTGAAACTCAAACGTATAGCATCATTTATTAACTTCCATTGACAGTGGTTGTCAGAAAGCTACAAATTTTATGAGAAACAGGTGAAAAGCATGAGGTACAAATATGGACATTCTGAGAAAATCTGGACAGTTGTGAGGTATGCAGAAACCTAGTATCTGCCCTCTTCCTTAATTTATCCAAGGCCTTTGACATG